>NC_143012.1:119657297-119980047 GCF_055824585.1 Amblyomma mixtum | reverse complement strand
GTTGCATAATTCTAGAACACTTCCGACCGCCTTGGGAGCTGAGAATTTCGGCTCAACTGCTCTGCCGCGACTGAAACACTGCGTGTCCGGCTGGCGTTGCATAATTCTAGAACACTTCCGACCGCCTTGGGAGCTGATAATTTCGGCTCAACTACTCTGCCGCGACTGAAACACTGCGTGTCCGGCTGGCGTTGCATAATTATAGGACAATTCCGACCGCCTTGGGAGCTGAGAATTTCGACTCAACTGCTCTGCCGCGACTGAAACACTGCGTGTCCGGCTGGCGTTGCATAATTCTAGAACGCTTCCGACCGCCTTGGGAGCTGAGAATTTCGGCTCAACTGCTCTGCCGCGACTGAAACACAGCGTGTCCGGCTGGCGTTGCATAATTCTAGAACGCTTGCGACGGCCTTGTTAGGCGAGAATTTCGGCTCAACTGCTCTGCCGCGACTGAAACACTGCGTGTCCGGCTGGCGTTGCATAATTCTAGAACACTTCCGACCGCCTTGGGAGCTGAGAATTTCGGCTGAACTGCTCTGCCGCGACTGAAACACTGCGTGTCCGGCTGGCGTTGCATAATTCTAGAACGCTTCCGACCGCCTTGGGAGCTGAGAATTTCGGCTCAACTGCTCTGCCGCGACTGAAACACAGCGTGTCCGGCTGGCGTTGCATAATTCTAGAACGCTTGCGACGGCCTTGTTAGGCGAGAATTTCGGCTCAACTGCTCTGCCGCGACTGAAACACTGCGTGTCCGGCTGGAGTTGCATAATTCTAGAACGCTTCCGACCGCCTTGGGAGCTGAGAATTTCGGCTCAACTGCTCTGCCGCGACTGGAACACTGCGTGTCCGGCTGGCGTTGCATAATTCTAGAACGCTTCCGACCGCATTGGGAGGCAAGAATTTCGGCTCAAGTGCTGTGCCGCGACTGAAACACTGCGTGTCCGGCTGGAGTTGCATAATTCTAGAACGCTTCCGACCGCCTTGGGAGCAGAGAATTTCGGCTAAACTGCTCTGCCGCGACAGAAACACTGCGGGTCCTGCTGGCGTTGCATAATTCTAGAACACTTCCGACCGCCTTGGGAGCTGAGCATTTCGGCTCAACTGCTCTGCCGCGACTGAAACACTGCGTGTCCGGCTGGCGTTGCATAATTCTAGAACGCTTCCGACCGCCTTGGGAGCTGAGAAGTTTTGCTCAACTGCTCTGCCGCGACTGAAATACTGCGTGTCCGGCTGGCGTTGCATAATTCTAGAACACTTCCGGCCGCCTTGGGAGCTGAGAATTTCGGCTCAACTGCTCTGCCGCGACTGAAACACTGCGTGTCCGGCTGGCGTTGCATAATTCTAGAACACTTCCGACCGCCTTGGGAGCTGATAATTTCGGCTCAACTACTCTGCCGCGACTTTAACACTGCGTGTCCGGCTGGCTTTGCATAATTATAGGAGACTTCCGACCGCCTTGGGAGCTGAGAATTTCGGCTCAACTGCTCTGCCGCGACTGAAACACTGCGTGTCCGGCTGGCGTTGCATAATTCTAGAACACTTCCGACCGCCTTGGGAGCTGATAATTTCGGCTCAACTACTCTGCCGCGACTGAAACACTGCGTGTCCGGCTGGCGTCGCATAATTATAGGACAATTCCGACCGCCTTGGGAGCTGAGAATTTTGACTCAACTGCTCTGCCGCGACTGAAACACTGCGTATCCGGCTGTCGTTGCATAATTCTAGGACACTTCCGACCGCCTTGGGAGCTGAGAATTTCGGCTCAACTGCTCTGCCGCGACTGAAACACTGCGTGTCTGGCTGGCGTTGCATAATTCTAGAACGCTTCCGACCGCCTTGGAAGCTGAGAATTTCGGCTAAACTGCTCTGCCGCGACAGAAACACTGCGTGTCCGGCTGGCGTTGCATAATTCTAGAACACTTCCGACCGCCTTGGGAGCTGAGAATTTCGGCTCAACAGCTCAGCCGCGACTGAAACACTGCGTGTCCGGCTGGCGTTGCATAATTCTAGAACACTTCCGACCGCCTTGGGAGCTGAGAATTTCGGCTGAACTGCTCTGCCGCGACTGAAACACTGCGTGTCCGGCTGGTGTTGCATAATCCTAGAACGCTTCCGACCGCCTTGGGAGCTGAGAATTTCGGCTCAACTGCTCTGCCGCGACTGAAACACAGCGTGTCCGGCTGGCGTTGCATAATTCTAGAACGCTTGCGACGGCCTTGTTAGGCGAGAATTTCGGCTCAACTGCTCTGCCGCGACTGAAACACTGCGTGTCCGGCTGGAGTTGCATAATTCTAGAACGCTTCCGACCGCCTTGGGAGCTGATAATTTCGGCTCAACTACTCTGCCGCGACTTTAACACTGCGTGTCCGGCTGGCTTTGCATAATTATAGGAGACTTCCGACCGCCTTGGGAGCTGAGAATTTCGGCTCAACTGCTCTGCCGCGACTGGAACACTGCGTGTCCGGCTGGCGTTGCATAATTCTAGAACGCTTCCGACCGCATTGGGAGGCAAGAATTTCGGCTCAAGTGCTCTGCCGCGACTGAAACACTGCGTGTCCGGCTGGAGTTGCATAATTCTAGAACACCTCCGACCGCCTTGGGAGCAGAGAATTTCGGCTAAACTGCTCTGCCGCGACTGAAACACTGCGTGTCCGGCTGGCGTTGCATAATTCTAGAACGCTTCCGACCGCCTTGGGAGCTGAGAAGTTTGGCTCAACTGCTCTGCCGCGACTGAAATACTGCGTGTCCGGCTGGCGTTGCATAATTCTAGAACACTTCCGACCGCCTTGGGAGCTGATAATTTCGGCTCAACTACTCTGCCGCGACTTTAACACTGCGTGTCCGGCTGGCTTTGCATAATTATAGGGGACTTCCGACCGCCTTGGGAGCTGAGAATTTCGGCTCAACTGCTCTGCCGCGACTGAAACACTGCGTATCCGGCTGTCGTTGCATAATTCTAGGACACTTCCGACCGCCTTGGGAGCTGAGAATTTCGGCTCAACTGCTCTGCCGCGACTGAAACACTGCGTGTCTGGCTGGCGTTGCATAACTCTAGAACGCTTCCGACGGCCTTGTTAGGCGAGAATTTCGGCTCAACTGCTCTGCCGCGACTGAAACACTGCGTGTCCGGCTGGCGTTGCATAATTCTAGAACGCTTCCGACCGCCTTGGGAGCTGAGAAGTTTTGCTCAACTGCTCTGCCGCGACTGAAATACTGCGTGTCCGGCTGGCGTTGCATAATTCTAGAACACTTCCGACCGCCTTGGGAGCTGAGAAGTTTGGCTCAACTGCTCTGCCGCGACTGAAACACTGCGTGTCTGGCTGGCGTTGCATAACTCTAGAACGCTTCCGACCGCCTTGGAAGCTGAGAATTTCGGCTAAACTGCTCTGCCGCGACAGAAACACTGCGTGTCCGGCTGGCGTTGCATAATTCTAGAACACTTCCGACCGCCTTGGGAGCTGAGAATTTCGGCTGAACTGCTCTGCCGCGACTGAAACACTGCGTGTCCGGCTGGCGTTGCATAATTCTAGAACGCTTCCGAGCGCCTTGGGAGCTGACAATTTCGGCTCAACTGCTCTGCCGCGACTGAAACACTGCGTGTCCGGCTGGCGTTGCATAATTCTAGAACACTTCCGACCGCCTTGGGAGCTGATAATTTCGGCTCAACTACTCTGCCGCGACTTTAACACTGCGTGTCCGGCTGGCTTTGCATAATTATAGGAGACTTCCGACCGCCTTGGGAGCTGAGAATTTCGGCTCAACTGCTCTGCCGCGACTGAAACACTGCGTATCCGGCTGGCGTTGCGTAATTCTAAAACGCTTCCGACCGCCTTGGGAGCTGAGAGTTTCGCCTCAACTGCTCTGCCGCGACCGACTCACGGCCGTGTCCGGCTGGCGTTGCATAATTCTAGAACGCTTCCGACCGCCTTGGGAGCTGATAATTTCGGCTCAACTACTCTGCCGCGACTTTAACACTGCGTGTCCGGCTGGCTTTGCATAATTATAGGGGACTTCCGACCGCCTTGGGAGCTGAGAATTTCGGCTCAACTGCTCTGCCGCGACTGAAACACTGCGTATCCGGCTGTCGTTGCATAATTCTAGGACACTTCCGACCGCCTTGGGAGCTGAGAATTTCGGCTCAACTGCTCTGCCGCGACTGAAACACTGCGTGTCTGGCTGGCGTTGCATAACTCTAGAACGCTTCCGACGGCCTTGTTAGGCGAGAATTTCGGCTCAACTGCTCTGCCGCGACTGAAACACTGCGTGTCCGGCTGGCGTTGCATAATTCTACAACACTTCCGACCGCCTTGGGAGCTGAGAATTTCGGCTCAACTGCTCTGCCGCGACTGAAGCACTGCGTGTCCGGCTGGCGTTGCATAATTCTAGAACGCTTCCGACCGCCTTGGGAGCTGAGAATTTCGGCTCAACTGCTCTGCCGCGACTGAAACACTGCGTGTCCGGCTGGCGTTGCATAATTCTAGAACGCTTCCGACCGCCTTGGGAGGCGAGAATTTCGGCTCAACTGCTCTGCCGCGACTGAAACACTGCGTGTTCGGCTGGCGTTGCATAATTCTAGAACACTTCCGACCGCCTTGGGAGCTGAGAATTTCGGCTGAACTGCTCTGCCGCGACTGAAACACTGCGTGTCCGGCTGGCGTTGCATAATTCTAGAACGCTTCCGAGCGCCTTGGGAGCTGACAATTTCGGCTCAACTGCTCTGCCGCGACTGAAACACTGCGTGTCCGGCTGGCGTTGCATAATTCTAGAACACTTCCGACCGCCTTGGGAGCTGATAATTTCGGCTCAACTACTCTGCCGCGACTTTAACACTGCGTGTCCGGCTGGCTTTGCATAATTATAGGAGACTTCCGACCGCCTTGGGAGCTGAGAATTTCGGCTCAACTGCTCTGCCGCGACTGAAACACTGCGTATCCGGCTGGCGTTGCGTAATTCTAAAACGCTTCCGACCGCCTTGGGAGCTGAGAGTTTCGCCTCAACTGCTCTGCCGCGACCGACTCACGGCCGTGTCCGGCTGGCGTTGCATAATTCTAGAACGCTTCCGACCGCCTTGGGAGCTGATAATTTCGGCTCAACTACTCTGCCGCGACTTTAACACTGCGTGTCCGGCTGGCTTTGCATAATTATAGGGGACTTCCGACCGCCTTGGGAGCTGAGAATTTCGGCTCAACTGCTCTGCCGCGACTGAAACACTGCGTATCCGGCTGTCGTTGCATAATTCTAGGACACTTCCGACCGCCTTGGGAGCTGAGAATTTCGGCTCAACTGCTCTGCCGCGACTGAAACACTGCGTGTCTGGCTGGCGTTGCATAACTCTAGAACGCTTCCGACGGCCTTGTTAGGCGAGAATTTCGGCTCAACTGCTCTGCCGCGACTGAAACACTGCGTGTCCGGCTGGCGTTGCATAATTCTACAACACTTCCGACCGCCTTGGGAGCTGAGAATTTCGGCTCAACTGCTCTGCCGCGACTGAAGCACTGCGTGTCCGGCTGGCGTTGCATAATTCTAGAACGCTTCCGACCGCCTTGGGAGCTGAGAATTTCGGCTCAACTGCTCTGCCGCGACTGAAACACTGCGTGTCCGGCTGGCGTTGCATAATTCTAGAACGCTTCCGACCGCCTTGGGAGGCGAGAATTTCGGCTCAACTGCTCTGCCGCGACTGAAACACTGCGTGTTCGGCTGGAGTTGCATAATTCTAGAACGCTTCCGACCGCCTTGTTAGGCGAGAATTTCGGCTCAACTGCTCTGCCGCGACTGAAACACTGCGTGTCCGGCTGGAGTTGCATAATTCTAGAACGCTTCCGACCGCCTTGGGAGCTGATAATTTCGGCTCAACTACTCTGCCGCGACTGGAACACTGCGTGTCCGGCTGGCTTTGCATAATTATAGGAGACTTCCGACCGCCTTGGGAGCTGAGAATTTCGGCTCAACTGCTCTGCCGCGACTGGAACACTGCGTGTCCAGCTGGCGTTGCATAATTCTAGAACGCTTCCGACCGCATTGGGAGGCAAGAATTTCGGCTCAAGTGCTCTGCCGCGACTGAAACACTGCGTGTCCGGCTGGAGTTGCATAATTCTAGAACACTTCCGACCGCCTTGGGAGCAGAGAATTTCGGCTAAACTGCTCTGCCGCGACTGAAACACTGCGTGTCCGGCTGGCGTTGCATAATTCTAGAACGCTTCCGACCGCCTTGGGAGCTGAGAATTTCGGCTCAACTGCTCTGCCGCGACTGAAACACTGCGTGTCCGGCTGGCGTTGCATAATTCTAGAACGCTTCCGACCGCCTTGGGAGCTGAGAAGTTTGGCTCAACTGCTCTGCCGCGACTGAAATACTGCGTGTCCGGCTGGCGTTGCATAATTCTAGAACACTTCCGACCGCCTTGGGAGCTGATAATTTCGGCTCAACTACTCTGCCGCGACTTTAACACTGCGTGTCCGGCTGGCTTTGCATAATTATAGGAGACTTCCGACCGCCTTGGGAGCTGAGAATTTCGGCTCAACTGCTCTGCCGCGACTGAAACACTGCGTATCCGGCTGTCGTTGCATAATTCTAGGACACTTCCGACCGCCTTGGGAGCTGAGAATTTCGGCTCAACTGCTCTGCCGCGACTGAAACACTGCGTGTCTGGCTGGCGTTGCATAACTCTAGAACGCTTCCGACCGCCTTGGAAGCTGAGAATTTCGGCTAATCTGCTCTGCCGCGACAGAAACACTGCGTGTCCGGCTGGCGTTGCATAATTCTAGAACACTTCCGACCGCCTTGGGAGCTGAGAATTTCGGCTGAACTGCTCTGCCGCGACTGAAACACTGCGTGTCCGGCTGGCGTTGCATAATTCTAGAACACTTCCGACCGCCTTGGGAGCTGAGAATTTCGGCTCAACTGCTCTGCCGCGACTGAAACACTGCGTGTCCGGCTGGCGTTGCATAATTCTAGAACGCTTCCGACCGCCTTGGGAGCTGAGAATTTCGGCTCAACTGCTCTGCCGCGACTGAAACACTGCGTGTCCGGCTGGCGTTGCATAATTCTAGAACGCTTCCGACCGCCTTGGGAGGCGAGAATTTCGGCTCAACTGCTCTGCCGCGACTGAAACACTGCGTGTTCGGCTGGAGTTGCATAATTCGAGAACGCTTCCGACCGCCTTGGGAGCTGAGAATTTCGGCTCAACTGCTCTGCCGCGACTGAAACAGTGCGTGTCCGGCTGGCGTTGCATAATTCTAGAACGCTTCCGACCCCATTGGGAGGCGAGAATTTCGGCTCAACTGCTCTGCCGCGACTGAAACACTGCGTGTTCGGCTGGCGTTGCATAATTCTAGAACGCTTGCGACCGCCTTGGGAGCTGAGAATTTCGGCTCAACTGCTCTGTCGCGACTGAAACACTGCATGTCTGGCTGGCGTTCCATAATTCTAGAACACTTCCGACCGCCTTGGGAGCTGAGAATTTCGGCTCAACTGCTCTGCCGTGACTAAAACACTGCGTGTCCGGCTGGCGTTGCATAATTCTAGGACGCTTCCGACCGCCTTGGGAGCTGAGAGTTTAGGCTCAACTGCACTGCCGCGACTGAAACACTGCGTGTCCGGCTGGCGTTGCATAATTCTAGAACGCTTCCGACCGCCTTTGGAGCTGAGAATTTCGGCTCAACTGCTCTACCGCGACTGAAACACTGCGTGTCCGGCTGCAGTTGCATAATTCTAGAACGCTTCCGACCGACTTGGGAGCTGAGAATTTCGGCTGAACTGCTCTGCCGCGACTGAAACACTGCGTGTCCGGCTGGCGTTGCATAATTCTAGAACACTTCCGATCGCCTTGGGAGGCGAGAATTTCGGCTCAACTGCTCTGCCGCGACTGAAACACTGCGTGTCCGGCTGGCGTTGCATAATTCTAGAACGATTCCGACCGCCTTGGGAGCTGAGAATATCGGCTCAACTGCTCTGCCGCGACTGAAACACTGCGTGTCCGGCTGGCGTTGCATAATTCTAGGACACTTCCGACCGCCTTGGGAGCTGAGAATTTCGGCTCAACTGCTGTGCCGCGACTGAAACACTGCGTGTCTGGCTGGCGTTGCATAATTCTAGAACGCTTCCGACTGCCTTGGGAGCTGAGAATTTCGGCTAAACTGCTCTGCCGCGACAGAAACACTGCGTGTCCGGCTGGCGTTGCATAATTCTAGAACACTTCCGACCGCCTTGGGAGCTGAGAATTCCGGCTCAACTGCTCTGCCGCGACTGAAACACTGCGTGTCCGGCTGGCGTTGCGTAATTCTAAAACGCTTCCGACCGCCTTGGGACCTGAGAGTTTCGCCTCAACTGCTCTGCCGCGACCGACTCACGGCCGTGTCCGGCTGGCGTTGCATAATTCTAGAACGCTTCCGACCGCCTTGGGAGCTGAGAATTTCGGCTCAACTGCTCTGCCGCGACTGAAACACTGCGTATCCGGCTGGCGTTGGATAATTATAGGACAATTCCGACCGCCTTGGGAGCTGAGAATTTCGACTCAACTGCTCTGCCGCGACTGAAACACTGCGTATCCAGCTGTCGTTGCATAATTCTAGGACACTTCCGACCGCCTTGGGAGCTGAGAATTTCGGCTCAACTGCTCTGCCGCGACTGAAACACTGCGTGTCTGGCTGACGTTGCATAATTCTAGAACGCTTCCGACCGCCTTGGAAGCTGAGAATTTCGGCTAAACTGCTCTGCCGCGACAGAAACACTGCGTGTCCGGCTGGCGTTGCATAATTCTGGAACACTTCCGACCGCCTTGGGAGCTGAGAATTTCGGCTCAACTGCTCTGCCGCGACTGAAACACAGCGTGTCCGGCTGGCGTTGCATAATTCTAAAACGCTTGCGACGGCCTTGTTAGGCGAGAATTTCGGCTCAACTGCTCTGCCGCGACTGAAACACTGCGTGTCCGGCTGGAGTTGCATAATTCTAGAACGCTTCCGACCGCCTTGGGAGCTGAGAATTTCGGCTCAACTGCTCTGCCGCGACTGGAACACTGCGTGTCCGGCTGGCGTTGCATAATTCTAGAACGCTTCCGACCGCATTGGGAGGCAAGAATTTCGGCTCAAGTGCTGTGCCGCGACTGAAACACTGCGTGTCCGGCTGGAGTTGCATAATTCTAGAACGCTTCCGACCGCCTTGGGAGCAGAGAATTTCGGCTAAACTGCTCTGCCGCGACAGAAACACTGCGGGTCCTGCTGGCGTTGCATAATTCTAGAACACTTCCGACCGCCTTGGGAGCTGAGCATTTCGGCTCAACTGCTCTGCCGCGACTGAAACACTGCGTGTCCGGCTGGCGTTGCATAATTCTAGAACGCTTCCGACCGCCTTGGGAGCTGAGAAGTTTTGCTCAACTGCTCTGCCGCGACTGAAATACTGCGTGTCCGGCAGGCGTTGCATAATTCTAGAACACTTCCGGCCGCCTTGGGAGCTGAGAATTTCGCCTCAACTGCTCTGCCGCGACTGAAACACTGCGTGTCCGGCTGGAGTTGCATAATTCTAGAACACTTCCGACCGCCTTGGGAGCTGATAATTTCGGCTCAACTACTCTGCCGCGACTTTAACACTGCGTGTCCGGCTGGCTTTGCATAATTATAGGAGACTTCCGACCGCCTTGGGAGCTGAGAATTTCGGCTCAACTGCTCTGCCGCGACTGAAACACTGCGTGTCCGGCTGGCGTTGCATAATTCTAGAACACTTCCGACCGCCTTGGGAGCTGATAATTTCGGCTCAACTACTCTGCCGCGACTGAAACACTGCGTGTCCGGCTGGCGTTGCATAATTATAGGACAATTCCGACCGCCTTGGGAGCTGAGAATTTCGACTCAACTGCTCTGCCGCGACTGAAACACTGCGTATCCGGCTGTCGTTGCATAATTCTAGGACACTTCCGACCGCCTTGGGAGCTGAGAATTTCGGCTCAACTGCTCTGCCGCGACTGAAAAACTGCGTGTGCGGCTGGCGTTGCATAATTCTAGAACGTTTCCGACCGCCTTGGGAGCTGAGAATTTCGGCTCACCTGCTCTGCCCGGAAGAAACACTGCGTGTCCGGCTGGCGTTGCGTAATTCTAAAACGCTTCCGACCGCCTTGGGAGCTGAGAGTTTCGCCTCAACTGCTCTGCCGCGACCGACTCACGGCCGTGTCCGGCTGGCGTTGCATAATTCTAGAACGCTTCCGACCGCCTTGGGAGCTTAGAATTTCGGCTCAACTGCTCTGCCGCGACTGAAACACTGCGTATCCGGCTGGCGTTGGATAATTATAGGACAATTCCGACCGCCTTGGGAGCTGAGAATTTCGACTCAACTGCTCTGCCGCGACTGAAACACTGCGTATCCGGCTGTCGTTGCATAATTCTAGGACACTTCCGACCGCCTTGGGAGCTGAGAATTTCGGCTCAACTGCTCTGCCGCGACTGAAACACTGCGTGTCTGGCTGACGTTGCATAATTCTAGAACGCTTCCGACCGCCTTGGGAGCTGAGAATTTCGACTCAACTGCTCTGCCGCGACTGAAACACTGCGTATCCGGCTGGCGTTGCATAATTCTAGAACGCTTCCGACCGCCTTGGGAGCAGAGAATTTCGGCTAAACTGCTCTGCCGCGACAGAAACACTGCGGGTCTTGCTGGCGTTGCATAATTCTAGAACACTTCCGACCGCCTTGGGAGCTGAGCATTTCGGCTCAAGTGCTCTGCCGCGACTGAAACACTCGTGTCCGGCTGGCGTTGCATAATTCTAGAACGCTTCCGAGCGCCTTGGGAGCTGAGAAGTTTTGCTCAACTGCTCTGCCGCGACTGAAATACTGCGTGTCCGGCTGGCGTTGCATAATTCTAGAACACTTCCGGCCGCCTTGGGAGCTGAGAATTTCGGCTCAACTGCTCTGCCGCGACTGAAACACTGCGTGTCCGGCTGGCGTTGCATAATTCTAGAACACTTCCGACCGCCTTGGGAGCTGATAATTTCGGCTCAACTACTCTGCCGCGATTTTAACACTGCGTGTCCGGCTGGCTTTGCATAATTATAGGAGACTTCCGACCGCCTTGGGAGCTGAGAATTTCGGCTCAACTGCTCTGCCGCGACTGGAACACTGCGTGTCCGGCTGGCGTTGCATAATTTTAGAACACTTCCGACCGCCTTGGGAGCTGAGAATTTCGGCTCAACTGCTCTGCCGCGACTGAAACACTGCGTGTCCGGCTGGCGTTGCATAATTCTAGAACACTTCCGACCGCCTTGGGAGCTGATAATTTCGGCTCAACTACTCTGCCGCGACTTTAACACTGCGTGTCCGGCTGGCTTTGCATAATTATAGGAGACTTCCGACCGCCTTGGGAGCTGAGAATTTCGGCTCAACTGCTCTGCCGCGACTGAAACACTGCGTATCCGGCTGTCGTTGCATAATTCTAGGACACTTCCGACCGCCTTGGGAGCTGTGAATTTCGGCTCAACTGCTCTGCCGCGACTGAAACACTGCGTGTCTGGCTGGCGTTGCATAACTCTAGAACGCTTCCGACCGCCTTGGAAGCTGAGAATTTCGGCTAAACTGCTCTGCCGCGACAGAAACACTGCGTGTCCGGCTGGCGTTGCATAATTCTAGAACACTTCCGACCGCCTTGGGAGCTGAGAATTTCGGCTGAACTGCTCTGCCGCGACTGAAACACTGCGTGTCCGGCTGGCGTTGCATAATTCTAGAACACTTCCGACCGCCTTGGGAGCTGAGAATTTCGGCTCAACTGCTCTGCCGCGACTGAAACACTGCGTGTCCGGCTGGCGTTGCATAATTCTAGAACGCTTCCGACCGCCTTGGGAGCTGAGAATTTCGGCTCAACTGCTCTGCCGCGACTGAAACACTGCTGTTCCGGCTGGCGTTGCATAATTCTAGAACGCTTCCGACCGCCTTGGGAGGCGAGAATTTCGGCTCAACTGCTCTGCCGCGACTGAAACACTGCGTGTCCGGCTGGAGTTGCATAATTCTAGAACGCTTCCGACCGCCTTGGGAGCTGAGAATTTCGGCTCAACTGCTCTGCCGCGACTGAAACACTGCGTGTCCGGCTGGCGTTGCATAATTCTAGAACGCTTCCGACCGCCTTGGGAGCTGAGAATTTCGGCTCAACTGCTCTGCCGCGACTGAAACACTGCGTGTCCGGCTGGCGTTGCATAATTCTAGAACGCTTCCGAACGCCTTGGGAGCTGAGAATTTCGGCTCAACTTCTCTGCCGCGACTGAAATACTGCGTGTCCGGCTGGCGTTGCATAATTCTAGAACACTTCCGACCGCCTTGGGAGCTGAGAATTTCGGCTCAACTGCTCTGCCGCGACTGAAACACTGCGTGTCCGGCTGGCGTTGCATAATTCTAGAACACTTCCGACCGCCTTGGGAGCTGATAATTTCGGCTCAACTACTCTGCCGCGACTGAAACACTGCGTGTCCGGCTGGCGTTGCATAATTATAGGACAATTCCGACCGCCTTGGGAGCTGAGAATTTCGACTCAACTGCTCTGCCGCGACTGAAACACTGCGTGTCCGGCTGGCGTTGCATAATTCTAGAACGCTTCCGACCGCCTTGGGAGCTGAGAATTTCGGCTCAACTGCTCTGCCGCGACTGAAACACAGCGTGTCCGGCTGGCGTTGCATAATTCTAGAACGCTTGCGACGGCCTTGTTAGGCGAGAATTTCGGCTCAACTGCTCTGCCGCGACTGAAACACTGCGTGTCCGGCTGGCGTTGCATAATTCTAGAACACTTCCGACCGCCTTGGGAGCTGAGAATTTCGGCTGAACTGCTCTGCCGCGACTGAAACACTGCGTGTCCGGCTGGCGTTGCATAATTCTAGAACGCTTCCGACCGCCTTGGGAGCTGAGAATTTCGGCTCAACTGCTCTGCCGCGACTGAAACACAGCGTGTCCGGCTGGCGTTGCATAATTCTAGAACGCTTGCGACGGCCTTGTTAGGCGAGAATTTCGGCTCAACTGCTCTGCCGCGACTGAAACACTGCGTGTCCGGCTGGAGTTGCATAATTCTAGAACGCTTCCGACCGCCTTGGGAGCTGAGAATTTCGGCTCAACTGCTCTGCCGCGACTGGAACACTGCGTGTCCGGCTGGCGTTGCATAATTCTAGAACGCTTCCGACCGCATTGGGAGGCAAGAATTTCGGCTCAAGTGCTGTGCCGCGACTGAAACACTGCGTGTCCGGCTGGAGTTGCATAATTCTAGAACGCTTCCGACCGCCTTGGGAGCAGAGAATTTCGGCTAAACTGCTCTGCCGCGACAGAAACACTGCGGGTCCTGCTGGCGTTGCATAATTCTAGAACACTTCCGACCGCCTTGGGAGCTGAGCATTTCGGCTCAACTGCTCTGCCGCGACTGAAACACTGCGTGTCCGGCTGGCGTTGCATAATTCTAGAACGCTTCCGACCGCCTTGGGAGCTGAGAAGTTTTGCTCAACTGCTCTGCCGCGACTGAAATACTGCGTGTCCGGCTGGCGTTGCATAATTCTAGAACACTTCCGGCCGCCTTGGGAGCTGAGAATTTCGGCTCAACTGCTCTGCCGCGACTGAAACACTGCGTGTCCGGCTGGCGTTGCATAATTCTAGAACACTTCCGACCGCCTTGGGAGCTGATAATTTCGGCTCAACTACTCTGCCGCGACTTTAACACTGCGTGTCCGGCTGGCTTTGCATAATTATAGGAGACTTCCGACCGCCTTGGGAGCTGAGAATTTCGGCTCAACTGCTCTGCCGCGACTGAAACACTGCGTGTCCGGCTGGCGTTGCATAATTCTAGAACACTTCCGACCGCCTTGGGAGCTGATAATTTCGGCTCAACTACTCTGCCGCGACTGAAACACTGCGTGTCCGGCTGGCGTCGCATAATTATAGGACAATTCCGACCGCCTTGGGAGCTGAGAATTTTGACTCAACTGCTCTGCCGCGACTGAAACACTGCGTATCCGGCTGTCGTTGCATAATTCTAGGACACTTCCGACCGCCTTGGGAGCTGAGAATTTCGGCTCAACTGCTCTGCCGCGACTGAAACACTGCGTGTCTGGCTGGCGTTGCATAATTCTAGAACGCTTCCGACCGCCTTGGAAGCTGAGAATTTCGGCTAAACTGCTCTGCCGCGACAGAAACACTGCGTGTCCGGCTGGCGTTGCATAATTCTAGAACACTTCCGACCGCCTTGGGAGCTGAGAATTTCGGCTCAACAGCTCAGCCGCGACTGAAACACTGCGTGTCCGGCTGGCGTTGCATAATTCTAGAACACTTCCGACCGCCTTGGGAGCTGAGAATTTCGGCTGAACTGCTCTGCCGCGACTGAAACACTGCGTGTCCGGCTGGTGTTGCATAATCCTAGAACGCTTCCGACCGCCTTGGGAGCTGAGAATTTCGGCTCAACTGCTCTGCCGCGACTGAAACACAGCGTGTCCGGCTGGCGTTGCATAATTCTAGAACGCTTGCGACGGCCTTGTTAGGCGAGAATTTCGGCTCAACTGCTCTGCCGCGACTGAAACACTGCGTGTCCGGCTGGAGTTGCATAATTCTAGAACGCTTCCGACCGCCTTGGGAGCTGATAATTTCGGCTCAACTACTCTGCCGCGACTTTAACACTGCGTGTCCGGCTGGCTTTGCATAATTATAGGAGACTTCCGACCGCCTTGGGAGCTGAGAATTTCGGCTCAACTGCTCTGCCGCGACTGGAACACTGCGTGTCCGGCTGGCGTTGCATAATTCTAGAACGCTTCCGACCGCATTGGGAGGCAAGAATTTCGGCTCAAGTGCTCTGCCGCGACTGAAACACTGCGTGTCCGGCTGGAGTTGCATAATTCTAGAACACTTCCGACCGCCTTGGGAGCAGAGAATTTCGGCTAAACTGCTCTGCCGCGACTGAAACACTGCGTGTCCGGCTGGCGTTGCATAATTCTAGAACGCTTCCGACCGCCTTGGGAGCTGAGAAGTTTGGCTCAACTGCTCTGCCGCGACTGAAATACTGCGTGTCCGGCTGGCGTTGCATAATTCTAGAACACTTCCGACCGCCTTGGGAGCTGATAATTTCGGCTCAACTACTCTGCCGCGACTTTAACACTGCGTGTCCGGCTGGCTTTGCATAATTATAGGGGACTTCCGACCGCCTTGGGAGCTGAGAATTTCGGCTCAACTGCTCTGCCGCGACTGAAACACTGCGTATCCGGCTGTCGTTGCATAATTCTAGGACACTTCCGACCGCCTTGGGAGCTGAGAATTTCGGCTCAACTGCTCTGCCGCGACTGAAACACTGCGTGTCTGGCTGGCGTTGCATAACTCTAGAACGCTTCCGACGGCCTTGTTAGGCGAGAATTTCGGCTCAACTGCTCTGCCGCGACTGAAACACTGCGTGTCCGGCTGGCGTTGCATAATTCTAGAACGCTTCCGACCGCCTTGGGAGCTGAGAAGTTTTGCTCAACTGCTCTGCCGCGACTGAAATACTGCGTGTCCGGCTGGCGTTGCATAATTCTAGAACACTTCCGACCGCCTTGGGAGCTGAGAAGTTTGGCTCAACTGCTCTGCCGCGACTGAAACACTGCGTGTCTGGCTGGCGTTGCATAACTCTAGAACGCTTCCGACCGCCTTGGAAGCTGAGAATTTCGGCTAAACTGCTCTGCCGCGACAGAAACACTGCGTGTCCGGCTGGCGTTGCATAATTCTAGAACACTTCCGACCGCCTTGGGAGCTGAGAATTTCGGCTGAACTGCTCTGCCGCGACTGAAACACTGCGTGTCCGGCTGGCGTTGCATAATTCTAGAACGCTTCCGAGCGCCTTGGGAGCTGACAATTTCGGCTCAACTGCTCTGCCGCGACTGAAACACTGCGTGTCCGGCTGGCGTTGCATAATTCTAGAACACTTCCGACCGCCTTGGGAGCTGATAATTTCGGCTCAACTACTCTGCCGCGACTTTAACACTGCGTGTCCGGCTGGCTTTGCATAATTATAGGAGACTTCCGACCGCCTTGGGAGCTGAGAATTTCGGCTCAACTGCTCTGCCGCGACTGAAACACTGCGTATCCGGCTGGCGTTGCGTAATTCTAAAACGCTTCCGACCGCCTTGGGAGCTGAGAGTTTCGCCTCAACTGCTCTGCCGCGACCGACTCACGGCCGTGTCCGGCTGGCGTTGCATAATTCTAGAACGCTTCCGACCGCCTTGGGAGCTGATAATTTCGGCTCAACTACTCTGCCGCGACTTTAACACTGCGTGTCCGGCTGGCTTTGCATAATTATAGGGGACTTCCGACCGCCTTGGGAGCTGAGAATTTCGGCTCAACTGCTCTGCCGCGACTGAAACACTGCGTATCCGGCTGTCGTTGCATAATTCTAGGACACTTCCGACCGCCTTGGGAGCTGAGAATTTCGGCTCAACTGCTCTGCCGCGACTGAAACACTGCGTGTCTGGCTGGCGTTGCATAACTCTAGAACGCTTCCGACGGCCTTGTTAGGCGAGAATTTCGGCTCAACTGCTCTGCCGCGACTGAAACACTGCGTGTCCGGCTGGCGTTGCATAATTCTACAACACTTCCGACCGCCTTGGGAGCTGAGAATTTCGGCTCAACTGCTCTGCCGCGACTGAAGCACTGCGTGTCCGGCTGGCGTTGCATAATTCTAGAACGCTTCCGACCGCCTTGGGAGCTGAGAATTTCGGCTCAACTGCTCTGCCGCGACTGAAACACTGCGTGTCCGGCTGGCGTTGCATAATTCTAGAACGCTTCCGACCGCCTTGGGAGGCGAGAATTTCGGCTCAACTGCTCTGCCGCGACTGAAACACTGCGTGTTCGGCTGGCGTTGCATAATTCTAGAACACTTCCGACCGCCTTGGGAGCTGAGAATTTCGGCTGAACTGCTCTGCCGCGACTGAAACACTGCGTGTCCGGCTGGCGTTGCATAATTCTAGAACGCTTCCGAGCGCCTTGGGAGCTGACAATTTCGGCTCAACTGCTCTGCCGCGACTGAAACACTGCGTGTCCGGCTGGCGTTGCATAATTCTAGAACACTTCCGACCGCCTTGGGAGCTGATAATTTCGGCTCAACTACTCTGCCGCGACTTTAACACTGCGTGTCCGGCTGGCTTTGCATAATTATAGGAGACTTCCGACCGCCTTGGGAGCTGAGAATTTCGGCTCAACTGCTCTGCCGCGACTGAAACACTGCGTATCCGGCTGGCGTTGCGTAATTCTAAAACGCTTCCGACCGCCTTGGGAGCTGAGAGTTTCGCCTCAACTGCTCTGCCGCGACCGACTCACGGCCGTGTCCGGCTGGCGTTGCATAATTCTAGAACGCTTCCGACCGCCTTGGGAGCTGATAATTTCGGCTCAACTACTCTGCCGCGACTTTAACACTGCGTGTCCGGCTGGCTTTGCATAATTATAGGGGACTTCCGACCGCCTTGGGAGCTGAGAATTTCGGCTCAACTGCTCTGCCGCGACTGAAACACTGCGTATCCGGCTGTCGTTGCATAATTCTAGGACACTTCCGACCGCCTTGGGAGCTGAGAATTTCGGCTCAACTGCTCTGCCGCGACTGAAACACTGCGTGTCTGGCTGGCGTTGCATAACTCTAGAACGCTTCCGACGGCCTTGTTAGGCGAGAATTTCGGCTCAACTGCTCTGCCGCGACTGAAACACTGCGTGTCCGGCTGGCGTTGCATAATTCTACAACACTTCCGACCGCCTTGGGAGCTGAGAATTTCGGCTCAACTGCTCTGCCGCGACTGAAGCACTGCGTGTCCGGCTGGCGTTGCATAATTCTAGAACGCTTCCGACCGCCTTGGGAGCTGAGAATTTCGGCTCAACTGCTCTGCCGCGACTGAAACACTGCGTGTCCGGCTGGCGTTGCATAATTCTAGAACGCTTCCGACCGCCTTGGGAGGCGAGAATTTCGGCTCAACTGCTCTGCCGCGACTGAAACACTGCGTGTTCGGCTGGAGTTGCATAATTCTAGAACGCTTCCGACCGCCTTGTTAGGCGAGAATTTCGGCTCAACTGCTCTGCCGCGACTGAAACACTGCGTGTCCGGCTGGAGTTGCATAATTCTAGAACGCTTCCGACCGCCTTGGGAGCTGATAATTTCGGCTCAACTACTCTGCCGCGACTGGAACACTGCGTGTCCGGCTGGCTTTGCATAATTATAGGAGACTTCCGACCGCCTTGGGAGCTGAGAATTTCGGCTCAACTGCTCTGCCGCGACTGGAACACTGCGTGTCCAGCTGGCGTTGCATAATTCTAGAACGCTTCCGACCGCATTGGGAGGCAAGAATTTCGGCTCAAGTGCTCTGCCGCGACTGAAACACTGCGTGTCCGGCTGGAGTTGCATAATTCTAGAACACTTCCGACCGCCTTGGGAGCAGAGAATTTCGGCTAAACTGCTCTGCCGCGACTGAAACACTGCGTGTCCGGCTGGCGTTGCATAATTCTAGAACGCTTCCGACCGCCTTGGGAGCTGAGAATTTCGGCTCAACTGCTCTGCCGCGACTGAAACACTGCGTGTCCGGCTGGCGTTGCATAATTCTAGAACGCTTCCGACCGCCTTGGGAGCTGAGAAGTTTGGCTCAACTGCTCTGCCGCGACTGAAATACTGCGTGTCCGGCTGGCGTTGCATAATTCTAGAACACTTCCGACCGCCTTGGGAGCTGATAATTTCGGCTCAACTACTCTGCCGCGACTTTAACACTGCGTGTCCGGCTGGCTTTGCATAATTATAGGAGACTTCCGACCGCCTTGGGAGCTGAGAATTTCGGCTCAACTGCTCTGCCGCGACTGAAACACTGCGTATCCGGCTGTCGTTGCATAATTCTAGGACACTTCCGACCGCCTTGGGAGCTGAGAATTTCGGCTCAACTGCTCTGCCGCGACTGAAACACTGCGTGTCTGGCTGGCGTTGCATAACTCTAGAACGCTTCCGACCGCCTTGGAAGCTGAGAATTTCGGCTAATCTGCTCTGCCGCGACAGAAACACTGCGTGTCCGGCTGGCGTTGCATAATTCTAGAACACTTCCGACCGCCTTGGGAGCTGAGAATTTCGGCTGAACTGCTCTGCCGCGACTGAAACACTGCGTGTCCGGCTGGCGTTGCATAATTCTAGAACACTTCCGACCGCCTTGGGAGCTGAGAATTTCGGCTCAACTGCTCTGCCGCGACTGAAACACTGCGTGTCCGGCTGGCGTTGCATAATTCTAGAACGCTTCCGACCGCCTTGGGAGCTGAGAATTTCGGCTCAACTGCTCTGCCGCGACTGAAACACTGCGTGTCCGGCTGGCGTTGCATAATTCTAGAACGCTTCCGACCGCCTTGGGAGGCGAGAATTTCGGCTCAACTGCTCTGCCGCGACTGAAACACTGCGTGTTCGGCTGGAGTTGCATAATTCGAGAACGCTTCCGACCGCCTTGGGAGCTGAGAATTTCGGCTCAACTGCTCTGCCGCGACTGAAACAGTGCGTGTCCGGCTGGCGTTGCATAATTCTAGAACGCTTCCGACCCCATTGGGAGGCGAGAATTTCGGCTCAACTGCTCTGCCGCGACTGAAACACTGCGTGTTCGGCTGGCGTTGCATAATTCTAGAACGCTTGCGACCGCCTTGGGAGCTGAGAATTTCGGCTCAACTGCTCTGTCGCGACTGAAACACTGCATGTCTGGCTGGCGTTCCATAATTCTAGAACACTTCCGACCGCCTTGGGAGCTGAGAATTTCGGCTCAACTGCTCTGCCGTGACTAAAACACTGCGTGTCCGGCTGGCGTTGCATAATTCTAGGACGCTTCCGACCGCCTTGGGAGCTGAGAGTTTAGGCTCAACTGCACTGCCGCGACTGAAACACTGCGTGTCCGGCTGGCGTTGCATAATTCTAGAACGCTTCCGACCGCCTTTGGAGCTGAGAATTTCGGCTCAACTGCTCTACCGCGACTGAAACACTGCGTGTCCGGCTGCAGTTGCATAATTCTAGAACGCTTCCGACCGACTTGGGAGCTGAGAATTTCGGCTGAACTGCTCTGCCGCGACTGAAACACTGCGTGTCCGGCTGGCGTTGCATAATTCTAGAACACTTCCGATCGCCTTGGGAGGCGAGAATTTCGGCTCAACTGCTCTGCCGCGACTGAAACACTGCGTGTCCGGCTGGCGTTGCATAATTCTAGAACGATTCCGACCGCCTTGGGAGCTGAGAATATCGGCTCAACTGCTCTGCCGCGACTGAAACACTGCGTGTCCGGCTGGCGTTGCATAATTCTAGGACACTTCCGACCGCCTTGGGAGCTGAGAATTTCGGCTCAACTGCTGTGCCGCGACTGAAACACTGCGTGTCTGGCTGGCGTTGCATAATTCTAGAACGCTTCCGACTGCCTTGGGAGCTGAGAATTTCGGCTAAACTGCTCTGCCGCGACAGAAACACTGCGTGTCCGGCTGGCGTTGCATAATTCTAGAACACTTCCGACCGCCTTGGGAGCTGAGAATTCCGGCTCAACTGCTCTGCCGCGACTGAAACACTGCGTGTCCGGCTGGCGTTGCGTAATTCTAAAACGCTTCCGACCGCCTTGGGACCTGAGAGTTTCGCCTCAACTGCTCTGCCGCGACCGACTCACGGCCGTGTCCGGCTGGCGTTGCATAATTCTAGAACGCTTCCGACCGCCTTGGGAGCTGAGAATTTCGGCTCAACTGCTCTGCCGCGACTGAAACACTGCGTATCCGGCTGGCGTTGGATAATTATAGGACAATTCCGACCGCCTTGGGAGCTGAGAATTTCGACTCAACTGCTCTGCCGCGACTGAAACACTGCGTATCCAGCTGTCGTTGCATAATTCTAGGACACTTCCGACCGCCTTGGGAGCTGAGAATTTCGGCTCAACTGCTCTGCCGCGACTGAAACACTGCGTGTCTGGCTGACGTTGCATAATTCTAGAACGCTTCCGACCGCCTTGGAAGCTGAGAATTTCGGCTAAACTGCTCTGCCGCGACAGAAACACTGCGTGTCCGGCTGGCGTTGCATAATTCTGGAACACTTCCGACCGCCTTGGGAGCTGAGAATTTCGGCTCAACTGCTCTGCCGCGACTGAAACACTGCGTGTCCGGCTGGCGTTGCATAATTTTAGAACACTTCCGACCGCCTTGGGAGCTGAGAATTTCGGCTCAACTGCTCTGCCGCGACTGAAACACTGCGTGTCCGGCTGGCGTCGCATAATTCTAGAACGCTTCCGACCGCCTTGGGAGCTGAGAATTTCGGCTCAACTGCTCTGCCGCGACCTAAACACTGCGTGTCCGGCTTGAGTTGCATAATTCTAGAACGCTTCCGACCGCCTTGGGAGCTGATAATTTCGGCTCAACTACTCTGCCGCGACTGGAACACTGCGTGTCCGGCTGGCTTTGCATAATTATAGGAGACTTCCGACCGCCTTGGGAGCTGAGAATTTCGGCTCAACTGCTCTGCCGCGACTGGAACACTGCGTGTCCAGCTGGCGTGGCATAATTCTAGAACGCTTCCGACCGCATTGGGAGGCAAGAATTTCGGCTCAAGTGCTCTGCCGCGACTGAAACACTGCGTGTCCGGCTGGAGTTGCATAATTCTAGAACACTTCCGACCGCCTTGGGAGCAGAGAATTTCGGCTAAACTGCTCTGCCGCGACTGAAACACTGCGTGTCCGGCTGGCGTTGCATAATTCTAGAACGCTTCCGACCGCCTTGGGAGCTGAGAATTTCGGCTCAACTGCTCTGCCGCGACTGAAACACTGCGTGTCCGGCTGGCGTTGCATAATTCTAGAACGCTTCCGACCGCCTTGGGAGCTGAGAAGTTTGGCTCAACTGCTCTGCCGCGACTGAAATACTGCGTGTCCGGCTGGCGTTGCATAATTCTAGAACACTTCCGACCGCCTTGGGAGCTGATAATTTCGGCTCAACTACTCTGCCGCGACTTTAACACTGCGTGTCCGGCTGGCTTTGCATAATTATAGGAGACTTCCGACCGCCTTGGGAGCTGAGAATTTCGGCTCAACTGCTCTGCCGCGACTGAAACACTGCGTATCCGGCTGTCGTTGCATAATTCTAGGACACTTCCGACCGCCTGGGGAGCTGAGAATTTCGGCTCAACTGCTCTGCCGCGACTGAAACACTGCGTGTCTGGCTGGCGTTGCATAACTCTAGAACGCTTCCGACCGCCTTGGAAGCTGAGAATTTCGGCTAATCTGCTCTGCCGCGACAGAAACACTGCGTGTCCGGCTGGCGTTGCATAATTCTAGAACACTTCCGACCGCCTTGGGAGCTGAGAATTTCGGCTGAACTGCTCTGCCGCGACTGAAACACTGCGTGTCCGGCTGGCGTTGCATAATTCTAGAACACTTCCGACCGCCTTGGGAGCTGAGAATTTCGGCTCAACTGCTCTGCCGCGACTGAAACACTGCGTGTCCGGCTGGCGTTGCATAATTCTAGAACGCTTCCGACCGCCTTGGGAGCTGAGAATTTCGGCTCAACTGCTCTGCCGCGACTGAAACACTGCGTGTCCGGCTGGCGTTGCATAATTCTAGAACGCTTCCGACCGCCTTGGGAGGCGAGAATTTCGGCTCAACTGCTCTGCCGCGACTGAAACACTGCGTGTTCGGCTGGAGTTGCATAATTCTAGAACGCTTCCGACCGCCTTGGGAGCTGAGAATTTCGGATCAACTGCTCTGCCGCGACTGAAACAGTGCGTGTCCGGCTGGCGTTGCATAATTCTAGAACGCTTCCGACCCCATTGGGAGGCGAGAATTTCGGCTCAACTGCTCTGCCGCGACTGAAACACTGCGTGTTCGGCTGGCGTTGCATAATTCTAGAACGCTTGCGACCGCCTTGGGAGCTGAGAATTTCGGCTCAACTGCTCTGTCGCGACTGAAACACTGCATGTCTGGCTGGCGTTCCATAATTCTAGAACACTTCCGACCGCCTTGGGAGCTGAGAATTTCGGCTCAACTGCTCTGCCGTGACTAAAACACTGCGTGTCCGGCTGGCGTTGCATAATTCTAGGACGCTTCCGACCGCCTTGGGAGCTGAGAGTTTAGGCTCAACTGCACTGCCGCGACTGAAACACTGCGTGTCCGGCTGGCGTTGCATAATTCTAGAACGCTTCCGACCGCCTTTGGAGCTGAGAATTTCGGCTCAACTGCTCTACCGCGACTGAAACACTGCGTGTCCGGCTGCAGTTGCATAATTCTAGAACGCTTCCGACCGCCTTGGGAGCTGAGAATTTCGGCTGAACTGCTCTGCCGCGACTGAAACACTGCGTGTCCGGCTGGCGTTGCATAATTCTAGAACACTTCCGATCGCCTTGGGAGGCGAGAATTTCGGCTCAACTGCTCTGCCGCGACTGAAACACTGCATGTCCGGCTGGCGTTGCATAATTCTAGAACGATTCCGACCGCCTTGGGAGCTGAGAATATCGGCTCAACTGCTCTGCCGCGACTGAAACACTGCGTGTCCGGCTGGCGTTGCATAATTCTAGGACACTTCCGACCGCCTTGGGAGCTGAGAATTTCGGCTCAACTGCTGTGCCGCGACTGAAACACTGCGTGTCTGGCTGGCGTTGCATAATTCTAGAACGCTTCCGACTGCCTTGGGAGCTGAGAATTTCGGCTAAACTGCTCTGCCGCGACAGAAACACTGCGTGTCCGGCTGGCGTTGCATAATTCTAGAACACTTCCGACCGCCTTGGGAGCTGAGAATTCCGGCTCAACTGCTCTGCCGCGACTGAAACACTGCGTGTCCGGCTGGCGTTGCGTAATTCTAAAACGCTTCCGACCGCCTTGTTAGGCGAGAATTTCGGCTCAACTGCTCTGCCGCGACTGAAACACTGCGTGTCCGGCTGGAGTTGCATAATTCTAGAACGCTTCCGACCGCCTTGGGAGCTGAGAATTTCGGCTCAACTGCTCTGCCGCGACTGGAACACTGCGTGTCCGGCTGGCGTTGCATAATTCTAGAACGCTTCCGACCGCATTGGGAGGCAAGAATTTCGGCTCAAGTGCTGTGCCGCGACTGAAACACTGCGTGTCCGGCTGGAGTTGCATAATTCTAGAACGCTTCCGACCGCCTTGGGAGCAGAGAATTTCGGCTAAACTGCTCTGCCGCGACAGAAACACTGCGGGTCCTGCTGGCGTTGCATAATTCTAGAACACTTCCGACCGCCTTGGGAGCTGAGCATTTCGGCTCAACTGCTCTGCCGCGACTGAAACACTGCGTGTCCGGCTGGCGTTGCATAATTCTAGAACGCTTCCGACCGCCTTGGGAGCTGAGAAGTTTTGCTCAACTGCTCTGCCGCGACTGAAATACTGCGTGTCCGGCTGGCGTTGCATAATTCTAGAACACTTCCGGCCGCCTTGGGAGCTGAGAATTTCGGCTCAACTGCTCTGCCGCGACTGAAACACTGCGTGTCCGGCTGGCGTTGCATAATTCTAGAACACTTCCGACCGCCTTGGGAGCTGATAATTTCGGCTCAACTACTCTGCCGCGACTTTAACACTGCGTGTCCGGCTGGCTTTGCATAATTATAGGAGACTTCCGACCGCCTTGGGAGCTGAGAATTTCGGCTCAACTGCTCTGCCGCGACTGAAACACTGCGTGTCCGGCTGGCGTTGCATAATTCTAGAACACTTCCGACCGCCTTGGGAGCTGATAATTTCGGCTCAACTACTCTGCCGCGACTGAAACACTGCGTGTCCGGCTGGCGTTGCATAATTATAGGACAATTCCGACCGCCTTGGGAGCTGAGAATTTTGACTCAACTGCTCTGCCGCGACTGAAACACTGCGTATCCGGCTGTCGTTGCATAATTCTAGGACACTTCCGACCGCCTTGGGAGCTGAGAATTTCGGCTCAACTGCTCTGCCGCGACTGAAACACTGCGTGTCTGGCTGGCGTTGCATAATTCTAGAACGCTTCCGACCGCCTTGGAAGCTGAGAATTTCGGCTAAACTGCTCTGCCGCGACAGAAACACTGCGTGTCCGGCTGGCGTTGCATAATTCTAGAACACTTCCGACCGCCTTGGGAGCTGAGAATTTCGGCTCAACAGCTCAGCCGCGACTGAAACACTGCGTGTCCGGCTGGCGTTGCATAATTCTAGAACACTTCCGACCGCCTTGGGAGCTGAGAATTTCGGCTGAACTGCTCTGCCGCGACTGAAACACAGCGTGTCCGGCTGGCGTTGCATAATTCTAGAACGCTTGCGACGGCCTTGTTAGGCGAGAATTTCGGCTCAACTGCTCTGCCGCGACTGAAACACTGCGTGTCCGGCTGGAGTTGCATAATTCTAGAACGCTTCCGACCGCCTTGGGAGCTGATAATTTCGGCTCAACTACTCTGCCGCGACTTTAACACTGCGTGTCCGGCTGGCTTTGCATAATTATAGGAGACTTCCGACCGCCTTGGGAGCTGAGAATTTCGGCTCAACTGCTCTGCCGCGACTGGAACACTGCGTGTCCGGCTGGCGTTGCATAATTCTAGAACGCTTCCGACCGCATTGGGAGGCAAGAATTTCGGCTCAAGTGCTCTGCCGCGACTGAAACACTGCGTGTCCGGCTGGAGTTGCATAATTCTAGAACACTTCCGACCGCCTTGGGAGCAGAGAATTTCGGCTAAACTGCTCTGCCGCGACTGAAACACTGCGTGTCCGGCTGGCGTTGCATAATTCTAGAACGCTTCCGACCGCCTTGGGAGCTGAGAAGTTTGGCTCAACTGCTCTGCCGCGACTGAAATACTGCGTGTCCGGCTGGCGTTGCATAATTCTAGAACACTTCCGACCGCCTTGGGAGCTGATAATTTCGGCTCAACTACTCTGCCGCGACTTTAACACTGCGTGTCCGGCTGGCTTTGCATAATTATAGGGGACTTCCGACCGCCTTGGGAGCTGAGAATTTCGGCTCAACTGCTCTGCCGCGACTGAAACACTGCGTATCCGGCTGTCGTTGCATAATTCTAGGACACTTCCGACCGCCTTGGGAGCTGAGAATTTCGGCTCAACTGCTCTGCCGCGACTGAAACACTGCGTGTCTGGCTGGCGTTGCATAACTCTAGAACGCTTCCGACCGCCTTGGAAGCTGAGAATTTCGGCTAATCTGCTCTGCCGCGACAGAAACACTGCGTGTCCGGCTGGCGTTGCATAATTCTAGAACACTTCCGACCGCCTTGGGAGCTGAGAATTTCGGCTGAACTGCTCTGCCGCGACTGAAACACTGCGTGTCCGGCTGGCGTTGCATAATTCTAGAACACTTCCGACCGCCTTGGGAGCTGAGAATTTCGGCTCAACTGCTCTGCCGCGACTGAAGCACTGCGTGTCCGGCTGGCGTTGCATAATTCTAGAACGCTTCCGACCGCCTTGGGAGCTGAGAATTTCGGCTCAACTGCTCTGCCGCGACTGAAACACTGCGTGTCCGGCTGGCGTTGCATAATTCTAGAACGCTTCCGACCGCCTTGGGAGGCGAGAATTTCGGCTCAACTGCTCTGCCGCGACTGAAACACTGCGTGTTCGGCTGGAGTTGCATAATTCTAGAACGCTTCCGACCGCCTTGTTAGGCGAGAATTTCGGCTCAACTGCTCTGCCGCGACTGAAACACTGCGTGTCCGGCTGGAGTTGCATAATTCTAGAACGCTTCCGACCGCCTTGGGAGCTGATAATTTCGGCTCAACTACTCTGCCGCGACTGGAACACTGCGTGTCCGGCTGGCTTTGCATAATTATAGGAGACTTCCGACCGCCTTGGGAGCTGAGAATTTCGGCTCAACTGCTCTGCCGCGACTGGAACACTGCGTGTCCAGCTGGCGTTGCATAATTCTAGAACGCTTCCGACCGCATTGGGAGGCAAGAATTTCGGCTCAAGTGCTCTGCCGCGACTGAAACACTGCGTGTCCGGCTGGAGTTGCATAATTCTAGAACACTTCCGACCGCCTTGGGAGCAGAGAATTTCGGCTAAACTGCTCTGCCGCGACTGAAACACTGCGTGTCCGGCTGGCGTTGCATAATTCTAGAACGCTTCCGACCGCCTTGGGAGCTGAGAATTTCGGCTCAACTGCTCTGCCGCGACTGAAACACTGCGTGTCCGGCTGGCGTTGCATAATTCTAGAACGCTTCCGACCGCCTTGGGAGCTGAGAAGTTTGGCTCAACTGCTCTGCCGCGACTGAAATACTGCGTGTCCGGCTGGCGTTGCATAATTCTAGAACACTTCCGACCGCCTTGGGAGCTGATAATTTCGGCTCAACTACTCTGCCGCGACTTTAACACTGCGTGTCCGGCTGGCTTTGCATAATTATAGGAGACTTCCGACCGCCTTGGGAGCTGAGAATTTCGGCTCAACTGCTCTGCCGCGACTGAAACACTGCGTATCCGGCTGTCGTTGCATAATTCTAGGACACTTCCGACCGCCTTGGGAGCTGAGAATTTCGGCTCAACTGCTCTGCCGCGACTGAAACACTGCGTGTCTGGCTGGCGTTGCATAACTCTAGAACGCTTCCGACCGCCTTGGAAGCTGAGAATTTCGGCTAATCTGCTCTGCCGCGACAGAAACACTGCGTGTCCGGCTGGCGTTGCATAATTCTAGAACACTTCCGACCGCCTTGGGAGCTGAGAATTTCGGCTGAACTGCTCTGCCGCGACTGAAACACTGCGTGTCCGGCTGGCGTTGCATAATTCTAGAACACTTCCGACCGCCTTGGGAGCTGAGAATTTCGGCTCAACTGCTCTGTCGCGACTGAAACACTGCGTGTCCGGCTGGCGTTGCATAATTCTAGAACGCTTCCGACCGCCTTGGGAGCTGAGAATTTCGGCTCAACTGCTCTGCCGCGACTGAAACATTGCGTGTCCGGCTGGCGTTGCATAATTCTAGAACGCTTCCGACCGCCTTGGGAGGCGAGAATTTCGGCTCAACTGCTCTGCCGCGACTGAAACACTGCGTGTTCGGCTGGAGTTGCATAATTCTAGAACGCTTCCGACCGCCTTGGGAGCTGAGAATTTCGGCTCAACTGCTCTGCCGCGACTGAAACAGTGCGTGTCCGGCTGGCGTTGCATAATTCTAGAACGCTTCCGACCCCATTGGGAGGCGAGAATTTCGGCTCAACTGCTCTGCCGCGACTGAAACACTGCGTGTTCGGCTGGCGTTGCATAATTCTAGAACGCTTGCGACCGCCTTGGGAGCTGAGAATTTCGGCTCAACTGCTCTGTCGCGACTGAAACACTGCATGTCTGGCTGGCGTTCCATAATTCTAGAACACTTCCGACCGCCTTGGGAGCTGAGAATTTCGGCTCAACTGCTCTGCCGTGACTAAAACACTGCGTGTCCGGCTGGCGTTGCATAATTCTAGGACGCTTCCGACCGCCTTGGGAGCTGAGAGTTTAGGCTCAACTGCACTGCCGCGACTGAAACACTGCGTGTCCGGCTGGCGTTGCATAATTCTAGAACGCTTCCGACCGCCTTTGGAGCTGAGAATTTCGGCTCAACTGCTCTACCGCGACTGAAACACTGCGTGTCCGGCTGCAGTTGCATAATTCTAGAACGCTTCCGACCGACTTGGGAGCTGAGAATTTCGGCTGAACTGCTCTGCCGCGACTGAAACACTGCGTGTCCGGCTGGCGTTGCATAATTCTAGAACACTTCCGATCGCCTTGGGAGGCGAGAATTTCGGCTCAACTGCTCTGCCGCGACTGAAACACTGCGTGTCCGGCTGGCGTTGCATAATTCTAGAACGATTCCGACCGCCTTGGGAGCTGAGAATATCGGCTCAACTGCTCTGCCGCGACTGAAACACTGCGTGTCCGGCTGGCGTTGCATAATTCTAGGACACTTCCGACCGCCTTGGGAGCTGAGAATTTCGGCTCAACTGCTGTGCCGCGACTGAAACACTGCGTGTCTGGCTGGCGTTGCATAATTCTAGAACGCTTCCGACTGCCTTGGGAGCTGAGAATTTCGGCTAAACTGCTCTGCCGCGACAGAAACCCTGCGTGTCCGGCTGGCGTTGCATAATTCTAGAACACTTCCGACCGCCTTGGGAGCTGAGAATTCCGGCTCAACTGCTCTGCCGCGACTGAAACACTGCGTGTCCGGCTGGCGTTGCGTAATTCTAAAACGCTTCCGACCGCCTTGGGACCTGAGAGTTTCGCCTCAACTGCTCTGCCGCGACCGACTCACGGCCGTGTCCGGCTGGCGTTGCATAATTCTAGAACGCTTCCGACCGCCTTGGGAGCTGAGAATTTCGGCTCAACTGCTCTGCCGCGACTGAAACACTGCGTATCCGGCTGGCGTTGGATAATTATAGGACAATTCCGACCGCCTTGGGAGCTGAGAATTTCGACTCAACTGCTCTGCCGCGACTGAAACACTGCGTATCCAGCTGTCGTTGCATAATTCTAGGACACTTCCGACCGCCTTGGGAGCTGAGAATTTCGGCTCAACTGCTCTGCCGCGACTGAAACACTGCGTGTCTGGCTGACGTTGCATAATTCTAGAACGCTTCCGACCGCCTTGGAAGCTGAGAATTTCGGCTAAACTGCTCTGCCGCGACAGAAACACTGCGTGTCCGGCTGGCGTTGCTTAATTCTGGAACACTTCCGACCGCCTTGGGAGCTGAGAATTTCGGCTCAACTGCTCTGCCGCGACTGAAACACTGCGTGTCCGGCTGGCGTTGCATAATTTTAGAACACTTCCGACCGCCTTGGGAGCTGAGAATTTCGGCTCAACTGCTCTGCCGCGACTGAAACACTGCGTGTCCGGCTGGCGTCGCATAATTCTAGAACGCTTCCGACCGCCTTGGGAGCTGAGAATTTCGGCTCAACTGCTCTGCCGCGACCTAAACACTGCGTGTCCGGCTGGAGTTGCATAATTCTAGAACGCTTCCGACCGCCTTGGGAGCTGATAATTTCGGCTCAACTACTCTGCCGCGACTGGAACACTGCGTGTCCGGCTGGCTTTGCATAATTATAGGAGACTTCCGACCGCCTTGGGAGCTGAGAATTTCGGCTCAACTGCTCTGCCGCGACTGGAACACTGCGTGTCCAGCTGGCGTTGCATAATTCTAGAACGCTTCCGACCGCATTGGGAGGCAAGAATTTCGGCTCAAGTGCTCTGCCGCGACTGAAACACTGTGTGTCCGGCTGGAGTTGCATAATTCTAGAACACTTCCGACCGCCTTGGGAGCAGAGAATTTCGGCTAAACTGCTCTGCCGCGACTGAAACACTGCGTGTCCGGCTGGCGTTGCATAATTCTAGAACGCTTCCGACCGCCTTGGGAGCTGAGAATTTCGGCTCAACTGCTCTGCCGCGACTGAAACACTGCGTGTCCGGCTGGCGTTGCATAATTCTAGAACGCTTCCGACCGCCTTGGGAGCTGAGAAGTTTGGCTCAACTGCTCTGCCGCGACTGAAATACTGCGTGTCCGGCTGGCGTTGCATAATTCTAGAACACTTCCGACCGCCTTGGGAGCTGATAATTTCGGGTCAACTACTCTGCCGCGACTTTAACACTGCGTGTCCGGCTGGCTTTGCATAATTATAGGAGACTTCCGACCGCCTTGGGAGCTGAGAATTTCGGCTCAACTGCTCTGCCGCGACTGAAACACTGCGTATCCGGCTGTCGTTGCATAATTCTAGGACACTTCCGACCGCCTGGGGAGCTGAGAATTTCGGCTCAACTGCTCTGCCGCGACTGAAACACTGCGTGTCTGGCTGGCGTTGCATAACTCTAGAACGCTTCCGACCGCCTTGGAAGCTGAGAATTTCGGCTAATCTGCTCTGCCGCGACAGAAACACTGCGTGTCCGGCTGGCGTTGCATAATTCTAGAACACTTCCGACCGCCTTGGGAGCTGAGAATTTCGGCTGAACTGCTCTGCCGCGACTGAAACACTGCGTGTCCGGCTGGCGTTGCATAATTCTAGAACACTTCCGACCGCCTTGGGAGCTGAGAATTTCGGCTCAACTGCTCTGCCGCGACTGAAACACTGCGTGTCCGGCTGGCGTTGCATAATTCTAGAACGCTTCCGACCGCCTTGGGAGCTGAGAATTTCGGCTCAACTGCTCTGCCGCGACTGAAACACTGCGTGTCCGGCTGGCGTTGCATAATTCTAGAACGCTTCCGACCGCCTTGGGAGGCGAGAATTTCGGCTCAACTGCTCTGCCGCGACTGAAACACTGCGTGTTCGGCTGGAGTTGCATAATTCTAGAACGCTTCCGACCGCCTTGGGAGCTGAGAATTTCGGATCAACTGCTCTGCCGCGACTGAAACAGTGCGTGTCCGGCTGGCGTTGCATAATTCTAGAACGCTTCCGACCCCATTGGGAGGCGAGAATTTCGGCTCAACTGCTCTGCCGCGACTGAAACACTGCGTGTTCGGCTGGCGTTGCATAATTCTAGAACGCTTGCGACCGCCTTGGGAGCTGAGAATTTCGGCTCAACTGCTCTGTCGCGACTGAAACACTGCATGTCTGGCTGGCGTTCCATAATTCTAGAACACTTCCGACCGCCTTGGGAGCTGAGAATTTCGGCTCAACTGCTCTGCCGTGACTAAAACACTGCGTGTCCGGCTGGCGTTGCATAATTCTAGGACGCTTCCGACCGCCTTGGGAGCTGAGAGTTTAGGCTCAACTGCACTGCCGCGACTGAAACACTGCGTGTCCGGCTGGCGTTGCATAATTCTAGAACGCTTCCGACCGCCTTTGGAGCTGAGAATTTCGGCTCAACTGCTCTACCGCGACTGAAACACTGCGTGTCCGGCTGCAGTTGCATAATTCTAGAACGCTTCCGACCGCCTTGGGAGCTGAGAATTTCGGCTGAACTGCTCTGCCGCGACTGAAACACTGCGTGTCCGGCTGGCGTTGCATAATTCTAGAACACTTCCGATCGCCTTGGGAGGCGAGAATTTCGGCTCAACTGCTCTGCCGCGACTGAAACACTGCGTGTCCGGCTGGCGTTGCATAATTCTAGAACGATTCCGACCGCCTTGGGAGCAGAGAATATCGGCTCTACTGCTCTGCCGCGACTGAAACACTGCGTGTCCGGCTGGCGTTGCATAATTCTAGGACACTTCCGACCGCCTTGGGAGCTGAGAATTTCGGCTCAACTGCTGTGCCGCGACTGAAACACTGCGTGTCTGGCTGGCGTTGCATAATTCTAGAACGCTTCCGACTGCCTTGGGAGCTGAGAATTTCGGCTAAACTGCTCTGCCGCGACAGAAACACTGCGTGTCCGGCTGGCGTTGCATAATTCTAGAACACTTCCGACCGCCTTGGGAGCTGAGAATTCCGGCTCAACTGCTCTGCCGCGACTGAAACACTGCGTGTCCGGCTGGCGTTGCGTAATTCTAAAACGCTTCCGACCGCCTTGGGACCTGAGAGTTTCGCCTCAACTGCTCTGCCGCGACCGACTCACGGCCGTGTCCGGCTGGCGTTGCATAATTCTAGAACGCTTCCGACCGCCTTGGGAGCTGAGAATTTCGGCTCAACTGCTCTGCCGCGACTGAAACACTGCGTATCCGGCTGGCGTTGGATAATTATAGGACAATTCCGACCGCCTTGGGAGCTGAGAATTTCGACTCAACTGCTCTGCCGCGACTGAAACACTGCGTATCCGGCTGTCGTTGCATAATTCTAGGACACTTCCGACCGCCTTGGGAGCTGAGAATTTCGGCTCAACTGCTCTGCCGCGACTGAAACACTGCGTGTCTGGCTGACGTTGCATAATTCTAGAACGCTTCCGACCGCCTTGGAAGCTGAGAATTTCGGCTAAACTGCTCTGCCGCGACAGAAACACTGCGTGTCCGGCTGGCGTTGCATAATTCTAGAACACTTCCGACCGCCTTGGGAGCTGAGAATTTCGGCTCAACTGCTCTGCCGCGACTGAAACACTGCGTGTCCGGCTGGCGTTGCATAATTTTAGAACACTTCCGACCGCCTTGGGAGCTGAGAATTTCGGCTCAACTGCTCTGCCGCGACTGAAACACTGCGTGTCCGGCTGGCGTCGCATAATTCTAGAACGCTTCCGACCGCCTTGGGAGCTGAGAATTTCGGCTCAACTGCTCTGCCACGACTGAAACACAGCGTGTCCGGCTGGCGTTGCATAATTCTCGAACGCTTCCGACCGCCTTGGGAGGCGAGAATTTCAGCTCAACTGCTCTGCCGCGACTGAAACACTGCGTGTCCGGCTGGAGTTGCCTAATTCTAGAACGCTTCCGACCGCCTTAGGAGCTGAGAATTTCGGCTCAACTGCTCTGCCGCGACTGGAACACTGCGTGTCCGGGTGACGTTGCATAATTCTAGAACGCTTCCGACCGCATTGGGAGGCGAGAATTTCGGCTCAAGTGCTCTGCCGCGACTGAAACACTGCGTGTCCGGCTGGAGTTGCATAATACTAGAACGCTTCCGACCGCCTTCGGAGCAGAGAATTTCGGCTAAACTGCTCTGCCGCGACAGAAACACTGCGGGTCCTGCTGGCGTTACATAATTCTAGAACACTTCCGACCGCCTTGGGAGCTGAGCATTTCGGCTCAACTGCTCTGCCGCGACTGAAACACTGCGTGTCCGGCTGGTGTTGCATAATTTTAGAACGCTTCCGACCGCCTTGGGAGCTGAGAATTTTGGCTCAACTGCTCTGCCGCGACTGAAATACTGCGTATCCGGCTGGCGTTGCATAATTCTAGAACACTTCCGACCGCCTTGGGAGCTGAGAATTTCGGCTCAACTGCTCTGCCGCGACTGAAACACTCCGTGTCCGGCTGGCGTTGCATAATTCTAGAACACTTCCGACCGCCTTGGGAGCTGATAATTTCGGCTCAACTACTCTGCCGCGACTGAAACACTGCGAGTCCGGCTGGCGTTGCATAATTATAGGAGACTTCCGACCGCCTTGGGAGCTGAGAATTTCGGCTCAACTGCTCTGCCGCGACTGAAACACTGCGTGTTCAGCTATTTGCATAATTCTAGAACGCTTCCGACCGCCTTGGGAGCTGAGAATTTCGGCTCAACTGCTCTGCCGCGACTAAAACACAGCGAGTCCGGCTGGCGTTGCATAATTCTAGAACGCTTCCGACCGCCTTGGGAGCTGAGAATTTCGGCTCAACTGCTCTGTCGCGACTGAAACACTGCGTGTCGGGCTGGCGCTGCATAACTCTAGAACACTTCCGACCGCCTTGGGAGCTGAGAATTTCGGCTCAACTGCTCTGCCGCGACTGAAACACTGCGTGTCCGGCTGGCGTTGCATAATTCTAGGACGCTTCCGACCGCCTTGGGAGCTGAGAATTTAGGCTCAACTGCTCTGCCGCGACTGAAACACTGCGTGTCCAGCTGGCGTTGCATAATTCTAGAGCGCTTCCGACCGCCTTGGGAACTGAGAATTTCGGCTCAACTGCTCTGCCGAGACTGAGACACTGCGTGTCTGGCTGGCGTTCCATAATTCTAGGACACTTACGACCGCCTTGGGAGCTCAGAATTTCGGCTCAACTGCTCTGCCGCGACTGAAACACTGCGTGTCCGGCTGGCGTTGCATAATTCTAGAACACTTCCGACCGCCTTGGGAGCTGATAATTTCGGCTCAACTACTCTGCCGCGACTTTAACACTGCGTGTCCGGCTGGCTTTGCATAATTATAGGAGACTTCCGACCGCCTTGGGAGCTGAGAATTTCGGCTCAACTGCTCTGCCGCGACTGAAACACTGCGTGTCCGGCTGGCGTTGCATAATTCTAGAACACTTCCGACCGCCTTGGGAGCTGATAATTTCGGCTCAACTACTCTGCCGCGACTGAAACACTGCGTGTCCGGCTGGCGTTGCATAATTATAGGACAATTCCGACCGCCTTGGGAGCTGAGAATTTCGACTCAACTGCTCTGCAGCGACTGAAACACTGCGTATCCGGCTGTCGTTGCATAATTCTAGGACACTTCCGACCGCCTTGGGAGCTGAGAATTTCGGCTCAACTGCTCTGCCGCGACTGAAACACTGCGTGTCTGGCTGGCGTTACATAATTCTAGAACGCTTCCGACCGCCTTGGAAGCTGAGAATTTCGGCTAAACTGCTCTGCCGCGAAAGAAACACTGCGTGTCCGGCTGGCGTTGCATAATTCTAGAACACTTCCGACCGCCTTGGGAGCTGAGAATTTCGGCTCAACTGCTCTGCCGCGACTGAAACACTGCGTGTCCGGCTGGCGTTGCATAATTCTAGGACGCTTCCGACCGCCTTGGGAGCTGAGAATTTAGGCTCAACTGCTCTGCCGCGACTGAAACACTGCGTGTCCAGCTGGCGTTGCATAATTCTAGAGCGCTTCCGACCGCCTTGGGAACTGAGAATTTCGGCTCAACTGCTCTGCCGAGACTGAGACACTGCGTGTCTGGCTGGCGTTCCATAATTCTAGGACACTTACGACTGCCTTGGGAGCTCAGAATTTGGGCTCAACTGCTCTGCCTCGACTGAAACACTGCGTGTCCGGCTGGCGTTGCATAATTCTAGAACACTTCCGACCGCCTTGGGAGCTGATAATTTCGGCTCAACTACTCTGCCGCGACTTTAACACTGCGTGTCCGGCTGGCTTTGCATAATTATAGGAGACTTCCGACCGCCTTGGGAGCTGAGAATTTCGGCTCAACTGCTCTGCCGCGACTGAAACACTGCGTGTCCGGCTGGCGTTGCATAATTCTAGAACACTTCCGACCGCCTTGGGAGCTGATAATTTCGGCTCAACTACTCTGCCGCGACTGAAACACTGCGTGTCCGGCTGGCGTTGCATAATTATAGGACAATTCCGACCGCCTTGGGAGCTGAGAATTTCGACTCAACTGCTCTGCCGCGACTGAAACACTGCGTATCCGGCTGTCGTTGCATAATTCTAGGACACTTCCGACCGCCTTGGGAGCTGAGAATTTCGGCTCAACTGCTCTGCCGCGACTGAAACACTGCGTGTCTGGCTGGCGTTACATAATTCTAGAACGCTTCCGACCGCCTTGGAAGCTGAGAATTTCGGCTAAACTGCTCTGCCGCGAAAGAAACACTGCGTGTCCGGCTGGCGTTGCATAATTCTAGAACACTTCCGACCGCCTTGGGAGCTGAGAATTTCGGCTCAACTGCTCAGCCGCGACTGAAACACTGCGTGTCCGGCTGGCGTTGCATAATTCTAGAACACTTCCGACCGCCTTGGGAGCTGAGAATTTCGGCTGAACTGCTCTGCCGCGACTGAAACACTGCGTGTCCGGCTGGCGTTGCATAATTCTAGAACGCTTCCGACCGCCTTGGGAGCTGAGAATTTCGGCTCAACTGCTCTGCCGCGACTGAAACACAGCGTGTCCGGCTGGCGTTGCATAATTCTAGAACGCTTGCGACGGCCTTGTTAGGCGAGAATTTCGGCTCAACTGCTCTGCCGCGACTGAAACACTGCGTGTCCGGCTGGAGTTGCATAATTCTAGAACGCTTCCGACCGCCTTGGGAGCTGATAATTTCGGCTCAACTACTCTGCCGCGACTTTAACACTGCGTGTCCGGCTGGCTTTGCATAATTATAGGAGACTTCCGACCGCCTTGGGAGCTGAGAATTTCGGCTCAACTGCTCTGCCGCGACTGGAACACTGCGTGTCCGGCTGGCGTTGCATAATTCTAGAACGCTTCCGACCGCATTGGGAGGCAAGAATTTCGGCTCAAGTGCTCTGCCGCGACTGAAACACTGCGTGTCCGGCTGGAGTTGCATAATTCTAGAACGCTTCCGACCGCCTTGGGAGCAGAGAATTTCGGCTAAACTGCTCTGCCGCGACAGAAACACTGCGGGTCCTGCTGGCGTTGCATAATTCTAGAACACTTCCGACCGCCTTGGGAGGTGAGCATTTCGGCTCAACTGCTCTGCCGCGACTGAAACACTGCGTGTCCGGCTGGCGTTGCATAATTCTAGAACGCTTCCGACCGCCTTGGGAGCTGAGAAGTTTGGCTCAACTGCTCTGCCGCGACTGAAATACTGCGTGTCCGGCTGGCGTTGCATAATTCTAGAACACTTCCGGCCGCCTTGGGAGCTGAGAATTTCGGCTCAACTGCTCTGCCGCGACTGAAACACTGCGTGTCCGGCTGGCGTTGCATAATTCTAGAACACTTCCGTCCGCCTTGGGAGCTGATAATTTCGGCTCAACTACTCTGCCGCGACTTTAACACTGCGTGTCCGGCTGGCTTTGCATAATTATAGGAGACTTCCGACCGCCTTGGGAGCTGAGAATTTCGGCTCAACTGCTCTGCCGCGACTGAAACACTGCGTATCCGGCTGGCGTTGGATAATTATAGGACAATTCCGACCGCCTTGGGAGCTGAGAATTTCGACTCAACTGCTCTGCCGCGACTGAAACACTGCGTATCCGGCTGTCGTTGCATAATTCTAGGACACTTCCGACCGCCTTGGGAGCTGAGAATTTCGGCTCAACTGCTCTGCCGCGACTGAAACACTGCGTGTCTGGCTGACGTTGCATAATTCTAGAACGCTTCCGACCGCCTTGGAAGCTGAGAATTTCGGCTAAACTGCTCTGCCGCGACAGAAATACTGCGTGTCCGGCTGGCGTTGCATAATTCTAGAACACTTCCGACCGCCTTGGGAGCTGAGAATTTCGGCTCAACTGTTCTGCCGAGACTGAAACACTGCGTGTCCGGCTGGCGTTGCATAATTTTAGAACACTTCCGACCGCCTTGGGAGCTGAGAATTTCGGCTGAACTGCTCTGCCGCGACTGAAACACTGCGTGTCCGGCTGGCGTTGCATAATTCTAGAACGCTTCCGACCGCCTTGGGAGCTGAGAATTTCGGCTCAACTGCTCTGCCACGACTGAAACACAGCGTGTCCGGCTGGCGTTGCATAATTCTCGAACGCTTCCGACCGCCTTGGGAGGCGAGAATTTCAGCTCAACTGCTCTGCCGCGACTGAAACACTGCGTGTCCGGCTGGAGTTGCTTAATTCTAGAACGCTTCCGACCGCCTTAGGAGCTGAGAATTTCGGCTCAACTGCTCTGCCGCGACTGGAACACTGCGTGTCCGGGTGACGTTGCATAATTCTAGAACGCTTCCGACCGCATTGGGAGGCGAGAATTTCGGCTCAAGTGCTCTGCCGCGACTGAAACACTGCGTGTCCGGCTGGAGTTGCATAATTCTAGAACGCTTCCGACCGCCTTGGGAGCAGAGAATTTCGGCTAAACTGCTCTGCCGCGACAGAAACACTGCGGGTCCTGCTGGCGTTGCATAATTCTAGAACACTTCCGACCGCCTTGGGAGCTGAGCATTTCGGCTCAACTGCTCTGCCGCGACTGAAACACTGCGTGTCCGGCTGGTGTTGCATAATTTTAGAACGCTTCCGACCGCCTTGGGAGCTGAGAATTTTGGCTCAACTGCTCTGCCGCGACTGAAATACTGCGTATCCGGCTGGCGTTGCATAATTCTAGAACACTTCCGACCGCCTTGGGAGCTGAGAATTTCGGTTCAACTGCTCTGCCGCGACTGAAACACTCCGTGTCCGGCTGGCGTTGCATAATTCTAGAACACTTCCGACCGCCTTGGGAGCTGATAATTTCGGCTCAACTACTCTGCCGCGACTGAAACACTGCGTGTCTGGCTGGCGTTGCATAATTATAGGAGACTTCCGACCGCCTTCGGAGCTGAGAATTTCGGCTCAACTGCTCTGCCGCGACTGAAACACTGCGTGTTCAGCTATTTGCATAATTCTAGAACGCTTCCGACCGCCTTGGGAGCTGAGAATTTCGGCTCAACTGCTCTGCCGCGACTAAAACACAGCGAGTCCGGCTGGCGTTGCATAATTCTAGAACGCTTCCGACCGCCTTGGGAGCTGAGAATTTCGGCTCAAGTGCTCTGCCGCGACTGAAACACTGCGTGTCCGGCTGGAGTTGCATAATTCTAGAACGCTTCCGACCGCCTTGGGAGCAGAGAATTTCGGCTAAACTGCTCTGCCGCGACAGAAACACTGCGGGTCCTGCTGGCGTTGCATAATTCTAGAACACTTCCGACCGCCTTGGGAGCAGAGAATTTCGGCTAAACTGCTCTGCCGCGACAGAAACACTGCGGGTCCTGCTGGCGTTGCATAATTCTAGAACACTTCCGACCGCCTTGGGAGCTGAGCATTTCGGCTCAACTGCTCTGCCGCGACTGAAACACTGTGTGTCCGGCTGGCGTTGCATAATTCTAGAACGCTTCCGACCGCCTTGGGAGCTGAGAATTTTGCTCAACTGCTCTGCCGCGACTGAAATACTGCGTGTCCGGCTGGCGTTGCATAATTCTAGAACACTTCCGGCCGCCTTGGGAGCTGAGAATTTCGGCTCAACTGCTCTGCCGCGACTGAAACACTGCGTGTCCGGCTGGCGTTGCATAATTCTAGAACGCTTCCGACCGCCTTGGGAGCTGAGAAGTTTGGCTCAACTGCTCTGCCGCGACTGAAATACTGCGTGTCCGGCTGGCGTTGCATAATTCTAGAACACTTCCGGCCGCCTTGGGAGCTGAGAATTTCGGCTCAACTGCTCTGCCGCGACTGAAACACTGCGTGTCCGGCTGGCGTTGCATAATTCTAGAACACTTCCGTCCGCCTTGGGAGCTGATAATTTCGGCTCAACAACTCTGCCGCGACTTTAACACTGCGTGTCCGGCTGGCTTTGCATAATTATAGGAGACTTCCGACCGCCTTGGGAGCTGAGAATTTCGGCTCAACTGCTCTGCCGCGACTGAAACACTGCGTATCCGGCTGGCGTTGGATAATTATAGGACAATTCCGACCGCCTTGGGAGCTGAGAATTTCGACTCAACTGCTCTGCCGCGACTGAAACACTGCGTATCCGGCTGTCGTTGCATAATTCTAGGACACTTCCGACCGCCTTGGGAGCTGAGAATTTCGGCTCAACTGCTCTGCCGCGACTGAAACACTGCGTGTCTGGCTGACGTTGCATAATTCTAGAACGCTTCCGACCGCCTTGGAAGCTGAGAATTTCGGCTAAACTGCTCTGCCGCGACAGAAACACTGCGTGTCCGGCTGGCGTTGCATAATTCTAGAACACTTCCGACCGCCTTGGGAGCTGAGAATTTCGGCTCAACTGTTCTGCCGCGACTGAAACACTGCGTGTCCGGCTGGCGTTGCATAATTTTAGAACACTTCCGACCGCCTTGGGAGCTGAGAATTTCGGCTGAACTGCTCTGCCGCGACTGAAACACTGCGTGTCCGGCTGGCGTTGCATAATTCTAGAACGCTTCCGACCGCCTTGGGAGCTGAGAATTTCGGCTCAACTGCTCTGCCACGACTGAAACACAGCGTGTCCGGCTGGCGTTGCATAATTCTCGAACGCTTCCGACCGCCTTGGGAGGCGAGAATTTCAGCTCAACTGCTCTGCCGCGACTGAAACACTGCGTGTCCGGCTGGAGTTGCTTAATTCTAGAACGCTTCCGACCGCCTTAGGAGCTGAGAATTTCGGCTCAACTGCTCTGCCGCGACTGGAACACTGCGTGTCCGGGTGACGTTGCATAATTCTAGAACGCTTCCGACCGCATTGGGAGGCGAGAATTTCGGCTCAAGTGCTCTGCCGCGACTGAAACACTGCGTGTCCGGCTGGAGTTGCATAATTCTAGAACGCTTCCGACCGCCTTGGGAGCAGAGAATTTCGGCTAAACTGCTCTGCCGCGACAGAAACACTGCGGGTCCTGCTGGCGTTGCATAATTCTAGAACACTTCCGACCGCCTTGGGAGCTGAGCATTTCGGCTCAACTGCTCTGCCGCGACTGAAACACTGCGTGTCCGGCTGGTGTTGCATAATTTTAGAACGCTTCCGACCGCCTTGGGAGCTGAGAATTTTGGCTCAACTGCTCTGCCGCGACTGAAATACTGCGTATCCGGCTGGCGTTGCATAATTCTAGAACACTTCCGACCGCCTTGGGAGCTGAGAATTTCGGCTCAACTGCTCTGCCGCGACTGAAACACTCCGTGTCCGGCTGGCGTTGCATAATTCTAGAACACTTCCGACCGCCTTGGGAGCTGATAATTTCGGCTCAACTACTCTGCCGCGACTGAAACACTGCGTGTCTGGCTGGCGTTGCATAATTATAGGAGACTTCCGACCGCCTTGGGAGCTGAGAATTTCGGCTCAACTGCTCTGCCGCGACTGAAACACTGCGTGTTCAGCTATTTGCATAATTCTAGAACGCTTCCGACCGCCTTGGGAGCTGAGAATTTCGGCTCAACTGCTCTGCCGCGACTAAAACACAGCGAGTCCGGCTGGCGTTGCATAATTCTAGAACGCTTCCGACCGCCTTGGGAGCTGAGAATTTCGGCTCAAGTGCTCTGCCGCGACTGAAACACTGCGTGTCCGGCTGGAGTTGCATAATTCTAGAACGCTTCCGACCGCCTTGGGAGCAGAGAATTTCGGCTAAACTGCTCTGCCGCGACAGAAACACTGCGGGTCCTGCTGGCGTTGCATAATTCTAGAACACTTCCGACCGCCTTGGGAGCTGAGCATTTCGGCTCAACTGCTCTGCCGCGACTGAAACACTGTGTGTCCGGCTGGCGTTGCATAATTCTAGAACGCTTCCGACCGCCTTGGGAGCTGAGAAGTTTTGCTCAACTGCTCTGCCGCGACTGAAATACTGCGTGTCCGGCTGGCGTTGCATAATTCTAGAACACTTCCGGCCGCCTTGGGAGCTGAGAATTTCGGCTCAACTGCTCTGCCGCGACTGAAACACTGCGTGTCCGGCTGGCGTTGCATAATTCTAGAACACTTCCGACCGCCTTGGGAGCTGATAATTTCGGCTCAACTACTCTGCCGCGACTTTAACACTGCGTGTCCGGCTGGCTTTGCATAATTATAGGAGACTTCCGACCGCCTTGGGAGCTGAAAATTTCGGCTCAACTTCTCTGCCGCGACTGAAACACTGCGTGTCCGGCTGGCGTTGCATAATTCTAGAACACTTCCGACCGCCTTGGGAGCTGATAATTTCGGCTCAACTACTCTGCCGCGACTGAAACACTGCGTGTCCGGCTGGCGTTGCATAATTATAGGACAATTCCGACCGCCTTGGGAGCTGAGAATTTCGACTCAACTGCTCTGCCGCGACTGAAACACTGCGTATCCGGCTGTCGTTGCATAATTCTAGGACACTTCCGACCGCCTTGGGAGCTGAGAATTTCGGCTCAACTGCTCAGCCGCGACTGAAACACTGCGTGCCCGGGTGGCGTTGCATAATTCTAGAACACTTCCGACCGCCTTGGGAGCTGAGAATTTCGGCTGAACTGCTCTGCCGCGACTGAAACACTGCGTGTCCGGCTGGCGTTGCATAATTCTAGAACGCTTCCGACCGCCTTGGGAGCTGAGAATTTCGGCTCAACTGCTCTCCCGCGACTGAAACACAGCGTGTCCGGCTGGCGTTGCATAATTCTAGAACGCTTGCGACGGCCTTGTTAGGCGAGAATTTCGGCTCAACTGCTCTGCCGCGACTGAAACACTGCGTGTCCGGCTGGAGTTGCATAATTCTAGAACGCTTCCGACCGCCTTGGGAGCTGATAATTTCGGCTCAACTACTTTGCTGCGACTTTAACACTGCGTGTCCGGCTGGCTTTGCATAATTATAGGAGACTTCCGACCGCCTTGGGAGCTGAGAATTTCGGCTCAACTGCTCTGCCGCGACTGGAACACTGCGTGTCCGGCTGGCGTTGCATAATTCTAGAACGCTTCCGACCGCATTGGGAGGCAAGAATTTCGGCTCAAGTGCTCTGACGCGACTGAAACACTGCGTGTCCGGCTGGAGTTGCATAATTCTAGAACGCTTCCGACCGCCTTGGGAGCAGAGAATTTCGGCTAAACTGCTCTGCCGCGACTGAAACACTGCGTATCCGGCTGTCGTTGCATAATTCTAGGACACTTCCGACCGCCTTGGGAGCTGAGAATTTCGGCTCAACTGCTCTGCCGCGACTGAAACACTGCGTGTCTGGCTGGCGTTGCATAATTCTAGAACGCTTCCGACCGCCTTGGAAGCTGAGAATTTCGGCTAAACTGCTCTGCCGCGAAAGAAACACTGCGTGTCCGGCTGGCGTTGCATAATTCTAGAACACTTCCGACCGCCTTGGGAGCTGAGAATTTCGGCTCAACTGCTCAGCCGCGACTGAAACACTGCGTGTCCGGGTGGCGTTGCATAATTCTAGAACACTTCCGACCGCCTTGGGAGCTGAGAATTTCGGCTGAACTGCTCTGCCGCGACTGAAACACTGCGTGTCCGGCTGGCGTTGCATAATTCTAGAACGCTTGCGACGGCCTTGTTAGGCGAGAATTTCGGCTCAACTGCTCTGCCGCGACTGAAACACTGCGGGTCCTGCTGGCGTTGCATAATTCTAGAACACTTCCGACCGCCTTGGGAGCTGATAATTTCGGCTCAACTACTCTGCCGCGACTTTAACACTGCGTGTCCGGCTGGCTTTGCATAATTATAGGAGACTTCCGACCGCCTTGGGAGCTGAGAAATTCGGCTCAACTGCTCTGCCGCGACTGAAACACTGCGTGTCCGGCTGGCGTTGCATAATTCTAGAACACTTCCGACCGCCTTGGGAGCTGATAATTTCGGCTCAACTACTCTGCCGCGACTGAAACACTGCGCGTCCGGCTGGCGTTGCATAATTATAGGACAATTCCGACCGCCTTGGGAGCTGAGAATTTCGACTCAACTGCTCTGCCGCGACTGAAACACTGCGTATCCGGCTGTCGTTGCATAATTCTAGGACACTTCCGACCGCCTTGGGAGCTGAGAATTTCGGCTCAACTGCTCTGCCGCGACTGAAACACTGCGTGTCTGGCTGGCGTTGCATAATTCTAGAACGCTTCCGACCGCCTTGGAAGCTGAGAATTTCGGCTAAACTGCTCTGCCGCGACAGAAACACTGCGTGTCCGGCTGGCGTTGCATAATTCTAGAACACTTCCGACCGCCTTGGGAGCTGAGAATTTCGGCTCAACTGCTCAGCCGCGACTGAAACACTGCGTGTCCGGGTGGCGTTGCATAATTCTAGAACACTTCCGACCGCCTTGGGAGCTGAGAATTTCGGCTGAACTGCTCTGCCGCGACTGAAACACTGCGTGTCCGGCTGGCGTTGCATAATTCTAGAACGCTTCCGACCGCCTTGGGAGCTGAGAATTTCGGCTCAACTGCTCTCCCGCGACTGAAACACAGCGTGTCCGGCTGGCGTTGCATAATTGTAGAACGCTTGCGACGGCCTTGTTAGGCGAGAATTTCGGCTCAACTGCTCTGCCGCGACTGAAACACTGCGTGTCCGGCTGGCGTTGCATAATTCTAGAACACTTCCGACCGCCTTGGGAGCTGATAATTTCGGCTCAACTACTCTGCCGCGACTTTAACACTGCGTGTCCGGCTGGCTTTGCATAATTATAGGAGACTTCCGACCGCCTTGGGAGCTGAGAATTTCGGCTCAACTGCTCTGCCGCGACTGAAACACTGCGTGTCCGGCTGGCGTTGCATAATTCTAGAACACTTCCGACCGCCTTGGGAGCTGATAATTTCGGCTCAACTACTCTGCCGCGACTGAAACACTGCGTGTCCGGCTGGCGTTGCATAATTATAGGACAATTCCGACCGCCTTGGGAGCTGAGAATTTCGACTCAACTGCTCTGCCGCGACTGAAACACTGCGTATCCGGCTGTCGTTGCATAATTCTAGGACACTTCCGACCGCCTTGGGAGCTGAGAATTTCGACTCAACTGCTCAGCCGCGACGGAAACACTGCGTGTCCGGGTGGCGTTGCATAATTCTAGAACACTTCCGACCGCCTTGGGAGCTGAGAATTTCGGCTGAACTGCTCTGCCGCGACTGAAACACTGCGTGTCCGGCTGGCGTTGCATAATTCTAGAACGCTTCCGACCGCCTTGGGAGCTGAGAATTTCGGCTCAACTGCTCTCCCGCGACTGAAACACAGCGTGTCCGGCTGGCGTTGCATAATTCTAGAACGCTTGCGACGGCCTTGTTAGGCGAGAATTTCGGCTCAACTGCTCTGCCGCGACTGAAACACTGCGTGTCCGGCTGGAGTTGCATAATTCTAGAACGCTTCCGACCGCCTTGGGAGCTGATAATTTCGGCTCAACTACTCTGCCGCGACTTTAACACTGCGTGTCCGGCTGGCTTTGCATAATTATAGGAGACTTCCGACCGCCTTGGGAGCTGAGAATTTCGGCTCAACTGCTCTGCCGCGACTGGAACACTGCGTGTCCGGCTGGCGTTGCATAATTCTAGAACGCTTCCGACCGCATTGGGAGGCAAGAATTTCGGCTCAAGTGCTCTGCCGCGACTGAAACACTGCGTGTCCGGCTGGAGTTGCATAATTCTAGAACGCTTCCGACCGCCTTGGGAGCAGAGAATTTCGGCTAAACTGCTCTGCCGCGACTGAAACACTGCGTATCCGGCTGTCGTTGCATAATTCTAGGACACTTCCGACCGCCTTGGGAGCTGAGAATTTCGGCTCAACTGCTCTGCCGCGACTGAAACACTGCGTGTCTGGCTGGCGTTGCATAATTCTAGAACGCTTCCGACCGCCTTGGAAGCTGAGAATTTCGGCTAAACTGCTCTGCCGCGACAGAAACACTGCGTGTCCGGCTGGCGTTGCATAATTCTAGAACACTTCCGACCGCCTTGGGAGCTGAGAATTTCGGCTCAACTGCTCAGCCGCGACTGAAACACTGCGTGTCCGGGTGGCGTTGCATAATTCTAGAACACTTCCGACCGCCTTGGGAGCTGAGAATTTCGGCTGAACTGCTCTGCCGCGACTGAAACACTGCGTGTCCGGCTGGCGTTGCATAATTCTAGAACACTTCCGACCGCCTTGGGAGCTGAGAATTTCGGCTCAACTGTTCTGCCGCGACTGAAACACTGCGTGTCCGGCTGGCGTTGCATAATTTTAGAACACTTCCGACCGCCTTGGGAGCTGAGAATTTCGGCTGAACTGCTCTGCCGCGACTGAAACACTGCGTGTCCGGCTGGCGTTGCATAATTCTAGAACGCTTCCGACCGCCTTGGGAGCTGAGAATTTCGGCTCAACTGCTCTGCCACGACTGAAACACAGCGTGTCCGGCTGGCGTTGCATAATTCTCGAACGCTTCCGACCGCCTTGGGAGGCGAGAATTTCAGCTCAACTGCTCTGCCGCGACTGAAACACTGCGTGTCCGGCTGGAGTTGCTTAATTCTAGAACGCTTCCGACCGCCTTAGGAGCTGAGAATTTCGGCTCAACTGCTCTGCCGCGACTGGAACACTGCGTGTCCGGGTGACGTTGCATAATTCTAGAACACTTCCGACCGCCTTGGGAGCTGAGAATTTCGGCTCAACTGCTCTGCCGCGACTGAAACACTGCGTGTTCAGCTATTTGCATAATTCTAGAACGCTTGCGACCGCCTTGGGAGCTGAGAATTTCGGCTCAACTGCTCTGCCGCGACTAAAACACAGCGAGTCCGGCTGGCGTTGCATAATTCTAGAACGCTTCCGACCGCCTTGGGAGCTGAGAATTTCGGCTCAAGTGCTCTGCCGCGACTGAAACACTGCGTGTCCGGCTGGAGTTGCATAATTCTAGAACGCTTCCGACCGCCTTGGGAGCAGAGAATTTCGGCTAAACTGCTCTGCCGCGACAGAAACACTGCGGGTCCTGCTGGCGTTGCATAATTCTAGAACACTTCCGACCGCCTTGGGAGCTGAGCATTTCGGCTCAACTGCTCTGCCGCGACTGAAACACTGTGTGTCCGGCTGGCGTTGCATAATTCTAGAACGCTTCCGACCGCCTTGGGAGCTGAGAAGTTTTGCTCAACTGCTCTGCCGCGACTGAAATACTGCGTGTCCGGCTGGCGTTGCATAATTCTAGAACACTTCCGGCCGCCTTGGGAGCTGAGAATTTCGGCTCAACTGCTCTGCCGCGACTGAAACACTGCGCGTCCGGCTGGCGTTGCATAATTCTAGAACACTTCCGACCGCCTTGGGAGCTGATAATTTCGGCTCAACTACTCTGCCGCGACTTTAACACTGCGTGTCCGGCTGGCTTTGCATAATTATAGGAGACTTCCGACCGCCTTGGGAGCTGAAAATTTCGGCTCAACTGCTCTGCCGCGACTGAAACACTGCGTGTCCGGCTGGCGTTGCATAATTCTAGAACACTTCCGACCGCCTTGGGAGCTGATAATTTCGGCTCAACTACTCTGCCGCGACTGAAACACTGCGTGTCCGGCTGGCGTTGCATAATTATAGGACAATTCCGACCGCCTTGGGAGCTGAGAATTTCGACTCAACTGCTCTGCCGCGACTGAAACACTGCGTATCCGGCTGTCGTTGCATAATTCTAGGACACTTCCGACCGCCTTGGGAGCTGAGAATTTCGGCTCAACTGCTCAGCCGCGACTGAAACACTGCGTGTCCGGGTGGCGTTGCATAATTCTAGAACACTTCCGACCGCCTTGGGAGCTGAGAATTTCGGCTGAACTGCTCTGCCGCGACTGAAACACTGCGTGTCCGGCTGGCGTTGCATAATTCTAGAACGCTTCCGACCGCCTTGGGAGCTGAGAATTTCGGCTCAACTGCTCTCCCGCGACTGAAACACTGCGTGTCCGGCTGGAGTTGCATAATTCTAGAACGCTTCCGACCGCCTTGGGAGCTGATAATTTCGGCTCAACTACTCTGCTGCGACTTTAACACTGCGTGTCCGGCTGGCTTTGCATAATTATAGGAGACTTCCGACCGCCTTGGGAGCTGAGAATTTCGGCTCAACTGCTCTGCCGCGACTGGAACACTGCGTGTCCGGCTGGCGTTGCATAATTCTAGAACGCTTCCGACCGCATTGGGAGGCAAGAATTTCGGCTCAAGTGCTCTGACGCGACTGAAACACTGCGTGTCCGGCTGGAGTTGCATAATTCTAGAACGCTTCCGACCGCCTTGGGAGCAGAGAATTTCGGCTAAACTGCTCTGCCGCGACTGAAACACTGCGTATCCGGCTGTCGTTGCATAATTCTAGGACACTTCCGACCGCCTTGGGAGCTGAGAATTTCGGCTCAACTGCTCTGCCGCGACTGAAACACTGCGTGTCTGGCTGGCGTTGCATAATTCTAGAACGCTTCCGACCGCCTTGGAAGCTGAGAATTTCGGCTAAACTGCTCTGCCGCGACAGAAACACTGCGTGTCCGGCTGGCGTTGCATAATTCTAGAACACTTCCGACCGCCTTGGGAGCTGAGAATTTCGGCTCAACTGCTCAGCCGCGACTGAAACACTGCGTGTCCGGGTGGCGTTGCATAATTCTAGAACACTTCCGACCGCCTTGGGAGCTGAGAATTTCGGCTGAACTGCTCTGCCGCGACTGAAACACTGCGTGTCCGGCTGGCGTTGCATAATTCTAGAACGCTTGCGACGGCCTTGTTAGGCGAGAATTTCGGCTCAACTGCTCTGCCGCGACTGAAACACTGCGGGTCCTGCTGGCGTTGCATAATTCTAGAACACTTCCGACCGCCTTGGGAGCTGATAATTTCGGCTCAACTACTCTGCCGCGACTTTAACACTGCGTGTCCGGCTGGCTTTGCATAATTATAGGAGACTTCCGACCGCCTTGGGAGCTGAGAAATTCGGCTCAACTGCTCTGCCGCGACTGAAACACTGCGTGTCCGGCTGGCGTTGCATAATTCTAGAACACTTCCGACCGCCTTGGGAGCTGATAATTTCGGCTCAACTACTCTGCCGCGACTGAAACACTGCGTGTCCGGCTGGCGTTGCATAATTATAGGACAATTCCGACCGCCTTGGGAGCTGAGAATTTCGACTCAACTGCTCTGCCGCGACTGAAACACTGCGTATCCGGCTGTCGTTGCATAATTCTAGGACACTTCCGACCGCCTTGGGAGCTGAGAATTTCGGCTCAACTGCTCTGCCGCGACTGAAACACTGCGTGTCTGGCTGGCGTTGCATAATTCTAGAACGCTTCCGACCGCCTTGGAAGCTGAGAATTTCGGCTAAACTGCTCTGCCGCGACAGAACCACTGCGTGTCCGGCTGGCGTTGCATAATTCTAGAACACTTCCGACCGCCTTGGGAGCTGAGAATTTCGGCTCAACTGCTCAGCCGCGACTGAAACACTGCGTGTCCGGGTGGCGTTGCATAATTCTAGAACACTTCCGACCGCCTTGGGAGCTGAGAATTTCGGCTGAACTGCTCTGCCGCGACTGAAACACTGCGTGTCCGGCTGGCGTTGCATAATTCTAGAACGCTTCCGACCGCCTTGGGAGCTGAGAATTTCGGCTCAACTGCTCTCCCGCGACTGAAACAGCGTGTCCGGCTGGCGTTGCATAATTGTAGAACGCTTGCGACGGCCTTGTTAGGCGAGAATTTCGGCTCAACTGCTCTGCCGCGACTGAAACACTGCGTGTCCGGCTGGCGTTGCATAATTCTAGAACACTTCCGACCGCCTTGGGAGCTGATAATTTCGGCTCAACTACTCTGCCGCGACTTTAACACTGCGTGTCCGGCTGGCTTTGCATAATTATAGGAGACTTCCGACCGCCTTGGGAGCTGAGAATTTCGGCTCAACTGCTCTGCCGCGACTGAAACACTGCGTGTCCGGCTGGCGTTGCATAATTCTAGAACACTTCCGACCGCCTTGGGAGCTGATAATTTCGGCTCAACTACTCTGCCGCGACTGAAACACTGCGTGTCCGGCTGGCGTTGCATAATTATAGGACAATTCCGACCGCCTTGGGAGCTGAGAATTTCGACTCAACTGCTCTGCCGCGACTGAAACACTGCGTATCCGGCTGTCGTTGCATAATTCTAGGACACTTCCGACCGCCTTGGGAGCTGAGAATTTCGACTCAACTACTCTGCCGCGACTGAAACACTGCGTGTCCGGCTGGCGTTGCATAATTATAGGACAATTCCGACCGCCTTGGGAGCTGAGAATTTCGACTCAACTGCTCTGCCGCGACTGAAACACTGCGTATCCGGCTGTCGTTGCATAATTCTAGGACACTTCCGACCGCCTTGGGAGCTGAGAATTTCGACTCAACTGCTCAGCCGCGACGGAAACACTGCGTGTCCGGGTGGCGTTGCATAATTCTAGAACACTTCCGACCGCCTTGGGAGCTGAGAATTTCGGCTGAACTGCTCTGCCGCGACTGAAACACTGCGTGTCCGGCTGGCGTTGCATAATTCTAGAACGCTTCCGACCGCCTTGGGAGCTGAGAATTTCGGCTCAACTGCTCTCCCGCGACTGAAACACAGCGTGTCCGGCTGGCGTTGCATAATTCTAGAACGCTTCCGACCGCCTTGGAAGCTGAGAATTTCGGCTAAACTGCTCTGCCGCGACAGAAACACTGCGTGTCCGGCTGGCGTTGCATAATTCTAGAACACTTCCGACCGCCTTGGGAGCTGAGAATTTCGGCTCAACTGCTCAGCCGCGACTGAAACACTGCGTGTCCGGGTGGCGTTGCATAATTCTAGAACACTTCCGACCGCCTTGGGAGCTGAGAATTTCGGCTGAACTGCTCTGCCGCGACTGAAACACTGCGTGTCCGGCTGGCGTTGCATAATTCTAGAACGCTTCCGACCGCCTTGGGAGCTGAGAATTTCGGCTCAACTGCTCTCCCGCGACTGAAACACAGCGTGTCCGGCTGGCGTTGCATAATTGTAGAACGCTTGCGACGGCCTTGTTAGGCGAGAATTTCGGCTCAACTGCTCTGCCGCGACTGAAACACTGCGTGTCCGGCTGGCGTTGCATAATTCTAGAACACTTCCGACCGCCTTGGGAGCTGATAATTTCGGCTCAACTACTCTGCCGCGACTTTAACACTGCGTGTCCGGCTGGCTTTGCATAATTATAGGAGACTTCCGACCGCCTTGGGAGCTGAGAATTTCGGCTCAACTGCTCTGCCGCGACTGAAACACTGCGTGTCCGGCTGGCGTTGCATAATTCTAGAACACTTCCGACCGCCTTGGGAGCTGATAATTTCGGCTCAACTACTCTGCCGCGACTGAAACACTGCGTGTCCGGCTGGCGTTGCATAATTATAGGACAATTCCGACCGCCTTGGGAGCTGAGAATTTCGACTCAACTGCTCTGCCGCGACTGAAACACTGCGTATCCGGCTGTCGTTGCATAATTCTAGGACACTTCCGACCGCCTTGGGAGCTGAGAATTTCGACTCAACTGCTCAGCCGCGACGGAAACACTGCGTGTCCGGGTGGCGTTGCATAATTCTAGAACACTTCCGACCGCCTTGGGAGCTGAGAATTTCGGCTGAACTGCTCTGCCGCGACTGAAACACTGCGTGTCCGGCTGGCGTTGCATAATTCTAGAACGCTTCCGACCGCCTTGGGAGCTGAGAATTTCGGCTCAACTGCTCTCCCGCGACTGAAACACAGCGTGTCCGGCTGGCGTTGCATAATTCTAGAACGCTTGCGACGGCCTTGTTAGGCGAGAATTTCGGCTCAACTGCTCTGCCGCGACTGAAACACTGCGTGTCCGGCTGGAGTTGCATAATTCTAGAACGCTTCCGACCGCCTTGGGAGCTGATAATTTCGGCTCAACTACTCTGCCGCGACTTTAACACTGCGTGTCCGGCTGGCTTTGCATAATTATAGGAGACTTCCGACCGCCTTGGGAGCTGAGAATTTCGGCTCAACTGCTCTGCCGCGACTGGAACACTGCGTGTCCGGCTGGCGTTGCATAATTCTAGAACGCTTCCGACCGCATTGGGAGGCAAGAATTTCGGCTCAAGTGCTCTGCCGCGACTGAAACACTGCGTGTCCGGCTGGAGTTGCATAATTCTAGAACGCTTCCGACCGCCTTGGGAGCAGAGAATTTCGGCTAAACTGCTCTGCCGCGACTGAAACACTGCGTATCCGGCTGTCGTTGCATAATTCTAGGACACTTCCGACCGCCTTGGGAGCTGAGAATTTCGGCTCAACTGCTCTGCCGCGACTGAAACACTGCGTGTCTGGCTGGCGTTGCATAATTCTAGAACGCTTCCGACCGCCTTGGAAGCTGAGAATTTCGGCTAAACTGCTCTGCCGCGACAGAAACACTGCGTGTCCGGCTGGCGTTGCATAATTCTAGAACACTTCCGACCGCCTTGGGAGCTGAGAATTTCGGCTCAACTGCTCAGCCGCGACTGAAACACTGCGTGTCCGGGTGGCGTTGCATAATTCTAGAACACTTCCGACCGCCTTGGGAGCTGAGAATTTCGGCTGAACTGCTCTGCCGCGACTGAAACACTGCGTGTCCGGCTGGCGTTGCATAATTCTAGAACACTTCCGACCGCCTTGGGAGCTGAGAATTTCGGCTCAACTGTTCTGCCGCGACTGAAACACTGCGTGTCCGGCTGGCGTTGCATAATTTTAGAACACTTCCGACCGCCTTGGGAGCTGAGAATTTCGGCTGAACTGCTCTGCCGCGACTGAAACACTGCGTGTCCGGCTGGCGTTGCATAATTCTAGAACGCTTCCGACCGCCTTGGGAGCTGAGAATTTCGGCTCAACTGCTCTGCCACGACTGAAACACAGCGTGTCCGGCTGGCGTTGCATAATTCTCGAACGCTTCCGACCGCCTTGGGAGGCGAGAATTTCAGCTCAACTGCTCTGCCGCGACTGAAACACTGCGTGTCCGGCTGGAGTTGCTTAATTCTAGAACGCTTCCGACCGCCTTAGGAGCTGAGAATTTCGGCTCAACTGCTCTGCCGCGACTGGAACACTGCGTGTCCGGGTGACGTTGCATAATTCTAGAACACTTCCGACCGCCTTGGGAGCTGAGAATTTCGGCTCAACTGCTCTGCCGCGACTGAAACACTGCGTGTTCAGCTATTTGCATAATTCTAGAACGCTTGCGACCGCCTTGGGAGCTGAGAATTTCGGCTCAACTGCTCTGCCGCGACTAAAACACAGCGAGTCCGGCTGGCGTTGCATAATTCTAGAACGCTTCCGACCGCCTTGGGAGCTGAGAATTTCGGCTCAAGTGCTCTGCCGCGACTGAAACACTGCGTGTCCGGCTGGAGTTGCATAATTCTAGAACGCTTCCGACCGCCTTGGGAGCAGAGAATTTCGGCTAAACTGCTCTGCCGCGACAGAAACACTGCGGGTCCTGCTGGCGTTGCATAATTCTAGAACACTTCCGACCGCCTTGGGAGCTGAGCATTTCGGCTCAACTGCTCTGCCGCGACTGAAACACTGTGTGTCCGGCTGGCGTTGCATAATTCTAGAACGCTTCCGACCGCCTTGGGAGCTGAGAAGTTTTGCTCAACTGCTCTGCCGCGACTGAAATACTGCGTGTCCGGCTGGCGTTGCATAATTCTAGAACACTTCCGGCCGCCTTGGGAGCTGAGAATTTCGGCTCAACTGCTCTGCCGCGACTGAAACACTGCGTGTCCGGCTGGCGTTGCATAATTCTAGAACACTTCCGACCGCCTTGGGAGCTGATAATTTCGGCTCAACTACTCTGCCGCGACTTTAACACTGCGTGTCCGGCTGGCTTTGCATAATTATAGGAGACTTCCGACCGCCTTGGGAGCTGAAAATTTCGGCTCAACTGCTCTGCCGCGACTGAAACACTGCGTGTCCGGCTGGCGTTGCATAATTCTAGAACACTTCCGACCGCCTTGGGAGCTGATAATTTCGGCTCAACTACTCTGCCGCGACTGAAACACTGCGTGTCCGGCTGGCGTTGCATAATTATAGGACAATTCCGACCGCCTTGGGAGCTGAGAATTTCGACTCAACTGCTCTGCCGCGACTGAAACACTGCGTATCCGGCTGTCGTTGCATAATTCTAGGACACTTCCGACCGCCTTGGGAGCTGAGAATTTCGGCTCAACTGCTCAGCCGCGACTGAAACACTGCGTGTCCGGGTGGCGTTGCATAATTCTAGAACACTTCCGACCGCCTTGGGAGCTGAGAATTTCGGCTGAACTGCTCTGCCGCGACTGAAACACTGCGTGTCCGGCTGGCGTTGCATAATTCTAGAACGCTTCCGACCGCCTTGGGAGCTGAGAATTTCGGCTCAACTGCTCTCCCGCGACTGAAACACAGCGTGTCCGGCTGGCGTTGCATAATTCTAGAACGCTTGCGACGGCCTTGTTAGGCGAGAATTTCGGCTCAACTGCTCTGCCGCGACTGAAACACTGCGTGTCCGGCTGGAGTTGCATAATTCTAGAACGCTTCCGACCGCCTTGGGAGCTGATAATTTCGGCTCAACTACTCTGCTGCGACTTTAACACTGCGTGTCCGGCTGGCTTTGCATAATTATAGGAGACTTCCGACCGCCTTGGGAGCTGAGAATTTCGGCTCAACTGCTCTGCCGCGACTGGAACACTGCGTGTCCGGCTGGCGTTGCATAATTCTAGAACGCTTCCGACCGCATTGGGAGGCAAGAATTTCGGCTCAAGTGCTCTGACGCGACTGAAACACTGCGTGTCCGGCTGGAGTTGCATAATTCTAGAACGCTTCCGACCGCCTTGGGAGCAGAGAATTTCGGCTAAACTGCTCTGCCGCGACTGAAACACTGCGTATCCGGCTGTCGTTGCATAATTCTAGGACACTTCCGACCGCCTTGGGAGCTGAGAATTTCGGCTCAACTGCTCTGCCGCGACTGAAACACTGCGTGTCTGGCTGGCGTTGCATAATTCTAGAACGCTTCCGACCGCCTTGGAAGCTGAGAATTTCGGCTAAACTGCTCTGCCGCGACAGAAACACTGCGTGTCCGGCTGGCGTTGCATAATTCTAGAACACTTCCGACCGCCTTGGGAGCTGAGAATTTCGGCTCAACTGCTCAGCCGCGACTGAAACACTGCGTGTCCGGGTGGCGTTGCATAATTCTAGAACACTTCCGACCGCCTTGGGAGCTGAGAATTTCGGCTGAACTGCTCTGCCGCGACTGAAACACTGCGTGTCCGGCTGGCGTTGCATAATTCTAGAACGCTTGCGACGGCGAGAATTTCGTTAGGCGAGAATTTCGGCTCAACTGCTCTGCCGCGACTGAAACACTGCGGGTCCTGCTGGCGTTGCATAATTCTAGAACACTTCCGACCGCCTTGGGAGCTGAGAATTTCGACTCAACTGCTCTGCCGCGACTGAAACACTGCGTATCCGGCTGTCGTTGCATAATTCTAGGACACTTCCGACCGCCTTGGGAGCTGAGAATTTCGGCTCAACTGCTCTGCCGCGACTGAAACACTGCGTGTCTGGCTGGCGTTGCATAATTCTAGAACGCTTCCGACCGCCTTGGAAGCTGAGAATTTCGGCTAAACTGCTCTGCCGCGACAGAAACACTGCGTGTCCGGCTGGCGTTGCATAATTCTAGAACACTTCCGACCGCCTTGGGAGCTGAGAATTTCGGCTCAACTGCTCAGCCGCGACTGAAACACTGCGTGTCCGGGTGGCGTTGCATAATTCTAGAACACTTCCGACCGCCTTGGGAGCTGAGAATTTCGGCTGAACTGCTCTGCCGCGACTGAAACACTGCGTGTCCGGCTGGCGTTGCATAATTCTAGAACGCTTCCGACCGCCTTGGGAGCTGAGAATTTCGGCTCAACTGCTCTCCCGCGACTGAAACACAGCGTGTCCGGCTGGCGTTGCATAATTGTAGAACGCTTGCGACGGCCTTGTTAGGCGAGAATTTCGGCTCAACTGCTCTGCCGCGACTGAAACACTGCGTGTCCGGCTGGCGTTGCATAATTCTAGAACACTTCCGACCGCCTTGGGAGCTGATAATTTCGGCTCAACTACTCTGCCGCGACTTTAACACTGCGTGTCCGGCTGGCTTTGCATAATTATAGGAGACTTCCGACCGCCTTGGGAGCTGAGAATTTCGGCTCAACTGCTCTGCCGCGACTGAAACACTGCGTGTCCGGCTGGCGTTGCATAATTCTAGAACACTTCCGACCGCCTTGGGAGCTGATAATTTCGGCTCAACTACTCTGCCGCGACTGAAACACTGCGTGTCCGGCTGGCGTTGCATAATTATAGGACAATTCCGACCGCCTTGGGAGCTGAGAATTTCGACTCAACTGCTCTGCCGCGACTGAAACACTGCGTATCCGGCTGTCGTTGCATAATTCTAGGACACTTCCGACCGCCTTGGGAGCTGAGAATTTCGACTCAACTGCTCAGCCGCGACGGAAACACTGCGTGTCCGGGTGGCGTTGCATAATTCTAGAACACTTCCGACCGCCTTGGGAGCTGAGAATTTCGGCTGAACTGCTCTGCCGCGACTGAAACACTGCGTGTCCGGCTGGCGTTGCATAATTCTAGAACGCTTCCGACCGCCTTGGGAGCTGAGAATTTCGGCTCAACTGCTCTCCCGCGACTGAAACACAGCGTGTCCGGCTGGCGTTGCATAATTCTAGAACGCTTGCGACGGCCTTGTTAGGCGAGAATTTCGGCTCAACTGCTCTGCCGCGACTGAAACACTGCGTGTCCGGCTGGAGTTGCATAATTCTAGAACGCTTCCGACCGCATTGGGAGGCAAGAATTTCGGCTGAACTGCTCTGCCGCGACTGAAACACTGCGTGTCCGGCTGGCGTTCCATAATTCTAGAACGCTTCCGACCGCCTTGGGAGCTGAGAATTTCGGCTCAACTGCTCTGCCACGACTGAAACACAGCGTGTCCGGCTGGCGTTGCATAATTCTCGAACGCTTCCGACCGCCTTGGGAGGCGAGAATTTCAGCTCAACTGCTCTGCCGCGACTGAAACACTGCGTGTCCGGCTGGAGTTGCTTAATTCTAGAACGCTTCCGACCGCCTTAGGAGCTGAGAATTTCGGCTCAACTGCTCTGCCGCGACTGGAACACTGCGTGTCCGGGTGACGTTGCATAATTCTAGAACACTTCCGACCGCCTTGGGAGCTGAGAATTTCGGCTCAACTGCTCTGCCGCGACTGAAACACTGCGTGTTCAGCTATTTGCATAATTCTAGAACGCTTGCGACCGCCTTGGGAGCTGAGAATTTCGGCTCAACTGCTCTGCCGCGACTAAAACACAGCGAGTCCGGCTGGCGTTGCATAATTCTAGAACGCTTCCGACCGCCTTGGGAGCTGAGAATTTCGGCTCAAGTGCTCTGCCGCGACTGAAACACTGCGTGTCCGGCTGGAGTTGCATAATTCTAGAACGCTTCCGACCGCCTTGGGAGCAGAGAATTTCGGCTAAACTGCTCTGCCGCGACAGAAACACTGCGGGTCCTGCTGGCGTTGCATAATTCTAGAACACTTCCGACCGCCTTGGGAGCTGAGCATTTCGGCTCAACTGCTCTGCCGCGACTGAAACACTGTGTGTCCGGCTGGCGTTGCATAATTCTAGAACGCTTCCGACCGCCTTGGGAGCTGAGAAGTTTTGCTCAACTGCTCTGCCGCGACTGAAATACTGCGTGTCCGGCTGGCGTTGCATAATTCTAGAACACTTCCGGCCGCCTTGGGAGCTGAGAATTTCGGCTCAACTGCTCTGCCGCGACTGAAACACTGCGTGTCCGGCTGGCGTTGCATAATTCTAGAACACTTCCGACCGCCTTGGGAGCTGATAATTTCGGCTCAACTACTCTGCCGCGACTTTAACACTGCGTGTCCGGCTGGCTTTGCATAATTATAGGAGACTTCCGACCGCCTTGGGAGCTGAAAATTTCGGCTCAACTGCTCTGCCGCGACTGAAACACTGCGTGTCCGGCTGGCGTTGCATAATTCTAGAACACTTCCGACCGCCTTGGGAGCTGATAATTTCGGCTCAACTACTCTGCCGCGACTGAAACACTGCGCGTCCGGCTGGCGTTGCATAATTATAGGACAATTCCGACCGCCTTGGGAGCTGAGAATTTCGACTCAACTGCTCTGCCGCGACTGAAACACTGCGTATCCGGCTGTCGTTGCATAATTCTAGGACACTTCCGACCGCCTTGGGAGCTGAGAATTTCGGCTCAACTGCTCAGCCGCGACTGAAACACTGCGTGTCCGGGTGGCGTTGCATAATTCTAGAACACTTCCGACCGCCTTGGGAGCTGAGAATTTCGGCTGAACTGCTCTGCCGCGACTGAAACAATGCGTGTCCGGCTGGCGTTGCATAATTCTAGAACGCTTCCGACCGCCTTGGGAGCTGAGAATTTCGGCTCAACTGCTCTCCCGCGACTGAAACACAGCGTGTCCGGCTGGCGTTGCATAATTCTAGAACGCTTGCGACGGCCTTGTTAGGCGAGAATTTCGGCTCAACTGCTCTGCCGCGACTGAAACACTGCGTGTCCGGCTGGAGTTGCATAATTCTAGAACGCTTCCGACCGCCTTGGGAGCTGATAATTTCGGCTCAACTACTCTGCTGCGACTTTAACACTGCGTGTCCGGCTGGCTTTGCATAATTATAGGAGACTTCCGACCGCCTTGGGAGCTGAGAATTTCGGCTCAACTGCTCTGCCGCGACTGGAACACTGCGTGTCCGGCTGGCGTTGCATAATTCTAGAACGCTTCCGACCGCATTGGGAGGCAAGAATTTCGGCTCAAGTGCTCTGACGCGACTGAAACACTGCGTGTCCGGCTGGAGTTGCATAATTCTAGAACGCTTCCGACCGCCTTGGGAGCAGAGAATTTCGGCTAAACTGCTCTGCCGCGACTGAAACACTGCGTATCCGGCTGTCGTTGCATAATTCTAGGACACTTCCGACCGCCTTGGGAGCTGAGAATTTCGGCTCAACTGCTCTGCCGCGACTGAAACACTGCGTGTCTGGCTGGCGTTGCATAATTCTAGAACGCTTCCGACCGCCTTGGAAGCTGAGAATTTCGGCTAAACTGCTCTGCCGCGACAGAAACACTGCGTGTCCGGCTGGCGTTGCATAATTCTAGAACACTTCCGACCGCCTTGGGAGCTGAGAATTTCGGCTCAACTGCTCAGCCGCGACTGAAACACTGCGTGTCCGGGTGGCGTTGCATAATTCTAGAACACTTCCGACCGCCTTGGGAGCTGAGAATTTCGGCTGAACTGCTCTGCCGCGACTGAAACACTGCGTGTCCGGCTGGCGTTGCATAATTCTAGAACGCTTGCGACGGCCTTGTTAGGCGAGAATTTCGGCTCAACTGCTCTGCCGCGACTGAAACACTGCGGGTCCTGCTGGCGTTGCATAATTCTAGAACACTTCCGACCGCCTTGGGAGCTGATAATTTCGGCTCAACTACTCTGCCGCGACTTTAACACTGCGTGTCCGGCTGGCTTTGCATAATTATAGGAGACTTCCGACCGCCTTGGGAGCTGAGAAATTCGGCTCAACTGCTCTGCCGCGACTGAAACACTGCGTGTCCGGCTGGCGTTGCATAATTCTAGAACACTTCCGACCGCCTTGGGAGCTGATAATTTCGGCTCAACTACTCTGCCGCGACTGAAACACTGCGTGTCCGGCTGGCGTTGCATAATTATAGGACAATTCCGACCGCCTTGGGAGCTGAGAATTTCGACTCAACTGCTCTGCCGCGACTGAAACACTGCGTATCCGGCTGTCGTTGCATAATTCTAGGACACTTCCGACCGCCTTGGGAGCTGAGAATTTCGGCTCAACTGCTCTGCCGCGACTGAAACACTGCGTGTCTGGCTGGCGTTGCATAATTCTAGAACGCTTCCGACCGCCTTGGAAGCTGAGAATTTCGGCTAAACTGCTCTGCCGCGACAGAAACACTGCGTGTCCGGCTGGCGTTGCATAATTCTAGAACACTTCCGACCGCCTTGGGAGCTGAGAATTTCGGCTCAACTGCTCAGCCGCGACTGAAACACTGCGTGTCCGGGTGGCGTTGCATAATTCTAGAACACTTCCGACCGCCTTGGGAGCTGAGAATTTCGGCTGAACTGCTCTGCCGCGACTGAAACACTGCGTGTCCGGCTGGCGTTGCATAATTCTAGAACGCTTCCGACCGCCTTGGGAGCTGAGAATTTCGGCTCAACTGCTCTCCCGCGACTGAAACACAGCGTGTCCGGCTGGCGTTGCATAATTGTAGAACGCTTGCGACGGCCTTGTTAGGCGAGAATTTCGGCTCAACTGCTCTGCCGCGACTGAAACACTGCGTGTCCGGCTGGCGTTGCATAATTCTAGAACACTTCCGACCGCCTTGGGAGCTGATAATTTCGGCTCAACTACTCTGCCGCGACTTTAACACTGCGTGTCCGGCTGGCTTTGCATAATTATAGGAGACTTCCGACCGCCTTGGGAGCTGAGAATTTCGGCTCAACTGCTCTGCCGCGACTGAAACACTGCGTGTCCGGCTGGCGTTGCATAATTCTAGAACACTTCCGACCGCCTTGGGAGCTGATAATTTCGGCTCAACTACTCTGCCGCGACTGAAACACTGCGTGTCCGGCTGGCGTTGCATAATTATAGGACAATTCCGACCGCCTTGGGAGCTGAGAATTTCGACTCAACTGCTCTGCCGCGACTGAAACACTGCGTATCCGGCTGTCGTTGCATAATTCTAGGACACTTCCGACCGCCTTGGGAGCTGAGAATTTCGACTCAACTGCTCAGCCGCGACTGAAACACTGCGTGTCCGGGTGGCGTTGCATAATTCTAGAACACTTCCGACCGCCTTGGGAGCTGAGAATTTCGGCTGAACTGCTCTGCCGCGACTGAAACACTGCGTGTCCGGCTGGCGTTGCATAATTCTAGAACGCTTCCGACCGCCTTGGGAGCTGAGAATTTCGGCTCAACTGCTCTCCCGCGACTGAAACACAGCGTGTCCGGCTGGCGTTGCATAATTCTAGAACGCTTGCGACGGCCTTGTTAGGCGAGAATTTCGGCTCAACTGCTCTGCCGCGACTGAAACACTGCGTGTCCGGCTGGAGTTGCATAATTCTAGAACGCTTCCGACCGCCTTGGGAGCTGATAATTTCGGCTCAACTACTCTGCCGCGACTTTAACACTGCGTGTCCGGCTGGCTTTGCATAATTATAGGAGACTTCCGACCGCCTTGGGAGCTGAGAGTTTCGGCTCAACTGCTCTGCCGCGACTGGAACACTGCGTGTCCGGCTGGCGTTGCATAATTCTAGAACGCTTCCGACCGCATTGGGAGGCAAGAATTTCGGCTCAAGTGCTCTGCCGCGACTGAAACACTGCGTGTCCGGCTGGAGTTGCATAATTCTAGAACGCTTCCGACCGCCTTGGGAGCAGAGAATTTCGGCTAAACTGCTCTGCCGCGACTGAAACACTGCGTATCCGGCTGTCGTTGCATAATTCTAGGACACTTCCGACCGCCTTGGGAGCTGAGAATTTCGGCTCAACTGCTCTGCCGCGACTGAAACACTGCGTGTCTGGCTGGCGTTGCATAATTCTAGAACGCTTCCGACCGCCTTGGAAGCTGAGAATTTCGGCTAAACTGCTCTGCCGCGACAGAAACACTGCGTGTCCGGCTGGCGTTGCATAATTCTAGAACACTTCCGACCGCCTTGGGAGCTGAGAATTTCGGCTCAACTGCTCAGCCGCGACTGAAACACTGCGTGTCCGGGTGGCGTTGCATAATTCTAGAACACTTCCGACCGCCTTGGGAGCTGAGAATTTCGGCTGAACTGCTCTGCCGCGACTGAAACACTGCGTGTCCGGCTGGCGTTGCATAATTCTAGAACGCTTGCGACGGCCTTGTTAGGCGAGAATTTCGGCTCAACTGCTCTGCCGCGACTGAAACACTGCGGGTCCTGCTGGCGTTGCATAATTCTAGAACACTTCCGACCGCCTTGGGAGCTGATAATTTCGGCTCAACTACTCTGCCGCGACTTTAACACTGCGTGTCCGGCTGGCTTTGCATAATTATAGGAGACTTCCGACCGCCTTGGGAGCTGAGAAGTTCGGCTCAACTGCTCTGCCGCGACTGAAACACTGCGTGTCCGGCTGGCGTTGCATAATTCTAGAACACTTCCGACCGCCTTGGGAGCTGATAATTTCGGCTCAACTACTCTGCCGCGACTGAAACACTGCGTGTCCGGCTGGCGTTGCATAATTATAGGACAATTCCGACCGCCTTGGGAGCTGAGAATTTCGACTCAACTGCTCTGCCGCGACTGAAACACTGCGTATCCGGCTGTCGTTGCATAATTCTAGGACACTTCCGACCGCCTTGGGAGCTGAGAATTTCGGCTCAACTGCTCTGCCGCGACTGAAACACTGCGTGTCTGGCTGGCGTTGCATAATTCTAGAACGCTTCCGACCGCCTTGGAAGCTGAGAATTTCGGCTAAACTGCTCTGCCGCGACAGAAACACTGCGTGTCCGGCTGGCGTTGCATAATTCTAGAACACTTCCGACCGCCTTGGGAGCTGAGAATTTCGGCTCAACTGCTCAGCCGCGACTGAAACACTGCGTGTCCGGGTGGCGTTGCATAATTCTAGAACACTTCCGACCGCCTTGGGAGCTGAGAATTTCGGCTGAACTGCTCTGCCGCGACTGAAACACGCATAATTCTAGAACGCTTCCGACCGCCTTGGGAGCTGAGAATTTCGGCTCAACTGCTCTCCCGCGACTGAAACACAGCGTGTCCGGCTGGCGTTGCATAATTCTAGAACGCTTGCGACGGCCTTGTTAGGCGAGAATTTCGGCTCAACTGCTCTGCCGCGACTGAAACACTGCGTGTCCGGCTGGCGTTGCATAATTCTAGAACACTTCCGACCGCCTTGGGAGCTGATAATTTCGGCTCAACTACTCTGCCGCGACTTTAACACTGCGTGTCCGGCTGGCTTTGCATAATTATAGGAGACTTCCGACCGCCTTGGGAGCTGAGAATTTCGGCTCAACTGCTCTGCCGCGACTGAAACACTGCGTGTCCGGCTGGCGTTGCATAATTCTAGAACACTTCCGACCGCCTTGGGAGCTGATAATTTCGGCTCAACTACTCTGCCGCGACTGAAACACTGCGTGTCCGGCTGGCGTTGCATAATTATAGGACAATTCCGACCACCTTGGGAGCTGAGAATTTCGACTCAACTGCTCTGCCGCGACTGAAACACTGCGTATCCGGCTGTCGTTGCATAATTCTAGGACACTTCCGACCGCCTTGGGAGCTGAGAATTTCGACTCAACTGCTCAGCCGCGACTGAAACACTGCGTGTCCGGGTGGCGTTGCATAATTCTAGAACACTTCCGACCGCCTTGGGAGCTGAGAATTTCGGCTGAACTGCTCTGCCGCGACTGAAACACTGCGTGTCCGGCTGGCGTTGCATAATTCTAGAACGCTTCCGACCGCCTTGGGAGCTGAGAATTTCGGCTCAACTGCTCTCCCGCGACTGAAACACAGCGTGTCCGGCTGGCGTTGCATAATTCTAGAACGCTTGCGACGGCCTTGTTAGGCGAGAATTTAGGCTCAACTGCTCTGCCGCGACTGAAACACTGCGTGTCCGGCTGGAGTTGCATAATTCTAGAACGCTTCCGACCGCCTTGGGAGCTGATAATTTCGGCTCAACTACTCTGCCGCGACTTTAACACTGCGTGTCCGGCTGGCTTTGCATAATTATAGGAGACTTCCGACCGCCTTGGGAGCTGAGAATTTCGGCTCAACTGCTCTGCCGCGACTGGAACACTGCGTGTCCGGCTGGCGTTGCATAATTCTAGAACGCTTCCGACCGCATTGGGAGGCAAGAATTTCGGCTCAAGTGCTCTGCCGCGACTGAAACACTGCGTGTCCGGCTGGAGTTGCATAATTCTAGAACGCTTCCGACCGCCTTGGGAGCAGAGAATTTCGGCTAAACTGCTCTGCCGCGACTGAAACACTGCGTATCCGGCTGTCGTTGCATAATTCTAGGACACTTCCGACCGCCTTGGGAGCTGAGAATTTCGGCCCAACTGCTCTGCCGCGACTGAAACACTGCGTGTCTGGCTGGCGTTGCATAATTCTAGAACGCTTCCGACCGCCTTGGAAGCTGAGAATTTCGGCTAAACTGCTCTGCCGCGACAGAAACACTGCGTGTCCGGCTGGCGTTGCATAATTCTAGAACACTTCCGACCGCCTTGGGAGCTGAGAATTTCGGCTCAACTGCTCAGCCGCGACTGAAACACTGCGTGTCCGGGTGGCGTTGCATAATTCTAGAACACTTCCGACCGCCTTGGGAGCTGAGAATTTCGGCTGAACTGCTCTGCCGCGACTGAAACACTGCGTGTCCGGCTGGCGTTGCATAATTCTAGAACGCTTGCGACGGCCTTGTTAGGCGAGAATTTCGGCTCAACTGCTCTGCCGCGACTGAAACACTGCGGGTCCTGCTGGCGTTGCATAATTCTAGAACACTTCCGACCGCCTTGGGAGCTGATAATTTCGGCTCAACTACTCTGCCGCGACTTTAACACTGCGTGTCCGGCTGGCTTTGCATAATTATAGGAGACTTCCGACCGCCTTGGGAGCTGAGAATTTCGGCTCAACTGCTCTGCCGCGACTGAAACACTGCGTGTCCGGCTGGCGTTGCATAATTCTAGAACACTTCCGACCGCCTTGGGAGCTGATAATTTCGGCTCAACTACTCTGCCGCGACTGAAACACTGCGTGTCCGGCTGGCGTTGCATAATTATAGGACAATTCCGACCGCCTTGGGAGCTGAGAATTTCGACTCAACTGCTCTGCCGCGACTGAAACACTGCGTATCCGGCTGTCGTTGCATAATTCTAGGACACTTCCGACCGCCTTGGGAGCTGAGAATTTCGGCTCAACTGCTCTGCCGCGACTGAAGCACTGCGTGTCTGGCTGGCGTTGCATAATTCTAGAACGCTTCCGACCGCCTTGGAAGCTGAGAATTTCGGCTAAACTGCTCTGCCGCGACAGAAACACTGCGTGTCCGGCTGGCGTTGCATAATTCTAGAACACTTCCGACCGCCTTGGGAGCTGAGAATTTCGGCTCAACTGCTCTCCCGCGACTGAAACACAGCGTGTCCGGCTGGCGTTGCATAATTCTAGAACGCTTGCGACGGCCTTGTTAGGCGAGAATTTCGGCTCAACTGCTCTGCCGCGACTGAAACACTGCGTGTCCGGCTGCAGTTGCATAATTCTAGAACGCTTCCGACCGCCTTGGGAGCTGATAATTTCGGCTCAACTACTCTGCCGCGACTTTAACACTGCGTGTCCGGCTGGCTTTGCATAATTATAGGAGACTTCCGACCGCCTTGGGAGCTGAGAATTTCGGCTCAACTGCTCTGCCGCGACTGAAACACTGCGTGTCCGGCTGGCGTTGCATAATTCTAGAACACTTCCGACCGCCTTGGGAGCTGATAATTTCGGCTCAACTACTCTGCCGCGACTGAAACACTGCGTGTCCGGCTGGCGTTGCATAATTATAGGACAATTCCGACCGCCTTGGGAGCTGAGAATTTCGACTCAACTGCTCTGCCGCGACTGAAACACTGCGTATCCGGCTGTCGTTGCATAATTCTAGGACACTTCCGACCGCCTTGAGAGCTGATAATTTCGGCTCAACTACTCTGCCGCGACTTTAACACTGCGTGTCCGGCTGGCTTTGCATAATTATAGGAGACTTCCGACCGTCTTGGGAGCTGAGAATTTCGGCTCAACTGCTCTGCCGCGACTGAAACACTGCGTGTCTGGCTGGCGTTGCATAATTCTAGAACGCTTCCGACCGCCTTGGAAGCTGAGAATTTCGGCTAAACTGCTCTGCCGCGACAGAAACACTGCGTGTCCGGCTGGCGTTGCATAATTCTAGAACACTTCCGATAGCCTTGGGAGCTGAGAATTTCGGCTCAACTGCTCAGCCGCGACTGAAACACTGCGTGTCCGGCTGGCGTTGCATAATTCTAGAACACTTCCGACCGCCTTGGGAGCTGAGAATTTCGGCTGAACTGCTCTGCCGCGACTGAAACACTGCGTGTCCGGCTGGTGTTGCATAATTCTAGAACGCTTCCGACCGCCTTGGGAGCTGAGAATTTCGGCTCAACTGCTCTGCCGCGACTGAAACACAGCGTGTCCGGCTGGCGTTGCATAATTCTAGAACGCTTGCGACGGCCTTGTTAGGCGAGAATTTCGGCTCAACTGCTCTGCCGCGACTGAAACACTGCGTGTCCGGCTGGAGTTGCATAATTCTAGAACGCTTCCGACCGCCTTGGGAGCTGATAATTTCGGCTCAACTACTCTGCCGCGACTTTAACACTGCGTGTCCGGCTGGCTTTGCATAATTATAGGAGACTTCCGACCGCCTTGGGAGCTGAGAATTTCGGCTCAACTGCTCTGCCGCGACTGGAACACTGCGTGTCCGGCTGGCGTTGCATAATTCTAGAACGCTTCCGACCGCATTGGGAGGCAAGAATTTCGGCTCAAGTGCTCTGCCGCGACTGAAACACTGCGTGTCCGGCTGGAGTTGCATAATTCTAGAACACTTCCGACCGCCTTGGGAGCAGAGAATTTCGGCTAAACTGCTCTGCCGCGACTGAAACACTGCGTGTCCGGCTGGCGTTGCATAATTCTAGAACGCTTCCGACCGCCTTGGGAGCTGAGAATTTCGGCTCAACTGCTCTGCCGCGACTGAAACACTGCGTGTCCGGCTGGCGTTGCATAATTCTAGAACGCTTCCGACCGCCTTGGGAGCTGAGAAGTTTGGCTCAACTGCTCTGCCGCGACTGAAATACTGCGTGTCCGGCTGGCGTTGCATAATTCTAGAACACTTCCGACCGCCTTGGGAGCTGATAATTTCGGCTCAACTACTCTGCCGCGACTTTAACACTGCGTGTCTGGCTGGCTTTGCATAATTATAGGAGACTTCCGACCGCCTTGGGAGCTGAGAATTTCGGCTCAACTGCTCTGCCGCGACTGAAACACTGCGTATCCGGCTGTCGTTGCATAATTCTAGGACACTTCCGACCGCCTTGGGAGCTGAGAATTTCGGCTCAACTGCTCTGCCGCGACTGAAACACTGCGTGTCTGGCTGGCGTTGCATAACTCTAGAACGCTTCCGACCGCCTTGGAAGCTGAGAATTTCGGCTAATCTGCTCTGCCGCGACAGAAACACTGCGTGTCCGGCTGGCGTTGCATAATTCTAGAACACTTCCGACCGCCTTGGGAGCTGAGAATTTCGGCTGAACTGCTCTGCCGCGACTGAAACACTGCGTGTCCGGCTGGCGTTGCATAATTCTAGAACACTTCCGACCGCCTTGGGAGCTGAGAATTTCGGCTCAACTGCTCTGCCGCGACTGAAACACTGCGTGTCCGGCTGGCGTTGCATAATTCTAGAACGCTTCCGACCGCCTTGGGAGCTGAGAATTTCGGCTCAACTGCTCTGCCGCGACTGAAACACTGCGTGTCTGGCTGGCGTTGCATAATTCTAGAACGCTTCCGACCGCCTTGGGAGGCGAGAATTTCGGCTCAACTGCTCTGCCGCGACTGAAACACTGCGTGTTCGGCTGGAGTTGCATAATTCTAGAACGCTTCCGACCGCCTTGGGAGCTGAGAATTTCGGCTCAACTGCTCTGCCGCGACTGAAACAGTGCGTGTCCGGCTGGCGTTGCATAATTCTAGAACGCTTCCGACCCCATTGGGAGGCGAGAATTTCGGCTCAACTGCTCTGCCGCGACTGAAACACTGCGTGTTCGGCTGGCGTTGCATAATTCTAGAACGCTTGCGACCGCCTTGGGAGCTGAGAATTTCGGCTCAACTGCTCTGTCGCGACTGAAACACTGCATGTCTGGCTGGCGTTCCATAATTCTAGAACACTTCCGACCGCCTTGGGAGCTGAGAATTTCGGCTCAACTGCTCTGCCGTGACTAAAACACTGCGTGTCCGGCTGGCGTTGCATAATTCTAGGACGCTTCCGACCGCCTTGGGAGCTGAGAGTTTAGGCTCAACTGCACTGCCGCGACTGAAACACTGCGTGTCCGGCTGGCGTTGCATAATTCTAGAACGCTTCCGACCGCCTTTGGAGCTGAGAATTTCGGCTCAACTGCTCTACCGCGACTGAAACACTGCGTGTCCGGCTGCAGTTGCATAATTCTAGAACGCTTCCGACCGCCTTGGGAGCTGAGAATTTCGGCTGAACTGCTCTGCCGCGACTGAAACACTGCGTGTCCGGCTGGCGTTGCATAATTCTAGAACGATTCCGACCGCCTTGGGAGCTGAGAATATCGGCTCAACTGCTCTGCCGCGACTGAAACACTGCGTGTCCGGCTGGCGTTGCATAATTCTAGGACACTTCCGACCGCCTTGGGAGCTGAGAATTTCGGCTCAACTGCTGTGCCGCGACTGAAACACTGCGTGTCTGGCTGGCGTTGCATAATTCTAGAACGCTTCCGACTGCCTTGGGAGCTGAGAATTTCGGCTAAACTGCTCTGCCGCGACAGAAACACTGCGTGTCCGGCTGGCGTTGCATAATTCTAGAACACTTCCGACCGCCTTGGGAGCTGAGAATTCCGGCTCAACTGCTCTGCCGCGACTGAAACACTGCGTGTCCGGCTGGCGTTGCGTAATTCTAAAACGCTTCCGACCGCCTTGGGAGCTGAGAGTTTCGCCTCAACTGCTCTGCCGCGACCGACTCACGGCCGTGTCCGGCTGGCGTTGCATAATTCTAGAACGCTTCCGACCGCCTTGGGAGCTGAGAATTTCGGCTCAACTGCTCTGCCGCGACTGAAACACTGCGTATCCGGCTGGCGTTGGATAATTATAGGACAATTCCGACCGCCTTGGGAGCTGAGAATTTCGACTCAACTGCTCTGCCGCGACTGAAACACTGCGTATCCGGCTGTCGTTGCATAATTCTAGGACACTTCCGACCGCCTTGGGAGCTGAGAATTTCGGCTCAACTGCTCTGCCGCGACTGAAACACTGCGTGTCTGGCTGACGTTGCATAATTCTAGAACGCTCCCGACCGCCTTGGAAGCTGAGAATTTCGGCTAAACTGCTCTGCCGCGACAGAAACACTGCGTGTCCGGCTGGCGTTGCATAATTCTAGAACACTTCCGACCGCCTTGGGAGCTGAGAATTTCGGCTCAACTGCTCTGCCGCGACTGAAACACTGCGTGTCCGGCTGGCGTTGCATAATTTTAGAACACTTCCGACCGCCTTGGGAGCTGAGAATTTCGGCTCAACTGCTCTGCCGCGACTGAAACACTGCGTGTCCGGCTGGCGTTGCATAATTCTAGAACGCTTCCGACCGCCTTGGGAGCTGAGAATTTCGGCTCAACTGCTCTGCCACGACTGAAACACAGCGTGTCCGGCTGGCGTTGCATAATTCTCGAACGCTTCCGACCGCCTTGGGAGGCGAGAATTTCAGCTCAACTGCTCTGCCGCGACTGAAACACTGCGTGTCCGGCTGGAGTTGCCTAATTCTAGAACGCTTCCGACCGCCTTAGGAGCTGAGAATTTCGGCTCAACTGCTCTGCCGCGACTGGAACACTGCGCGTCCGGGTGACGTTGCATAATTCTAGAACGCTTCCGACCGCATTGGGAGGCGAGAATTTCGGCTCAAGTGCTCTGCCGCGACTGAAACACTGCGTGTCCGGCTGGAGTTGCATAATACTAGAACGCTTCCGACCGCCTTGGGAGCAGAGAATTTCGGCTAAACTGCTCTGCCGCGACAGAAACACTGTGGGTCCTGCTGGCGTTACATAATTCTAGAACACTTCCGACCGCCTTGGGAGCTGAGCATTTCGGCTCAACTGCTCTGCCGCGACTGAAACACTGCGTGTCCGGCTGGTGTTGCATAATTTTAGAACGCTTCCGACCGCCTTGGGAGCTAAAAATTTTGGCTCAACTGCTCTGCCGCGACTGAAATACTGCGTATCCGGCTGGCGTTGCATAATTCTAGAACACTTCCGACCGCCTTGGGAGCTGAGAATTTCGGCTCAACTGCTCTGCCGCGCCTGAAACACTCCGTGTCCGGCTGGCGTTGCATAATTCTAGAACACTTCCGACCGCCTTGGGAGCTGATAATTTCGGCTCAACTACTCTGCCGCGACTGAAACACTGCGAGTCCGGCTGGCGTTGCATAATTATAGGAGACTTCCGACCGCCTTGGGAGCTGAGAATTTCGGCTCAACTGCTCTGCCGCGACTGAAACACTGCGTGTTCAGCTATTTGCATAATTCTAGAACGCTTCCGACCGCCTTGGGAGCTGAGAATTTCGGCTCAACTGCTCTGCCGCGACTAAAACACAGCGAGTCCGGCTGGCGTTGCATAATTCTAGAACGCTTCCGACCGCCTTGGGAGCTGAGAATTTCGGCTCAACTGCTCTGTCGCGACTGAAACACTGCGTGTCGGGCTGGCGTTGCATAACTCTAGAACACTTCCGACCGCCTTGGGAGCTGAGAATTTCGGCTCAACTGCTCTGCCGCGACTGAAACACTGCGTGTCCGGCTGGCGTTGCATAATTCTAGGACGCTTCCGACCGCCTTGGGAGCTGAGAATTTAGGCTCAACTGCTCTGCCGCGACTGAAACACTGCGTGTCCAGCTGGCGTTGCATAATTCTAGAGCGCTTCCGACCGCCTTGGGAACTGAGAATTTCGGCTCAACTGCTCTGCCGAGACTGAGACACTGCGTGTCTGGCTGGCGTTCCATAATTCTAGGACACTTACGACCGCCTTGGGAGCTCAAAATTTCGGCTCGACTGCTCTGCCGCGACTGAAACACTGCGTGTCCGGCTGGCGTTGCATAATTCTAGAACACTTCCGACCGCCTTGGGAGCTGATAATTTCGGCTCAACTACTCTGCCGCGACTTTAACACTGCGTGTCCGGCTGGCTTTGCATAATTATAGGAGACTTCCGACCGCCTTGGGAGCTGAGAATTTCGGCTCAACTGCTCTGCCGCGACTGAAACACTGCGTGTCCGGCTGGCGTTGCATAATTCTAGAACACTTCCGACCGCCTTGGGAGCTGATAATTTCGGCTCAACTACTCTGCCGCGACTGAAACACTGCGTGTCCGGCTGGCGTTGCATAATTATAGGACAATTCCGACCGCCTTGGGAGCTGAGAATTTCGACTCAACTGCTCTGCCGCGACTGAAACACTGCGTATCCGGCTGTCGTTGCATAATTCTAGGACAGTTCCGACCGCCTTGGGAGCTGAGAATTTCGGCTCAACTGCTCCGCCGCGACTGAAACACTGCGTGTCTGGCTGACGTTGCATAATTCTAGAACGCTTCCGACCGCCTTGGAAGCTGAGAATTTCGGCTAAACTGCTCTGCCGCGACAGAAACACTGCGTGTCCGGCTGGCGTTGCATAATTCTAGAACACTTCCGACCGCCTTGGGAGCTGAGAATTTCGGCTCAACTGTTCTGCCGCGACTGAAACACTGCGTGTCCGGCTGGCGTTGCATAATTTTAGAACACTTCCGACCGCCTTGGGAGCTGAGAATTTCGGCTCAACTGCTCTGCCGCGACTGAAACACTGCGTGTCCGGCTGGCGTTGCATAATTCTAGAACGCTTCCGACCGCCTTGGGAGCTGAGAATTTCGGCTCAACTGCTCTGCCACGACTGAAACACAGCGTGTCCGGCTGGCGTTGCATAATTCTCGAACGCTTCCGACCGCCTTGGGAGGCGAGAATTTCAGCTCAACTGCTCTGCCGCGACTGAAACACTGCGTGTCCGGCTGGAGTTGCTTAATTCTAGAACGCTTCCGACCGCTTAGGAGCTGAGAATTTCGGCTCAACTGCTCTGCCGCGACTGGAACACTGCGTGTCCGGGTGACGTTGCATAATTCTAGAACGCTTCCGACCGCATTGGGAGGCGAGAATTTCGGCTCAAGTGCTCTGCCGCGACTGAAACACTGCGTGTCCGGCTGGAGTTGCATAATTCTAGAACGCTTCCGACCGCCTTGGGAGCAGAGAATTTCGGCTAAACTGCTCTGCCGCGACAGAAACACTGCGGGTCCTGCTGGCGTTGCATAATTCTAGAACACTTCCGACCGCCTTGGGAGCTGAGCATTTCGGCTCAACTGCTCTGCCGCGACTGAAACACTGCGTGTCCGGCTGGTGTTGCATAATTTTAGAACGCTTCCGACCGCCTTGGGAGCTGAGAATTTTGGCTCAACTGCTCTGCCGCGACTGAAATACTGCGTATCCGGCTGGCGTTGCATAATTCTAGAACACTTCCGACCGCCTTGGGAGCTGAGAATTTCGGCTCAACTGCTCTGCCGCGACTGAAACACTCCGTGTCCGGCTGGCGTTGCATAATTCTAGAACACTTCCGACCGCCTTGGGAGCTGAGAATTTCGGCTCAACTGCTCTGCCGCGACTGAAACACTGCGTGTTCAGCTATTTGCATAATTCTAGAACGCTTCCGACCGCCTTGGGAGCTGAGAATTTCGGCTCAACTGCTCTGCCGCGACTAAAACACAGCGAGTCCGGCTGGCGTTGCATAATTCTAGAACGCTTCCGACCGCCTTGGGAGCTGAGAATTTCGGCTCAAGTGCTCTGCCGCGACTGAAACACTGCGTGTCCGGCTGGCGTTGCATAATTCTAGAACGCTTGCGACGGCCTTGTTAGGCGAGAATTTCGGCTCAACTGCTCTGCCGCGACTGAAACACTGCGTGTCCGGCTGGCGTTGCATAATTCTAGAACACTTCCGACCGCGTTGGGAGCTGATAATTTCGGCTCAACTACTCTGCCGCGACTTTAACACTGCGTGTCCGGCTGGCTTTGCATAATTATAGGAGACTTCCGACCGCCTTGGGAGCTGAGAATTTCGGCTCAACTGCTCTGCCGCGACTGAAACACTGCGTGTCCGGCTGGCGTTGCATAATTCTAGAACACTTCCGACCGCCTTGGGAGCTGATAATTTCGGCTCAACTACTCTGCCGCGACTGAAACACTGCGTGTCCGGCTGGCGTTGCATAATTATAGGACAATTCCGACCGCCTTGGGAGCTGAGAATTTCGACTCAACTGCTCTGCCGCGACTGAAACACTGCGTATCCGGCTGTCGTTGCATAATTCTAGGACACTTCCGACCGCCTTGGGAGCTGAGAATTTCGGCTCAACTGCTCAGCCGCGACTGAAACACTGCGTGTCCGGGTGGCGTTGCATAATTCTAGAACACTTCCGACCGCCTTGGGAGCTGAGAATTTCGGCTGAACTGCTCTGCCGCGACTGAAACACTGCGTGTCCGGCTGGCGTTGCATAATTCTAGAACGCTTCCGACCGCCTTGGGAGCTGAGAATTTCGGCTCAACTGCTCTCCCGCGACTGAAACACAGCGTGTCCGGCTGGCGTTGCATAATTCTAGAACGCTTGCGTCGGCCTTGTTAGGCGAGAATTTAGGCTCAACTGCTCTGCCGCGACTGAAACACTGCGTGTCCGGCTGGAGTTGCATAATTCTAGAACGCTTCCGACCGCCTTGGGAGCTGATAATTTCGGCTCAACTACTCTGCCGCGACTTTAACACTGCGTGTCCGGCTGGCTTTGCATAATTATAGGAGACTTCCGACCGCCTTGGGAGCTGAGAATTTCGGCTCAACTGCTCTGCCGCGACTGGAACACTGCGTGTCCGGCTGGCGTTGCATAATTCTAGAACGCTTCCGACCGCATTGGGAGGCAAGAATTTCGGCTCAAGTGCTCTGCCGCGACTGAAACACTGCGTGTCCGGCTGGAGTTGCATAATTCTAGAACGCTTCCGACCGCCTTGGGAGCAGAGAACTCGGCTAAACTGCTCTGCCGCGACTGAAACACTGCGTATCCGGCTGTCGTTGCATAATTCTAGGACACTTCCGACCGCCTTGGGAGCTGAGAATTTCGGCTCAACTGCTCTGCCGCGACTGAAACACTGCGTGTCTGGCTGGCGTTGCATAATTCTAGAACGCTTCCGACCGCCTTGGAAGCTGAGAATTTCGGCTAAACTGCTCTGCCGCGACAGAAACACTGCGTGTCCGGCTGGCGTTGCATAATTCTAGAACACTTCCGACCGCCTTGGGAGCTGAGAATTTCGGCTCAACTGCTCAGCCGCGACTGAAACACTGCGTGTCCGGGTGGCGTTGCATAATTCTAGAACACTTCCGACCGCCTTGGGAGCTGAGAATTTCGGCTGAACTGCTCTGCCGCGACTGAAACACTGCGTGTCCGGCTGGCGTTGCATAATTCTAGAACGCTTGCGACGGCCTTGTTAGGCGAGAATTTCGGCTCAACTGCTCTGCCGCGACTGAAACACTGCGGGTCCTGCTGGCGTTGCATAATTCTAGAACACTTCCGACCGCCTTGGGAGCTGATAATTTCGGCTCAACTACTCTGCCGCGACTTTAACACTGCGTGTCCGGCTGGCTTTGCATAATTATAGGAGACTTCCGACCGCCTTGGGAGCTGAGAATTTCGGCTCAACTGCTCTGCCGCGACTGAAACACTGCGTGTCCGGCTGGCGTTGCATAATTCTAGAACACTTCCGACCGCCTTGGGAGCTGATAATTTCGGCTCAACTACTCTGCCGCGACTGAAACACTGCGTGTCCGGCTGGCGTTGCATAATTATAGGACAATTCCGACCGCCTTGGGAGCTGAGAATTTCGACTCAACTGCTCTGCCGCGACTGAAACACTGCGTATCCGGCTGTCGTTGCATAATTCTAGGACACTTCCGACCGCCTTGGGAGCTGAGAATTTCGGCTCAACTGCTCTGCCGCGACTGAAACACTGCGTGTCTGGCTGGCGTTGCATAATTCTAGAACGCTTCCGACCGCCTTGGAAGCTGAGAATTTCGGCTAAACTGCTCTGCCGCGACAGAAACACTGCGTGTCCGGCTGGCGTTGCATAATTCTAGAACACTTCCGACCGCCTTGGGAGCTGAGAATTTCGGCTCAACTGCTCAGCCGCGACTGAAACACTGCGTGTCCGGGTGGCGTTGCATAATTCTAGAACACTTCCGACCGCCTTGGGAGCTGAGAATTTCGGCTGAACTGCTCTGCCGCGACTGAAACACTGCGTGTCCGGCTGGCGTTGCATAATTCTAGAACGCTTCCGACCGCCTTGGGAGCTGAGAATTTCGGCTCAACTGCTCTCCCGCGACTGAAACACAGCGTGTCCGGCTGGCGTTGCATAATTCTAGAACGCTTGCGACGGCCTTGTTAGGCGAGAATTTCGGCTCAACTGCTCAGCCGCGACTGAAACACTGCGTGTCCGGCTGGCGTTGCATAATTCTAGAACACTTCCGACCGCCTTGGGAGCTGAGAATTTCGGCTGAACTGCTCTGCCGCGACTGAAACACTGCGTGTCCGGCTGGTGTTGCATAATTCTAGAACGCTTCCGACCGCCTTGGGAGCTGAGAATTTCGGCTCAACTGCTCTGCCGCGACTGAAACACAGCGTGTCCGGCTGGCGTTGCATAATTCTAGAAGGCTTGCGACGGCCTTGTTAGGCGAGAATTTCGGCTCAACTGCTCTGCCGCGACTGAAACACTGCGTGTCCGGCTGGAGTTGCATAATTCTAGAACGCTTCCGACCGCCTTGGGAGCTGATAATTTCGGCTCAACTACTCTGCCGCGACTTTAACACTGCGTGTCCGGCTGGCTTTGCATAATTATAGGAGACTTCCGACCGCCTTGGGAGCTGAGAATTTCGGCTCAACTGCTCTGCCGCGACTGGAACACTGCGTGTCCGGCTGGCGTTGCATAATTCTAGAACGCTTCCGACCGCATTGGGAGGCAAGAATTTCGGCTCAAGTGCTCTGCCGCGACTGAAACACTGCGTGTCCGGCTGGAGTTGCATAATTCTAGAACACTTCCGACCGCCTTGGGAGCAGAGAATTTCGGCTAAACTGCTCTGCCGCGACTGAAACACTGCGTGTCCGGCTGGCGTTGCATAATTCTAGAACGCTTCCGACCGCCTTGGGAGCTGAGAATTTCGGCTCAACTGCTCTGCCGCGACTGAAACACTGCGTGTCCGGCTGGCGTTGCATAATTCTAGAACGCTTCCGACCGCCTTGGGAGCTGAGAAGTTTGGCTCAACTGCTCTGCCGCGACTGAAATACTGCGTGTCCGGCTGGCGTTGCATAATTCTAGAACACTTCCGACCGCCTTGGGAGCTGATAATTTCGGCTCAACTACTCTGCCGCGGCTTTAACACTGCGTGTCTGGCTGGCTTTGCATAATTATAGGAGACTTCCGACCGCCTTGGGAGCTGAGAATTTCGGCTCAACTGCTCTGCCGCGACTGAAACACTGCGTATCCGGCTGTCGTTGCATAATTCTAGGACACTTCCGACCGCCTTGGGAGCTGAGAATTTCGGCTCAACTGCTCTGCCGCGACTGAAACACTGCGTGTCTGGCTGGCGTTGCATAACTCTAGAACGCTTCCGACCGCCTTGGAAGCTGAGAATTTCGGCTAATCTGCTCTGCCGCGACAGAAACACTGCGTGTCCGGCTGGCGTTGCATAATTCTAGAACACTTCCGACCGCCTTGGGAGCTGAGAATTTCGGCTCAACTGCTCTGCCGCGACTGAAACACTGCGTGTTCGGCTGGCGTTGCATAATTCTAGAACGCTTGCGACCGCCTTGGGAGCTGAGAATTTCGGCTCAACTGCTCTGCCGCGACTGAAACACTGCGTGTCTGGCTGGCGTTGCATAATTCTAGAACGCTTCCGACCGCCTTGGGAGCTGAGAATTTCGGCTCAACTGCTCTGCCGCGACTGAAACAGTGCGTGTCCGGCTGGCGTTGCATAATTCTAGAACGCTTCCGACCCCATTGGGAGGCGAGAATTTCGGCTCAACTGCTCTGCCGCGACTGAAACACTGCGTGTTCGGCTGGCGTTGCATAATTCTAGAACGCTTGCGACCGCCTTGGGAGCTGAGAATTTCGGCTCAACTGCTCTGTCGCGACTGAAACACTGCATGTCTGGCTGGCGTTCCATAATTCTAGAACACTTCCGACCGCCTTGGGAGCTGAGAATTTCGGCTCAACTGCTCTGCCGTGACTAAAACACTGCGTGTCCGGCTGGCGTTGCATAATTCTAGGACGCTTCCGACCGCCTTGGGAGCTGAGAGTTTAGGCTCAACTGCACTGCCGCGACTGAAACACTGCGTGTCCGGCTGGCGTTGCATAATTCTAGAACGCTTCCGACCGCCTTTGGAGCTGAGAATTTCGGCTCAACTGCTCTACCGCGACTGAAACACTGCGTGTCCGGCTGCAGTTGCATAATTCTAGAACGCTTCCGACCGCCTTGGGAGCTGAGAATTTCGGCTGAACTGCTCTGCCGCGACTGAAACACTGCGTGTCCGGCTGGCGTTGCATAATTCTAGAACACTTCCGATCGCCTTGGGAGGCGAGAATTTCGGCTCAACTGCTCTGCCGCGACTGAAACACTGCGTGTCCGGCTGGCGTTGCATAATTCTAGAACGATTCCGACCGCCTTGGGAGCTGAGAATATCGGCTCAACTGCTCTGCCGCGACTGAAACACTGCGTGTCCGGCTGGCGTTGCATAATTCTAGGACACTTCCGACCGCCTTGGGAGCTGAGAATTTCGGCTCAACTGCTGTGCCGCGACTGAAACACTGCGTGTCTGGCTGGCGTTGCATAATTCTAGAACGCTTCCGACTGCCTTGGGAGCTGAGAATTTCGGCTAAACTGCTCTGCCGCGACAGAAACACTGCGTGTCCGGCTGGCGTTGCATAATTCTAGAACACTTCCGACCGCCTTGGGAGCTGAGAATTCCGGCTCAACTGCTCTGCCGCGACTGAAACACTGCGTGTCCGGCTGGCGTTGCGTAATTCTAAAACGCTTCCGACCGCCTTGGGAGCTGAGAGTTTCGCCTCAACTGCTCTGCCGCGACCGACTCACGGCCGTGTCCGGCTGGCGTTGCATAATTCTAGAACGCTTCCGACCGCCTTGGGAGCTGAGAATTTCGGCTCAACTGCTCTGCCGCGACTGAAACACTGCGTATCCGGCTGGCGTTGGATAATTATAGGACAATTCCGACCGCCTTGGGAGCTGAGAATTTCGACTCAACTGCTCTGCCGCGACTGAAACACTGCGTATCCGGCTGTCGTTGCATAATTCTAGGACACTTCCGACCGCCTTGGGAGCTGAGAATTTCGGCTCAACTGCTCTGCCGCGACTGAAACACTGCGTGTCTGGCTGACGTTGCATAATTCTAGAACGCTTCCGACCGCCTTGGAAGCTGAGAATTTCGGCTAAACTGCTCTGCCGCGACAGAAACACTGCGTGTCCGGCTGGCGTTGCATAATTCTAGAACACTTCCGACCGCCTTGGGAGCTGAGAATTTCGGCTCAACTGCTCTGCCGCGACTGAAACACTGCGTGTCCGGCTGGCGTTGCATAATTTTAGAACACTTCCGACCGCCTTGGGAGCTGAGAATTTCGGCTCAACTGCTCTGCCGCGACTGAAACACTGCGTGTCCGGCTGGCGTTGCATAATTCTAGAACGCTTCCGACCGCCTTGGGAGCTGAGAATTTCGGCTCAACTGCTCTGCCACGACTGAAACACAGCGTGTCCGGCTGGCGTTGCATAATTCTCGAACGCTTCCGACCGCCTTGGGAGGCGAGAATTTCAGCTCAACTGCTCTGCCGCGACTGAAACACTGCGTGTCCGGCTGGAGTTGCCTAATTCTAGAACGCTTCCGACCGCCTTAGGAGCTGAGAATTTCGGCTCAACTGCTCTGCCGCGACTGGAACACTGCGTGTCCGGGTGACGTTGCATAATTCTAGAACGCTTCCGACCGCATTGGGAGGCGAGAATTTCGGCTCAAGTGCTCTGCCGCGACTGAAACACTGCGTGTCCGGCTGGAGTTGCATAATACTAGAACGCTTCCGACCGCCTTGGGAGCAGAGAATTTCGGCTAAACTGCTCTGCTACGACAGAAACACTGTGGGTCCTGCTGGCGTTACATAATTCTAGAACACTTCCGACCGCCTTGGGAGCTGAGCATTTCGGCTCAACTGCTCTGCCGCGACTGAAACACTGCGTGTCCGGCTGGTGTTGCATAATTTTAGAACGCTTCCGACCGCCTTGGGAGCTAAAAATTTTGGCTCAACTGCTCTGCCGCGACTGAAATACTGCGTATCCGGCTGGCGTTGCATAATTCTAGAACACTTCCGACCGCCTTGGGAGCTGAGAATTTCGGCTCAACTGCTCTGCCGCGACTGAAACACTCCGTGTCCGGCTGGCGTTGCATAATTCTAGAACACTTCCGACCGCCTTGGGAGCTGATAATTTCGGCTCAACTACTCTGCCGCGACTGAAACACTGCGAGTCCGGCTGGCGTTGCATAATTATAGGAGACTTCCGACCGCCTTGGGAGCTGAGAATTTCGGCTCAACTGCTCTGCCGCGACTGAAACACTGCGTGTTCAGCTATTTGCATAATTCTAGAACGCTTCCGACCGCCTTGGGAGCTGAGAATTTCGGCTCAACTGCTCTGCCGCGACTAAAACACAGCGAGTCCGGCTGGCGTTGCATAATTCTAGAACGCTTCCGACCGCCTTGGGAGCTGAGAATTTCGGCTCAACTGCTCTGTCGCGACTGAAACACTGCGTGTCGGGCTGGCGTTGCATAACTCTAGAACACTTCCGACCGCCTTGGGAGCTGAGAATTTCGGCTCAACTGCTCTGCCGCGACTGAAACACTGCGTGTCCGGCTGGCGTTGCATAATTCTAGGACGCTTCCGACCGCCTTGGGAGCTGAGAATTTAGGCTCAACTGCTCTGCCGCGACTGAAACACTGCGTGTCCAGCTGGCGTTGCATAATTCTAGAGCGCTTCCGACCGCCTTGGGAACTGAGAATTTCGGCTCAACTGCTCTGCCGAGACTGAGACACTGCGTGTCTGGCTGGCGTTCCATAATTCTAGGACACTTACGACCGCCTTGGGAGCTCAGAATTTCGGCTCGACTGCTCTGCCGCGACTGAAACACTGCGTGTCCGGCTGGCGTTGCATAATTCTAGAACACTTCCGACCGCCTTGGGAGCTGATAATTTCGGCTCAACTACTCTGCCGCGACTTTAACACTGCGTGTCCGGCTGGCTTTGCATAATTATAGGAGACTTCCGACCGCCTTGGGAGCTGAGAATTTCGGCTCAACTGCTCTGCCGCGACTGAAACACTGCGTGTCCGGCTGGCGTTGCATAATTCTAGAACACTTCCGACCGCCTTGGGAGCTGATAATTTCGGCTCAACTACTCTGCCGCGACTGAAACACTGCGTGTCCGGCTGGCGTTGCATAATTATAGGACAATTCCGACCGCCTTGGGAGCTGAGAATTTCGACTCAACTGCTCTGCCGCGACTGAAACACTGCGTATCCGGCTGTCGTTGCATAATTCTAGGACACTTCCGACCGCCTTGGGAGCTGAGAATTTCGGCTCAACTGCTCTGCCGCGACTGAAACACTGCGTGTCTGGCTGACGTTGCATAATTCTAGAACGCTTCCGACCGCCTTGGAAGCTGAGAATTTCGGCTAAACTGCTCTGCCGCGACAGAAACACTGCGTGTCCGGCTGGCGTTGCATAATTCTAGAACACTTCCGACAGCCTTGGGAGCTGAGAATTTCGGCTCAACTGTTCTGCCGCGACTGAAACACTGCGTGTCCGGCTGGCGTTGCATAATTTTAGAACACTTCCGACCGCCTTGGGAGCTGAGAATTTCGGCTCAACTGCTCTCCCGCGACTGAAACACTGCGTGTCCGGCTGGCGTTGCATAATTCTAGAACGCTTCCGACCGCCTTGGGAGCTGAGAATTTCGGCTCAACTGCTCTGCCACGACTGAAACACAGCGTGTCCGGCTGGCGTTGCATAATTCTCGAACGCTTCCGACCGCCTTGGGAGGCGAGAATTTCAGCTCAACTGCTCTGCCGCGACTGAAACACTGCGTGTCCGGCTGGAGTTGCTTAATTCTAGAACGCTTCCGACCGCTTAGGAGCTGAGAATTTCGGCTCAACTGCTCTGCCGCGACTGGAACACTGCGTGTCCGGGTGACGTTGCATAATTCTAGAACGCTTCCGACCGCATTGGGAGGCGAGAATTTCGGCTCAAGTGCTCTGCCGCGACTGAAACACTGCGTGTCCGGCTGGAGTTGCATAATTCTAGAACGCTTCCGACCGCCTTGGGAGCAGAGAATTTCGGCTAAACTGCTCTGCCGCGACAGAAACACTGCGGGTCCTGCTGGCGTTGCATAATTCTAGAACACTTCCGACCGCCTTGGGAGCTGAGCATTTCGGCTCAACTGCTCTGCCGCGACTGAAACACTGCGTGTCCGGCTGGTGTTGCATAATTTTAGAACGCTTCCGACCGCCTTGGGAGCTGAGAATTTTGGCTCAACTGCTCTGCCGCGACTGAAATACTGCGTATCCGGCTGGCGTTGCATAATTCTAGAACACTTCCGACCGCCTTGGGAGCTGAGAATTTCGGCTCAACTGCTCTGCCGCGACTGAAACACTCCGTGTCCGGCTGGCGTTGCATAATTCTAGAACACTTCCGACCGCCTTGGGAGCTGATAATTTCGGCTCAACTACTCTGCCGCGACTGAAACACTGCGTGTCCGGCTGGCGTTGCATAATTATAGGAGACTTCCGACCGCCTTGGGAGCTGAGAATTTCGGCTCAACTGCTCTGCCGCGACTGAAACACTGCGTGTTCAGCTATTTGCATAATTCTAGAACGCTTCCGACCGCCTTGGGAGCTGAGAATTTCGGCTCAACTGCTCTGCCGCGACTAAAACACAGCGAGTCCGGCTGGCGTTGCATAATTCTAGAACGCTTCCGACCGCCTTGGGAGCTGAGAATTTCGGCTCAAGTGCTCTGCGGCGACTGAAACACTGCGTGTCCGGCTGGAGTTGCATAATTCTAGAACGCTTCCGACCGCCTTGGGAGCAGAGAATTTCGGCTAAACTGCTCTGCCGCGACAGAAACACTGCGGGTCCTGCTGGCGTTGCATAATTCTAGAACACTTCCGACCGCCTTGGGAGCTGAGCATTTCGGCTCAACTGCTCTGCCGCGACTGAAACACTGCGTGTCCGGCTGGCGTTGCATAATTCTAGAACGCTTCCGACCGCCTTGGGAGCTGAGAAGTTTTGCTCAACTGCTCTGCCGCGACTGAAATACTGCGTGTCCGGCTGGCGTTGCATAATTCTAGAACACTTCCGGCCGCCTTGGGAGCTGAGAATTTCGGCTCAACTGCTCTGCCGCGACTGAAACACTGCGTGTCCGGCTGGCGTTGCATAATTCTAGAACACTTCCGACCGCCTTGGGAGCTGATAATTTCGGCTCAACTACTCTGCCGCGACTTTAACACTGCGTGTCCGGCTGGCTTTGCATAATTATAGGAGACTTCCGACCGCCTTGGGAGCTGAGAATTTCGGCTCAACTGCTCTGCCGCGACTGAAACACTGCGTGTCCGGCTGGCGTTGCATAATTCTAGAACACTTCCGACCGCCTTGGGAGCTGATAATTTCGGCTCAACTACTCTGCCGCGACTGAAACACTGCGTGTCCGGCTGGCGTTGCATAATTATAGGACAATTCCGACCGCCTTGGGAGCTGAGAATTTCGACTCAACTGCTCTGCCGCGACTGAAACACTGCGTATCCGGCTGTCGTTGCATAATTCTAGGACACTTCCGACCGCCTTGGGAGCTGAGAATTTCGGCTCAACTGCTCTGCCGCGACTGAAACACTGCGTGTCTGGCTGGCGTTGCATAATTCTAGAACGCTTCCGACCGCCTTGGGAGCTGAGAATTTCGGCTCAACTGCTCAGCCGCGACTGAAACACTGCGTGTCCGGGTGGCGTTGCATAATTCTAGAACACTTCCGACCGCCTTGGGAGCTGAGAATTTCGGCTGAACTGCTCTGCCGCGACTGAAACACTGCGTGTCCGGCTGGCGTTCCATAATTCTAGAACGCTTCCGACCGCCTTGGGAGCTGAGAATTTCGGCTCAACTGCTCTCCCGCGACTGAAACACAGCGTGTCCGGCTGGCGTTGCATAATTCTAGAACGCTTGCGACGGCCTTGTTAGGCGAGAATTTCGGCTCAACTGCTCTGCCGCGACTGAAACACTGCGTGTCCGGCTGGAGTTGCATAATTCTAGAACGCTTCCGACCGCCTTGGGAGCTGATAATTTCGGCTCAACTACTCTGCCGCGACTTTAACACTGCGTGTCCGGCTGGCTTTGCATAATTATAGGAGACTTCCGACCGCCTTGGGAGCTGAGAATTTCGGCTCAACTGCTCTGCCGCGACTGGAACACTGCGTGTCCGGCTGGCGTTGCATAATTCTAGAACGCTTCCGACCGCATTGGGAGGCAAGAATTTCGGCTCAAGTGCTCTGCCGCGACTGAAACACTGCGTGTCCGGCTGGAGTTGCATAATTCTAGAACGCTTCCGACCGCCTTGGGAGCAGAGAATTTCGGCTAAACTGCTCTGCCGCGACAGAAACACTGCGGGTCCTGCTGGCGTTGCATAATTCTAGAACACTTCCGACCGCCTTGGGAGCTGAGCATTTCGGCTCAACTGCTCTGCCGCGACTGAAACACTGCGTGTCCGGCTGGCGTTGCATAATTCTAGAACGCTTCCGACCGCCTTGGGAGCTGAGAAGTTTGGCTCAACTGCTCTGCCGCGACTGAAATACTGCGTGTCCGGCTGGCGTTGCATAATTCTAGAACACTTCCGGCCGCCTTGGGAGCTGAGAATTTCGGCTCAACTGCTCTGCCGCGACTGAAACACTGCGTGTCCGGCTGGCGTTGCATAATTCTAGAACACTTCCGACCGCCTTGGGAGCTGATAATTTCGGCTCAACTACTCTGCCGCGACTTTAACACTGCGTGTCCGGCTGGGTTTGCATAATTATAGGAGACTTCCGACCGCCTTGGGAGCTGAGAATTTCGGCTCAACTGCTCTGCCGCGACTGAAACACTGCGTATCCGGCTGTCGTTGCATAATTCTAGGACACTTCCGACCGCCTTGGGAGCTGAGAATTTCGGCTCAACTGCTCTGCCGCGACTGAAACACTGCGTGTCTGGCTGGCGTTGCATAACTCTAGAACGCTTCCGACCGCCTTGGAAGCTGAGAATTTCGGCTAAACTGCTCTGCCGCGACAGAAACACTGCGTGTCCGGCTGGCGTTGCATAATTCTAGAACACTTCCGACCGCCTTGGGAGCTGAGAATTTCGGCTGAACTGCTCTGCCGCGACTGAAACACTGCGTGTCGGGCTGGCGTTGCATAATTCTAGAACACTTCCGACCGCCTTGGGAGCTGAGAATTTCGGCTCAACTGCTCTGCCGCGACTGAAACACTGCGTGTCCGGCTGGCGTTGCATAATTCTAGAACGCTTCCGACCGCCTTGGGAGCTGAGAATTTCGGCTCAACTGCTCTACCGCGACTGAAACACTGCGTGTCCGGCTGGCGTTGCATAATTCTAGAACGCTTCCGACCGCCTTGGGAGGCGAGAATTTCGGCTCAACTGCTCTGCCGCGACTGAAACACTGCGTGTCCGGCTGGAGTTGCATAATTCTAGAACGCTTCCGACCGCCTTGGGAGCTGAGAATTTCGGCTCAACTGCTCTGCCGCGACTGAAACAGTGCGTGTCCGGCTGGCGTTGCATAATTCTAGAACGCTTCCGACCCCATTGGGAGGCGAGAATTTCGGCTCAACTGCTTTGCCGCGACTGAAACACTGCGTGTTCGGCTGGCGTTGCATAATTCTAGAACGCTTCCGACCGCCTTGGCAGCTGAGAATTTCGGCTCAACTGCTCTGCCGCGACTAAAACACAGCGAGTCCGGCTGGCGTTGCATAATTCTAGAACGCTTGCGACCGCCTTGGAAGCTGAGAATTTCGGCTCAACTGCTCTGTCGCGACTGAAACACTGCATGTCCGGCTGGCGTTCCATAATTCTAGAACACTTCCGACCGCCTTGGGAGCTGAGAATTTCGGCTCAACTGCTCTGCCGTGACTAAAACACTGCGTGTCCGGCTGGCGTTGCATAATTCTAGGACGCTTCCGACCGCCTTGGGAGCTGAGAGTTTAGGCTCAACTGCACTGCCGCGACTGAAACACTGCGTGTCCGGCTGGCGTTGCATAATTCTAGAACGCTTCCGACCGCCTTTGGAGCTGAGAATTTCGGCTCAACTGGTCTACCGCGACTGAAACACTGCGTGTCCGGCTGCAGTTGCATAATTCTAGAACGCTTCCGACCGCCTTGGGAGCTGAGAATTTCGGCTGAACTGCTCTGCCGCGACTGGAACACTGCGTGTCCGGGTGACGTTGCATAATTCTAGAACGCTTCCGACCGCATTGGGAGGCGAGAATTTCGGCTCAAGTGCTCTGCCGCGACTGAAACACTGCGTGTCCGGCTGGAGTTGCATAATTCTAGAACGCTTCCGACCGCCTTGGGAGCAGAGAATTTCGGCTCAACTGCTCTGCCGCGACTGAAACACTCCGTGTCCGGCTGGCGTTGCATAATTCTAGAACACTTCCGACCGCCTTGGGAGCTGATAATTTCGGCTCAACTACTCTGCCGCGACTGAAACACTGCGTGTCCGGCTGGCGTTGCATAATTATAGGAGACTTCCGACCGCCTTGGGAGCTGAGAATTTCGGCTCAACTGCTCTGCCGCGACTGAAACACTGCGTGTTCAGCTATTTGCATAATTCTAGAACGCTTCCGACCGCCTTGGGAGCTGAGAATTTCGGCTCAACTGCTCTGCCGCGACTAAAACACAGCGAGTCCGGCTGGCGTTGCATAATTCTAGAACGCTTCCGACCGCCTTGGGAGCTGAGAATTTCGGCTCAACTGCTCTGTCGCGACTGAAACACTGCGTGTCCGGCTGGCGTTGCATAATTCTAGGACGCTTCCGACCGCCTTGGGAGCTGAGAATTTCGGCTCAACTGCTCTGCCGCGACTGAAACACTGCGTGTCCGGCTGGCGTTGCATAATTCTAGAACGCTTCCGACCGCCTTGGGAGCTGAGAATTTCGGCTCAACTGCTCTGCCGCGACTGAAACACTGCGTGTCCGGCTGGAGTTGCATAATTCTAGAACGCTTCCGACCGCCTTGGGAGCTGAGAATTTCGGCTCAACTGCTCTGCCGCGACTGAAACACTGCGTGTCCGGCTGGCGTTGCATAATTCTAGAACACTTCCGACCGCCTTGGGAGGCGAGAATTTCGGCTCAACTGCTCTGCCGCGACTGAAACACTGCGTGTCCGGCTGGCGTTGCATAATTCTAGAACGCTTCCGACCGCCTTGGGAGCTGAGAATTTCGGCTCAACTGCTCTGCCGCGACTGAAACACAGCGTGTCCGGCTGGCGTTGCATAATTCTTGAACGCTTCCGACCGCCTTGGGAGGCGAGAATTTCGGCTGAACTGCTCTGCCGCGACTGAAACACTGCGTGTCCGGCTGGCGTTGCATAATTCTAGAACGCTTCCGACCGCCTTGGGAGCTGAGAATTTCGGCTCAACTGCTCTGCCGCGACTGAAATACTGCGTGTCCGGCTGGCGTTGCATAATTCTAGAACACTTCCGACCGCCTTGGGAGCTGAGAATTTCGGCTCAACTGCTCTGCCGCGACTAAAACACTGCGTGTCCGGCTGGCGTTGCATAATTCTAGTACACTTCCGACCGCCTTGGGAGCTGAGAGTTTCGGCTCAACTGCTCTGAGCGACTGAAACACAACGTGTCCGGCTGGCGTTGCATAATACTAGAACGCTTCCGACCGCCTTGAGAGCTGAGAATTTCGGCTCAACTGCTCTGCCGCGACTGAAACACTGCGTGTCCGGCTGGCGTTGCATAATTCTAGAACGCTTCCGACCGCCTTGGGAGCTGAGAATTTCGGCTCAACTGCTCTGCCGCGACTGAAACACTGCGTGTCCGGCAGGCGTTGCATATTTCTAGAACGCTTCCGACCGCCTTGGGAGCTGAGAATTTCGGCTGAACTGCTCTGCCGCGACTGAAACACTGCGTGTCCGGCTGGCGCTGCATAATTCTAGAACGCTTGCGACCGCCTTGGGAGCGGAGAATTTCGGCTCAACTGCTCTGCCGCGACTGAAACACTGCGTGTCCGGCTGGCGTTGCACAATTCTAGAACGCTTCCGACCGCCTTGGGAGCTGAGAATTTCGGCTCAACTGCTCTGCCGCGACTGAAATACTGCGTGTCCGGCTGGCGTTGCACAATTCTAGAACGCTTCCGACGGCCTTGGGAGCTGAGAATTTCGGCTCAACTGCTCTGCCGCGACAGAAACACTGCGTGTCCGGCTGGCGTTGCATAATTCTAGAACGCTTCCGTCCGCCTTGGGAGCTGAGAATTTCGGCTCAACCGCTCTGCCGCGACTGAAATACTGCGTGTCCGGCTGGCGTTGCATAATTCTAGAACACTTCCGACCGCCTTGGGAGCTGAGAATTTCAGCTCAACTGCACTGCCGCGACTAAAACACTGCGTGTCCGGCTGGCGTTGCATAATTATAGTACTTCCGACCGCCTTGGGAGCTGATAATTTCGGCTCAACTACTCTGCCGCGAATGAAACACTGCGTGTCCGGCTGGCGTTGCATAATTCTAGGACACTTCCGACCGCCTTGGGAGCTGAGAATTTCGGCTCAACTGCTCTGCCGCGCCTGAAACACTGCGTGTCTGGCTGGCGTTGTATAATTCTAGAACGCTTCGACCGCCTTGGGAGCTGAGAATACCGGCTAAACTGCTCTGCCGCGACAGAAACACTGCGTGTCCGGCTGGCGTTGCATAATTCTAGAACGCTTCCGACCGCCTTGGGAGTTGAGAATTTTGGCTCAACTGCTCTGCCGCGACTGAAATTCTGCGTGTCCGGCTGGCGTTGCATAATTCTAGAACACTTCCGACCGCCTTGGGAGCTGAGAATTTCGTCTCAACTGCTCTGCCGCGACTAAAACACTGCGTGTCCGGCTGGCGTTGCATAATTCTAGGGCGCTTCCGACCGCCTTGGGAGCTGAGAGTTTAGGCTCAACTGCTCTGCCGCGACTGAAACACTGCGTGTCCAGCTGGCGTTGCATAATTCTAGAGCGCTTCCGACCGCCTTGGGAGCTGAGAATTTCGGCTCAACTGCTCTGCCGCGACTGAAACACTGCGTGTCCGGCTGGCGCTGCATAATTCTAGAACGCTTCCGACCGCCTTGGGAGCGGAGAATTTCGGCTCAACTGCTCTGCCGCGACTGAAACACTGCGTGTACGGCTGGCGTTGCACAATTCTAGAACGCTTCCGACCGCCTTGGGAGCTGAGAATTTCGGCTCAACTGCTCTGCCGCGACTGAAATACTGCGTGTCCGGCTGGCGTTGCACAATTCTAGAACGCTTCCGACCGCCTTGGGAGCTGAGAATTTCGGCTCAACTGCTCTGCCGCGACAGAAACACTGCGTGTCCGGCTGGCGTTGCACAATTCTAGAACGCTTCCGACCGCCTTGGGAGCTGAGAATTTCGGCTCAACCGCTCTGCCGCGACTGAAATACTGCGTGTCCGGCTGGCGTTGCATAATTCTAGAACGCTTCCGACCGCCTTGGGAGCTGAGAATTTCAGCTCAACTGCTCTGCCGCGACTAAAACACTGCGTGTCCGGCTGGCGTTGCATAATTATAGTACACTTCCGACCGCCTTGGGAGCTGATAATTTCGGCTCAACTACTCTGCCGCGAATGAAACACTGCGTGTCCGGCTGGCGTTGCATAATTCTAGGACACTTCCGACCGCCTTGGGAGCTGAGAATTTCGGCTCAACTGCTCTGCCGCGCCTGAAACACTGCGTGTCTGGCTGGCGTTGTATAATTCTAGAACGCTTCGACCGCCTTGGGAGCTGAGAATACCGGCTAAACTGCTCTGCCGCGACAGAAACATTGCGTGTCCGGCTGGCGTTGCATAATTCTAGAACGCTTCCGACCGCCTTGGGAGTTGAATATTTTGGCTCAACTGCTCTGCCGCGACTGAAATACTGCGTGTCCGGCTGGCGTTGCATAGTTCTAGAACACTTTCGACCGCCTTGGGAGCTGAGAATTTCGGCTCAACTGCTCTGCCGCGACTGAAACACTGCGTGTCCGGCTGGCGTTGCATAATTCTAGAACACTTCCGACCGCCTTGGGAGCTGATAATTTCGGCTCAACTACTCTGCCGCGAGTGAAACACTGCATGTCCGGCTGGCGTTCCATAATTCTAGAACACTTCCGACCGCCTTGGGAGCTGTGAATTTGGGCTCAACTGCTCTGCCGCGACTAAAACACTGCGTGTCCGGCTGGCGTTGCATAATTCTAGGACGCTTCCGACCGCCTTGGGAGCTGAGAGTTTAGGCTCAACTGCTCTGCCGCGACTGAAACACTGCGTGTCCAGCTGGCGTTGCATAATTCTAGAGCGCTTCCGACCGCCTCGGGAGCTGAAAATTTCGGCTCAACTGCTCTGCCGCGACTGAAAAACGTGTCTGGCTGGCGTTGCATAATTCTAGAACGCTTCCCACCGCCTTGGGAGCTGAGAATTTCGGCTCAACTGCTCTACCGCGATTGAAACACTGCGTGTCCGGCTGGCGTTGCATAATTCTAGAACGCTTCCGACCGCCTTTGGAGCTGAGAATTTCGGCTCAACTGCTCTACCGCGACTGAAACACTGCGTGTCCGGCTGCAGTTGCATAATTCTAGAACGCTTCCGACAGCCTTGGGAGCTGAGAATTTCGGCTGAACTGCTCTGCCGCGACGGAAACACTGCGTGTCCGGCTGGCGTTGCATAATTCTAGAACACTTCCGACCGCCTTGGGAGGCGAGAATTTCGGCTCAACTGCTCTGCCGCGACTGAAACGCTGCGTGTCTGGCTGGCGTTGCATAATTCTAGAACGCTTCCGACCGCCTTGGGAGCTGAGAATTTCGGCTAAACTGCTCTGCCGCGACAGAAACACTGCGTGTCCGGCTGGCGTTGCATAATTCTAGAACACTTCCGACCGCCTTGGGAGCTGAGAATTGCGGCTCAACTGCTCTGCCGCGACTGAAACACTGCGTGTCCGGCTGGCGTTGCACAATTCTAGAACGCTTCCGACCGCCTTGGGAGCTGAGAATTTCGGCTCAACTGCTCTGCCGCGACTGAAATACTGCGTGTCCGGCTGGCGTTGCACAATTCTAGAACGCTTCCGACCGCCTTGGGAGCTGAGAATTTCGGCTCAACTGCTCTGCCGCGACAGAAACACTGCGTGTCCGGCTGGCGTTGCATAATTCTAGAACGCTTCCGACCGCCTTGGGAGCTGAGAATTTCGGCTCAACCGCTCTGCCGCGACTGAAATACTGCGTGTCCGGCTGGCGTTGCATAATTCTAGAACACTTCCGACCGCCTTGGGAGCTGAGAATTTCAGCTCAACTGCTCTGCCGCGACTAAAACACTGCGTGTCCGGCTGGCGTTGCATAATTATAGTACACTTCCGACCGCCTTGGGAGCTGATAATTTCGGCTCAACTACTCTGCCGCGAATGAAACACTGCGTGTCCGGCTGGCGTTGCATAATTCTAGGACACTTCCGACCGCCTTGGGAGCTGAGAATTTCGGCTCAACTGCTCTGCCGCGCCTGAAACACTGCGTGTCTGGCTGGCGTTGTATAATTCTAGAACGCTTCGACCGCCTTGGGAGCTGAGAATACCGGCTAAACTGCTCTGCCGCGACAGAAACACTGCGTGTCCGGCTGGCGTTGCATAATTCTAGAACGCTTCCGACCGCCTTGGGAGTTGAATATTTTGGCTCAACTGCTCTGCCGCGACTGAAATACTGCGTGTCCGGCTGGCGTTGCATAGTTCTAGAACACTTCCGACCGCCTTGGGAGCTGAGAATTTCGGCTCAACTGCTCTGCCGCGACTGAAACACTGCGTGTCCGGCTGGCGTTGCATAATTCTAGAACACTTCCGACCGCCTTGGGAGCTGATAATTTCGGCTCAACTACTCTGCCGCGACTGAAACACTGCATGTCCGGATGGCGTTCCATAATTCTAGAACACTTCCGACCGCCTTGGGAGCTGTGAATTTCGGCTCAACTGCTCTGCCGCGACTAAAACACTGCGTGTCCGGCTGGCGTTGCATAATTCTAGGACGCTTCCGACCGCCTTGGGAGCTGAGAGTTTAGGCTCAACTGCTCTGCCGCGACTGAAACACTGCGTGTCCAGCTGGCGTTGCATAATTCTAGAGCGCTTCCGACCGCCTCGGGAGCTGAAAATTTTGGCTCAACTGCTCTGCCGCGACTGAAAAACGTGTCTGGCTGGCGTTGCATAATTCTAGAACGCTTCCCACCGCCTTGGGAGCTGAGAATTTCGGCTCAACTGCTCTACCGCGATTGAAACACTGCGTGTCCGGCTGGCGTTGCATAATTCTAGAACGCTTCCGACCGCCTTTGGAGCTGAGAATTTCGGCTCAACTGCTCTACCGCGACTGAAACACTGCGTGTCCGGCTGCAGTTGCATAATTCTAGAACGCTTCCGACAGCCTTGGGAGCTGAGAATTTCGGCTGAACTGCTCTGCCGCGACGGAAACACTGCGTGTCCGGCTGGCGTTGCATAATTCTAGAACACTTCCGACCGCCTTGGGAGGCGAGAATTTCGGCTCAACTGCTCTGCCGCGACTGAAACACTGCGTGTCTGGCCGGCGTTGCATAATTCTAGAACGCTTCCGACCGCCTTGGGAGCTGAGAATTTCGGCTAAACTGCTCTGCCGCGACAGAAACACTGCGTGTCCGGCTGGCGTTGCATAATTCTAGAACACTTCCGACCGCCTTGGGAGCTGAGAATTGCGGCTCAACTGCTCTGCCGCGACTGAAACACTGCGTGTCCGGCTGCCGTTGCGTAATTCTAGAACACTTCCGACCGCCTTGGGAGCTGAGAATTTGGGCTAAACTGCTCTGCCGCGACTGAAACACTGCGTGTCCGGCTGGCGTTGCATAATTCTAGAACGCTTCCGACCGCCTTGGGAGCTGAGAATTTCGGCTCAACTGCTCTGCCGCGACTGAAACACAGCGTGTCCGGCTGGCGTTGCATAATTCTTGAACGCTTCCGACCGCCTTGGGAGGCGAGCATTTCGGCTGAACTGCTCTGCCGCGACTGAAACACTGCGTGTCCGGCTGGCGTTGCATAATTCTAGAACACTTCCGACCGCCTTGGGAGCTGAGAATTGCGGCTCAACTGCTCTGCCGCGACTGAAACACTGCGTGTCCGGCTGGCGTTGCACAATTCTAGAACGCTTCCGACCGCCTTGGGAGCTGAGAATTTCGGCTCAACTGCTCTGCCGCGACTGAAATACTGCGTGTCCGGCTGGCGTTGCACAATTCTAGAACGCTTCCGACCGCCTTGGGAGCTGAGAATTTCGGCTCAACTGCTCTGCCGCGACAGAAACACTGCGTGTCCGGCTGGCGTTGCATAATTCTAGAACGCTTCCGACCGCCTTGGGAGCTGAGAATTTCGGCTCAACCGCTCTGCCGCGACTGAAATACTGCGTGTCCGGCTGGCGTTGCATAATTCTAGAACACTTCCGACCGCCTTGGGAGCTGAGAATTTCAGCTCAACTGCTCTGCCGCGACTAAAACACTGCGTGTCCGGCTGGCGTTGCATAATTATAGTACACTTCCGACCGCCTTGGGAGCTGATAATTTCGGCTCAACTACTCTGCCGCGAATGAAACACTGCGTGTCCGGCTGGCGTTGCATAATTCTAGGACACTTCCGACCGCCTTGGGAGCTGAGAATTTCGGCTCAACTGCTCTGCCGCGCCTGAAACACTGCGTGTCTGGCTGGCGTTGTATAATTCTAGAACGCTTCGACCGCCTTGGGAGCTGAGAATACCGGCTAAACTGCTCTGCCGCGACAGAAACACTGCGTGTCCGGCTGGCGTTGCATAATTCTAGAACGCTTCCGACCGCCTTGGGAGTTGAATATTTTGGCTCAACTGCTCTGCCGCGACTGAAATACTGCGTGTCCGGCTGGCGTTGCATAGTTCTAGAACACTTCCGACCGCCTTGGGAGCTGAGAATTTCGGCTCAACTGCTCTGCCGCGACTGAAACACTGCGTGTCCGGCTGGCGTTGCATAATTCTAGAACACTTCCGACCGCCTTGGGAGCTGATAATTTCGGCTCAACTACTCTGCCGCGACTGAAACACTGCATGTCCGGATGGCGTTCCATAATTCTAGAACACTTCCGACCGCCTTGGGAGCTGTGAATTTCGGCTCAACTGCTCTGCCGCGACTAAAACACTGCGTGTCCGGCTGGCGTTGCATAATTCTAGGACGCTTCCGACCGCCTTGGGAGCTGAGAGTTTAGGCTCAACTGCTCTGCCGCGACTGAAACACTGCGTGTCCAGCTGGCGTTGCATAATTCTAGAGCGCTTCCGACCGCCTCGGGAGCTGAAAATTTTGGCTCAACTGCTCTGCCGCGACTGAAAAACGTGTCTGGCTGGCGTTGCATAATTCTAGAACGCTTCCCACCGCCTTGGGAGCTGAGAATTTCGGCTCAACTGCTCTACCGCGATTGAAACACTGCGTGTCCGGCTGGCGTTGCATAATTCTAGAACGCTTCCGACCGCCTTTGGAGCTGAGAATTTCGGCTCAACTGCTCTACCGCGACTGAAACACTGCGTGTCCGGCTGCAGTTGCATAATTCTAGAACGCTTCCGACAGCCTTGGGAGCTGAGAATTTCGGCTGAACTGCTCTGCCGCGACGGAAACACTGCGTGTCCGGCTGGCGTTGCATAATTCTAGAACACTTCCGACCGCCTTGGGAGGCGAGAATTTCGGCTCAACTGCTCTGCCGCGACTGAAACACTGCGTGTCTGGCCGGCGTTGCATAATTCTAGAACGCTTCCGACCGCCTTGGGAGCTGAGAATTTCGGCTAAACTGCTCTGCCGCGACAGAAACACTGCGTGTCCGGCTGGCGTTGCATAATTCTAGAACACTTCCGACCGCCTTGGGAGCTGAGAATTGCGGCTCAACTGCTCTGCCGCGACTGAAACACTGCGTGTCCGGCTGCCGTTGCGTAATTCTAGAACACTTCCGACCGCCTTGGGAGCTGAGAATTTGGGCTAAACTGCTCTGCCGCGACTGAAACACTGCGTGTCCGGCTGGCGTTGCATAATTCTAGAACGCTTCCGACCGCCTTGGGAGCTGAGAATTTCGGCTCAACTGCTCTGCCGCGACTGAAACACAGCGTGTCCGGCTGGCGTTGCATAATTCTTGAACGCTTCCGACCGCCTTGGGAGGCGAGCATTTCGGCTGAACTGCTCTGCCGCGACTGAAACACTGCGTGTCCGGCTGGCGTTGCATAATTCTAGAACGCTTCCGACCGCCTTGGGAGCTGAGAATTTCGGCTCAACTGCTCTGCCGCGACTGAAATACTGCGTGTCCGGCTGGCGTTGCATAATTCTAGAACACTTCCGACCGCCTTGGGAGCTGAGAATTTCGGCTCAACTGCTCTGCCGCGACTAAAACACTGCGTGTCCGGCTGGCGTTGCATAATTCTAGTACACTTCCGACCGCCTTGGGAGCTGAGAGTTTCGGCTCAACTGCTCTGAGCGACTGAAACACGTGTCCGGCTGGCGTTGCATAATACTAGAACGCTTCCGACCGCCTTGAGAGCTGAGAATTTCGGCTCAACTGCTCTGCCGCGACTGAAACACTGCGTGTCCGGCTGGCGTTGCATAATTCTAGAACGCTTCCGACCGCCTTGGGAGCTGAGAATTTCGGCTCTACTGCTCTGCCGCGACTGAAACACTGCGTGTCCGGCTGGAGTTGCATAATTTTAGAACGCTTCGGACCGCCTTGGGAGCTGAGAATTTCGGCTCAACTGCTCTGCCGCGACTGAAACACTGCGTGTCCGGCTGGCGTTGCATAATACTAGAACACTTCCGACCGCCTTGGGAGCTGATAATTTCGGCTCAACTACTCTGCCGCGACTGAAACACTGCATGTCCGGCTGGCGTTCCATAATTCTAGAACACTTCCGACCGCCTTGGGAGCTGTGAATTTCGGCTCAACTGCTCTGCCGCGACTAAAACACTGCGTGTCCGGCTGGCGTTGCATAATTCTAGGACGCTTCCGACCGCCTTGGGAGCTGAGAGTTTAGGCTCAACTGCTCTGCCGCGACTGAAACACTGCGTGTCCAGCTGGCGTTGCATAATTCTAGAGCGCTTCCGACCGCCTTGGGAGCTGAGAATTTCGGCTCAACTGCTCTGCCGAGACTGAGACACTGCGTGTCTGGCTGGCGTTCCATAATTCTAGAACACTTCCGACCGCCTTGGGAGCTGAGAATTTCTGCTCAACTGCACTGCCGCGACTGAAACAATGCGTGTCCGGCTGGCGTTGCATAATTCTAGAACACTTCCGACCGCCTCGGGAGCTGAAAATTTCGGCTCAACTGCTCTGCCGCGACTGAAAAACGTGTCTGGCTGGCGTTGCATAATTCTAGAACGCTTCCCACCGCCTTGGGAGCTGAGAATTTCGGCTCAACTGCTCTACCGCGATTGAAACACTGCGTGTCCGGCTGGCGTTGCATAATTCTAGAACGCTTCCGACCGCCTTTGGAGCTGAGAATTTCGGCTCAACTGCTCTACCGCGACTGAAACACTGCGTGTCCGGCTGCAGTTGCATAATTCTAGAACGCTTCCGACAGCCTTGGGAGCTGAGAATTTCGGCTGAACTGCTCTGCCGCGACGGAAACACTGCGTGTCCGGCTGGCGTTGCATAATTCTAGAACACTTCCGACCGCCTTGGGAGGCGAGAATTTCGGCTCAACTGCTCTGCCGCGACTGAAACACTGCGTGTCTGGCTGGCGTTGCATAATTCTAGAACGCTTCCGACCGCCTTGGGAGCTGAGAATTTCGGCTAAACTGCTCTGCCGCGACAGAAACACTGCGTGTCCGGCTGGCGTTGCATAATTCTAGAACACTTCCGACCGCCTTGGGAGCTGAGAATTGCGGCTCAACTGCTCTGCCGCGACTGAAACACTGCGTGTCCGGCTGCCGTTGCGTAATTCTAGAATACTTCCGACCGCCTTGGGAGCTGAGAATTTGGGCTAAACTGCTCTGCCGCGACTGAAACACTGCGTGTCCGGCTGGCGTTGCATAATTCTAGAACGCTTCCGACCGCCTTGGGAGCTGAGAATTTCGGCTCAACTGCTCTGCCGCGACTGAAACACAGCGTGTCCGGCTGGCGTTGCATAATTCTTGAACGCTTCCGACCGCCTTGGGAGGCGAGAATTTCGGCTGAACTGCTCTGCCGCGACTGAAACACTGCGTGTCCGGCTGGCGTTGCATAATTCTAGAACGCTTCCGACCGCCTTGGGAGCTGAGAATTTCGGCTCAACTGCTCTGCCGCGACTGAAATACTGCGTGTCCGGCTGGCGTTGCATAATTCTAGAACGCTTCCGACCGCCTTGGGAGCTGAGAATTTCGGCTCTACTGCTCTGCCGCGACTGAAACACTGCGTGTCCGGCTGGAGTTGCATAATTCTAGAACGCTTCGGACCGCCTTGGGAGCTGAGAATTTCGGCTCAACTGCTCTGCCGCGACTGAAACACTGCGTGTCCGGCTGGCGCTGCATAATTCTAGAACGCTTCCGACCGCCTTGTGTTAGGATGAAGGAACAATTCAAAAGACGTTTATTCGTCTTTCCGTTACAAAGGATCACTGGGTTAACAAGAGGCCGTGTTGCTTCTTTCGTGTCCAACACCTGAGTCTGTTGTTTACGCGCCGCGCGAGCGTTCGTCCTCCTCATCCTCTCCTCACATCACTCTCTCCTCCCACGGGCGGCTCGGGTTGCTCGGACTCAAAGTTCGGGTTGCTCGCCCTCCGGCGAAGGATCTCCGTCGGCGGGGATGAGCTGGCGCTCACATTCGGCCATCCTGTGCCACCGACCGCCCCGGTCGGAATCGTCCTCGCGGTCCGATTCTTCCGAACTTGTCTCGTGGAATTCCCGGTCCCAAAGCTACAGCTTGCCAACCGGTGCAATACTACTGTATGCTCTTCGCCTTTGCCGCGCCGGATGCATGTTTTCGATGCGGTAGCGGTCGTTGGGAAGCCTTTCTCGGATGACGTACGGTCCTTTGTATTTTTCTTTCAGTTTCCTTGACTCCCCACTTGCTGCCGGTTCTCGCTCAACAAGTACAACATCTCCGGGATTGTATGTCGGCGCTTCCACCCGCTTCCTGTTGTACCGCTCCTGTTGCTTGCGTTGGTCTTCTCGGATATTCTCCGCCGCTGCGGCTCGCCTGGTTTCAACTTCATGGTCAAATTCCTCGGCGAGGGCGTCTTCCACGGTGTCGCCCTTGATGCCTCGCGGCCTGAAGTTGAAGAGCAGTCCGAACGGAGTAGTTTTAGTGGCTTTGTGGAGCGTATTGTTTATGCCCCACATCACCTGAGGCAACGCAGAGTCCCAGTCTTTGCCGTTACGCAACCGGTATTCGTTTTTGACGCGCCTGTCTTCTTTGGATAGGTCTTCTTTTTTTTCTAGCCTTTCCTTCAAAGCTTGAACTTTTGGATCATTCAGCTGGGCAACGGTTAGCACGTCTTCTGTCGCTATGCATGTTGCAAGGACGTGAAGGCCAGGAACGATATCCGTCTCTTCTGGGGGGTCGTATGCAGAGCGGCTAAGTGCATCAATCTCTGAAACGGTGGTTGCGAAGCAGTCCCGATACTCAAAAATAAGCTGTTCGAGCTTTGCACGTTCCTCAGGAGCAACACCAGGACCTACTTGAACCTCTTCGCTCGGTATCATTAAGGGCTGGACAATGCTGGTGTCCGACTCACCCTCTCGTGGCGATGCATCGTCTGGGTAGCAAATTTCCGCTCGTGCGACTCGTTTGTTCGCTTTGATAGTCAGTTCATGATTGGAAATGTTCATTATAGGGACTATTGTTTCGTTGGTCCCGTCAACGCTGAGGACACAGCGTGGTATGCAATGCTCTCGACCTTCTTGGTACCTGAGCTGCATGTCCACGAAGACATCTGAGCGTGGTGCGGTACCGGTGGCGTAGGGCTTAACGAAACCCACGTATTTTGGGGGCACAACCGTTGTTTCCTTCGCCCACAGGCACACAGGTCGTTCTGGGAGCTCTGGAATTTCAATGGACTGAAGCGTGTCGTCTCTATTGTCCTCGTTCCTGTGCTCCTCAAAAATCCGCACTGTGTTCTTCCGCCTCACAATCGTGATGTGTGGTTGCTCGGTGAAAGGTTGGCCCACAAGTAGGGGTATGGACTGTGACGCGTCCGGCACGACCAGCACGGGAACGTCCGCTGTAGCTTGGTCGACCGTGAGGGTGATGTTCGTTTCCCCACACGGTGTCACATGTCCGGACCCGTAGCCCACGATAGTGAACGGCTTTGTCAACTTCATGTAAGCGACTCCGATTCGGTTGGCATCCTCCTTCCGCAGAGTTACGCATTGGCTACCGAGATCGACGTATGCTCGTATGTCGCAGCCGTTCGCTTTCGCCATCATAAAGTACTTTTCGTTCGCCTCTTCAGCGGCTCGGAGGTCAAAGCCCAACGCGTTCTGAGCGACGCGCGCTCCTCTCTCCGTTTTTGCCCTGCAGTCTTTTTCTCCGTGGCCCACTCGTCCGCAAGCGTTGCATCTCGCCTTTCGCTGTGGGGCCGGGCAATTGAGGGACACGTGACCGTACTCGCTGCAGTTGAAGCAGAGGGGCTCTCCTCTTTCATTCCATGGCGGCTTCCTCCTCGCCTTCGGAGAAAGGTTCTTGTGGTCGGTAGTGTTCAAGGCCGACGCCATTGCTTCGCTTTTGTTGCCATGGGCGTTGGCATATGCGGGGAAACGAGAGTAGTTCGGGGGACCACTTGATTTTGAACTTTTGGAGGCAGTGTTTCCCAATCTTTCTTCGAGGCGTTTCAGGCAGTGAAGAAGGTCTTCCGGCGACTCGTACGTGCGCACGCTCACTGCTCTAATCACGTCGTCATCGTATAGCCCCGTGATGAGGTATTCAATGCAAGCTTCATCTGTGAGGTTGCAACGGCGAGCTTTCGAGAGCTTGTCGTAGTAATAACACTCGATGGGCTCACCGCGCTTTTGCCGTCGCTCCTGCATTTCCCGATGGAGTCGTTGGAATCCCGCTGTCGTGGGGAAGGCGCGCTTAATTTCTTCTTTCCATTCCGGCCATGTTTTGTTGACGGAAGAGAGGGAGTCATACCATGTCTTTGCAGGCCCTTCCAACCTCGAGAGTGCGTTTCCAGATATCAGCCGGTCGGACCAATGGTAGACTTGTGCCAAGTCGTCCACACGTCTTATCCAAGCGTCTACTGTCGGAGAGCTGGATGACACTGGATCAAACGACGGCACTAACCGAGCTGTCTCTCCCGCGCCGATGATGGGTGTGGCCGCTGCTTGCTGCGTCTGAAGCAAGGCAATTCCATTGATGGCTTCTCTCACTGCGGCCTGAAAGCTGGCCTGCAGGATTTCCGCCACGTTGATCGTTGACTGAGGTATTGGAGGTAAGCTTCCACTTGTCACCACGTTGTCGGATCCGCCTTCGCTTGAGTCGTCGGCGTCGTCGCTCCCGCCATCGCTGCTCTGTCGTCCGCCATCTTCGTATGCCATATTCGTTGAAGATGCTCCGGTGCGGGTGACAGGCATGGTGGGGCTTGCCGGTTAACTTCGTAAGTTCGGGCGAACGTTGACTGTATCCCACTTCTGAATTGTTAGGATAAACGAACAATTCAAAAGACGTTTATTCGTCTTTCCGTTACAAATGATCACTGGGTTAACAAGAGGCCGTGTTTCTTCTTTCGTGTCCAACACCTCAGTCTGTTGTTTACGCGCCGCGCGAGCGTTCGTCCTCCTCATCCTCTCCTCACATCACTCTCTCCTCCCACGGGCGGCTCGGGTTGCTCGGACTCAAAGTTCGGGTTGCTCGCCCTCCGGCGAAGGATCTCCGTCGGCGGGGATGAGCTGGCGCTCACACTTGGGAGCGGAGAATTTCGGCTCAACTGCTCTGCCGCGACTGAAACACTGCGTGTCCGGCTGGCGTTGCACAATTCTAGAACGCTTCCGACCGCCTTGGGAGCTGAGAATTTCGGCTCAACTGCTCTGCCGCGACTGAAATACTGCGTGTCCGGCTGGCGTTGCACAATTCTAGAACGCTTCCGACGGCCTTGGGAGCTGAGAATTTCGGCTCAACTGCTCTGCCGCGACAGAAACACTGCGTGTCCGGCTGGCGTTGCATAATTCTAGAACGCTTCCGACCGCCTTGGGAGCTGAGAATTTCGGCTCAACCGCTCTGCCGCGACTGAAATACTGCGTGTCCGGCTGGCGTTGCATAATTCTAGAACACTTCCGACCGCCTTGGGAGCTGAGAATTTCAGCTCAACTGCTCTGCCGCGACTAAAACACTGCGTGTCCGGCTGGCGTTGCATAATTATAGTACTTCCGACCGCCTTGGGAGCTGATAATTTCGGCTCAACTACTCTGCCGCGAATGAAACACTGCGTGTCCGGCTGGCGTTGCATAATTCTAGGACACTTCCGACCGCCTTGGGAGCTGAGAATTTCGGCTCAACTGCTCTGCCGCGCCTGAAACACTGCGTGTCTGGCTGGCGTTGTATAATTCTAGAACGCTTCGACCGCCTTGGGAGCTGAGAATACCGGCTAAACTGCTCTGCCGCGACAGAAACACTGCGTGTCCGGCTGGCGTTGCATAATTCTAGAACGCTTCCGACCGCCTTGGGAGTTGAGAATTTTGGCTCAACTGCTCTGCCGCGACTGAAATACTGCGTGTCCGGCTGGCGTTGCATAATTCTAGAACACTTCCGACCGCCTTGGGAGCTGAGAATTTCGGCTCAACTGCTCTGCCGCGACTAAAACACTGCGTGTCCGGCTGGCGTTGCATAATTCTAAGACGCTTCCGACCGCCTTGGGAGCTGAGAGTTTAGGCTCAACTGCTCTGCCGCGACTGAAACACTGCGTGTCCAGCTGGCGTTGCATAATTCTAGAGCGCTTCCGACCGCCTTGGGAGCTGAGAATTTCGGCTCAACTGCTCTGCCGAGACTGAGACACTGCGTGTCTGGCTGGCGTTCCATAATTCTAGAACACTTCCGACCGCCTTGGGAGCTGAGAATTTCTGCTCAACTGCACTGCCGCGACTGAAACAATGCGTGTCCGGCTGGCGTTGCATAATTCTAGGACACTTCCGACCGCCTTGGGAGCTGAGAATTTCGGCTCAACTGCTCTGCCGCGCCTGAAACACTGCGTGTCTGGCTGGCGTTGTATAATTCTAGAACGCTTCGACCGCCTTGGGAGCTGAGAATACCGGCTCAACTGCTCTGCCGCGACTGAAACACTGCGTGTCCGGCTGGAGTTGCATAATTCTAGAACGCTTCCGACCGCCTTGGGAGCTGAGAATTTCGGCTCAACTGCTCTGCCGCGACTGAAACACTGCGTGTCCGGCAGGCGTTGCATATTTCTAGAACGCTTCCGACCGCCTTGGGAGCTGAGAATTTCGGCTGAACTGCTCTGCCGCGACTGAAACACTGCGTGTCCGGCTGGCGCTGCATAATTCTAGAACGCTTCCGACCGCCTTGGGAGCGGAGAATTTCGGCTCAACTGCTCTGCCGCGACTGAAACACTGCGTGTCCGGCTGGCGTTGCACAATTCTAGAACGCTTCCGACCGCCTTGGGAGCTTAGAATTTCGGCTCAACTGCTCTGCCGCGACTGAAATACTGCGTGTCCGGCTGGCGTTGCACAATTCTAGAACGCTTCCGACCGCCTTGGGAGCTGAGAATTTCGGCTCAACTGCTCTGCCGCGACAGAAACACTGCGTGTCCGGCTGGCGTTGCATAATTCTAGAACGCTTCCGACCGCCTTGGGAGCTGAGAATTTCGGCTCAACCGCTCTGCCGCGACTGAAATACTGCGTGTCCGGCTGGCGTTGCATAATTCTAGAACACTTCCGACCGCCTTGGGAGCTGAGAATTTCAGCTCAACTGCTCTGCCGCGACTAAAACACTGCGTGTCCGGCTGGCGTTGCATAATTATAGTACACTTCCGACCGCCTTGGGAGCTGATAATTTCGGCTCAACTACTCTGCCGCGAATGAAACACTGCGTGTCCGGCTGGCGTTGCATAATTCTAGGACACTTCCGACCGCCTTGGGAGCTGAGAATTTCGGCTCAACTGCTCTGCCGCGCCTGAAACACTGCGTGTCTGGCTGGCGTTGTATAATTCTAGAACGCTTCGACCGCCTTCGGAGCTGAGAATACCGGCTAAACTGCTCTGCCGCGACAGAAACACTGCGTGTCCGGCTGGCGTTGCATAATTCTAAAACGCTTCCGACCGCCTTGGGAGTTGAATATTTCGGCTCAACTGCTTTGCCGCGACTGAAACACTGCGTGTCCGGCTGGCGTTGCATAATTCTAGAACACTTCCGACCGCCTCGGGAGCTGAAAATATCGGCTCAACTGCTCTGCCGCGACTGAAAAACGTGTCTGGCTGGCGTTGCATAATTCTAGAACGCTTCCCACCGCCTTGGGAGCTGAGAATTTCGGCTCAACTGCTCTACCGCGATTGAAACACTGCGTGTCCGGCTGGCGTTGCATAATTCTAGAACGCTTCCGACCGCCTTTGGAGCTGAGAATTTCGTTCAACTGCTCTACCGCGACTGAAACACTGCGTGTCCGGCTGCAGTTGCATAATTCTAGAACGCTTCCGACAGCCTTGGGAGCTGAGAATTTCGGCTGAACTGCTCTGCCGCGACGGAAACACTGCGTGTCCGGCTGGCGTTGCATAATTCTAGAACACTTCCGACCGCCTTGGGAGGCGAGAATTTCGGCTCAACTGCTCTGCCGCGACTGAAACACTGCGTGTCTGGCTGGCGTTGCATAATTCTAGAACGCTTCCGACCGCCTTGGGAGCTGAGAATTTCGGCTAAACTGCTCTGCCGCGACAGAAACACTGCGTGTCCGGCTGGCGTTGCATAATTCTAGAACACTTCCGACCGCCTTGGGAGCTGAGAATTGCGGCTCAACTGCTCTGCCGCGACTGAAACACTGCGTGTCCGGCTGCCGTTGCGTAATTCTAGAACACTTCCGACCGCCTTGGGAGCTGAGAATTTGGGCTAAACTGCTCTGCCGCGACTGAAACACTGCGTGTCCGGCTGGCGTTGCATAATTCTAGAACGCTTCCGACCGCCTTGGGAGCTGAGAATTTCGGCTCAACTGCTCTGCCGCGACTGAAACACTGCGTGTCCGGCTGGCGTTGCATAATTCTAGAACACTTCCGACCGCCTTGGGAGCTGATAATTTCGGCTCAACTACTCTGCCGCGACTGAAACACTGCGTGTCCGGCTGGTGTTGGATAATTATAGGACAATTCCGACCGCCTTGGGAGCTGAGAATTTCGGGTCAACTGCTCTGCCGCGACTGAAACACTGCGTGTCTGGCTGACGTTGCATAATTCTAGAACGCTTCCGACCGCCTTGGAAGCTGAGAATTTCGGCTCAACTGCTCTGCCGCGCCTGAAACACTGCGTGTCTGGCTGGCGTTGTATAATTCTAGAACGCTTCGACCGCCTTGGGAGCTGAGAATACCGGCTCAACTGCTCTGCCGCGACTAAAACACTGCGTGTCCGGCTGGCGTTGCATAATTCTAGGACGCTTCCGACCGCCTTGGGAGCTGAGAGTTTAGGCTCAACTGCTCTGCCGCGACTGAAACACTGCGTGTCCAGCTGGCGTTGCATAATTCTAGAGCGCTTCCGACCGCCTTGGGAGCTGAGAATTTCGGCTCAACTGCTCTGCCGAGACTGAGACACTGCGTGTCTGGATGGCGTTCCATAATTCTAGAACACTTCCGACCGCCTTGGGAGCTGAGAATTTCTGCTCAACTGCACTGCCGCGACTGAAACAATGCGTGTCCGGCTGGCGTTGCATAATTCTAGGACACTTCCGACCGCCTTGGGAGCTGAGAATTTCGGCTCAACTGCTCTGCCGCGCCTGAAACACTGCGTGTCTGGCTGGCGTTGTATAATTCTAGAACGCTTCGACCGCCTTGGGAGCTGAGAATACCGGCTCAACTGCTCTGCCGCGACTGAAACACTGCGTGTCCGGCTGGAGTTGCATAATTCTAGAACGCTTCCGACCGCCTTGGGAGCTGAGAATTTCGGCTCAACTGCTCTGCCGCGACTGAAACACTGCGTGTCCGGCAGGCGTTGCATATTTCTAGAACGCTTCCGACCGCCTTGGGAGCTGAGAATTTCGGCTGAACTGCTCTGCCGCGACTGAAACACTGCGTGTCCGGCTGGCGCTGCATAATTCTAGAACGCTTCCGACCGCCTTGGGAGCGGAGAATTTCGGCTCAACTGCTCTGCCGCGACTGAAACACTGCGTGTCCGGCTGGCGTTGCACAATTCTAGAACGCTTCCGACCGCCTTGGGAGCTGAGAATTTCGGCTCAACTGCTCTGCCGCGACTGAAATACTGCGTGTCCGGCTGGCGTTGCACAATTCTAGAACGCTTCCGACCGCCTTGGGAGCTGAGAATTTCGGCTCAACTGCTCTGCCGCGACAGAAACACTGCGTGTCCGGCTGGCGTTGCATAATTCTAGAACGCTTCCGACCGCCTTGGGAGCTGAGAATTTCGGCTCAACCGCTCTGCCGCGACTGAAATACTGCGTGTCCGGCTGGCGTTGCATAATTCTAGAACACTTCCGACCGCCTTGGGAGCTGAGAATTTCAGCTCAACTGCTCTGCCGCGACTAAAACACTGCGTGTCCAGCTGGCGTTGCATAATTATAGTACACTTCCGACCGCCTTGGGAGCTGATAATTTCGGCTCAACTACTCTGCCGCGAATGAAACACTGCGTGTCCGGCTGGCGTTGCATAATTCTAGGACACTTCCGACCGCCTTGGGAGCTGAGAATTTCGGCTCAACTGCTCTGCCGCGACTAAAACACTGCGTGTCCGGCTGGCGTTGCATAATTCTAGGACGCTTCCGACCGCCTTGGGAGCTGAGAGTTTAGGCTCAACTGCTCTGCCGCGACTGAAACACTGCGTGTCCAGCTGGCGTTGCATAATTCTAGAGCGCTTCCGACCGCCTTGGGAGCTGAGAATTTCGGCTCAACTGCTCTGCCGAGACTGAGACACTGCGTGTCTGGCTGGCGTTCCATAATTCTAGAACACTTCCGACCGCCTTGGGAGCTGAGAATTTCTGCTCAACTGCACTGCCGCGACTGAAACAATGCGTGTCCGGCTGGCGTTGCATAATTCTAGAACACTTCCGACCGCCTCGGGAGCTGAAAATTTCGGCTCAACTGCTCTGCCGCGACTGAAAAACGTGTCTGGCTGGCGTTGCATAATTCTAGAACGCTTCCCACCGCCTTGGGAGCTGAGAATTTCGGCTCAACTGCTCTACCGCGATTGAAACACTGCGTGTCCGGCTGGCGTTGCATAATTCTAGAACGCTTCCGACCGCCTTTGGAGCTGAGAATTTCGGCTCAACTGCTCTACCGCGACTGAAACACTGCGTGTCCGGCTGCAGTTGCATAATTCTAGAACGCTTCCGACAGCCTTGGGAGCTGAGAATTTCGGCTGAACTGCTCTGCCGCGACGGAAACACTGCGTGTCCGGCTGGCGTTGCATAATTCTAGAACACTTCCGACCGCCTTGGGAGGCGAGAATTTCGGCTCAACTGCTCTGCCGCGACTGAAACACTGCGTGTCTGGCTGGCGTTGCATAATTCTAGAACGCTTCCGACCGCCTTGGGAGCTGAGAATTTCGGCTAAACTGCTCTGCCGCGACAGAAACACTGCGTGTCCGGCTGGCGTTGCATAATTCTAGAACACTTCCGACCGCCTTGGGAGCTGAGAATTGCGGCTCAACTGCTCTGCCGCGACTGAAACACTGCGTGTCCGGCTGCCGTTGCGTAATTCTAGAATACTTCCGACCGCCTTGGGAGCTGAGAATTTGGGCTAAACTGCTCTGCCGCGACTGAAACACTGCGTGTCCGGCTGGCGTTGCATAATTCTAGAACGCTTCCGACCGCCTTGGGAGCTGAGAATTTCGGCTCAACTGCTCTGCCGCGACTGAAACACAGCGTGTCCGGCTGGCGTTGCATAATTCTTGAACGCTTCCGACCGCCTTGGGAGGCGAGAATTTCGGCTGAACTGCTCTGCCGCGACTGAAACACTGCGTGTCCGGCTGGCGTTGCATAATTCTAGAACGCTTCCGACCGCCTTGGGAGCTGAGAATTTCGGCTCAACTGCTCTGCCGCGACTGAAATACTGCGTGTCCGGCTGGCGTTGCATAATTCTAGAACGCTTCCGACCGCCTTGGGAGCTGAGAATTTCGGCTCTACTGCTCTGCCGCGACTGAAACACTGCGTGTCCGGCTGGAGTTGCATAATTCTAGAACGCTTCGGACCGCCTTGGGAGCTGAGAATTTCGGCTCAACTGCTCTGCCGCGACTGAAACACTGCGTGTCCGGCAGGCGTTGCATATTTCTAGAACGCTTCCGACCGCCTTGGGAGCTGAGAATTTCGGCTGAACTGCTCTGCCGCGACTGAAACACTGCGTGTCCGGCTGGCGCTGCATAATTCTAGAACGCTTCCGACCGCCTTGTGTTAGGATGAAGGAACAATTCAAAAGACGTTTATTCGTCTTTCCGTTACAAAGGATCACTGGGTTAACAAGAGGCCGTGTTGCTTCTTTCGTGTCCAACACCTGAGTCTGTTGTTTACGCGCCGCGCGAGCGTTCGTCCTCCTCATCCTCTCCTCACATCACTCTCTCCTCCCACGGGCGGCTCGGGTTGCTCGGACTCAAAGTTCGGGTTGCTCGCCCTCCGGCGAAGGATCTCCGTCGGCGGGGATGAGCTGGCGCTCACATTCGGCCATCCTGTGCCACCGACCGCCCCGGTCGGAATCGTCCTCGCGGTCCGATTCTTCCGAACTTGTCTCGTGGAATTCCCGGTCCCAAAGCTACAGCTTGCCAACCGGTGCAATACTACTGTATGCTCTTCGCCTTTGCCGCGCCGGATGCATGTTTTCGATGCGGTAGCGGTCGTTGGGAAGCCTTTCTCGGATGACGTACGGTCCTTTGTATTTTTCTTTCAGTTTCCTTGACTCCCCACTTGCTGCCGGTTCTCGCTCAACAAGTACAACATCTCCGGGATTGTATGTCGGCGCTTCCACCCGCTTCCTGTTGTACCGCTCCTGTTGCTTGCGTTGGTCTTCTCGGATATTCTCCGCCGCTGCGGCTCGCCTGGTTTCAACTTCATGGTCAAATTCCTCGGCGAGGGCGTCTTCCACGGTGTCGCCCTTGATGCCTCGCGGCCTGAAGTTGAAGAGCAGTCCGAACGGAGTAGTTTTAGTGGCTTTGTGGAGCGTATTGTTTATGCCCCACATCACCTGAGGCAACGCAGAGTCCCAGTCTTTGCCGTTACGCAACCGGTATTCGTTTTTGACGCGCCTGTCTTCTTTGGATAGGTCTTCTTTTTTTTCTAGCCTTTCCTTCAAAGCTTGAACTTTTGGATCATTCAGCTGGGCAACGGTTAGCACGTCTTCTGTCGCTATGCATGTTGCAAGGACGTGAAGGCCAGGAACGATATCCGTCTCTTCTGGGGGGTCGTATGCAGAGCGGCTAAGTGCATCAATCTCTGAAACGGTGGTTGCGAAGCAGTCCCGATACTCAAAAATAAGCTGTTCGAGCTTTGCACGTTCCTCAGGAGCAACACCAGGACCTACTTGAACCTCTTCGCTCGGTATCATTAAGGGCTGGACAATGCTGGTGTCCGACTCACCCTCTCGTGGCGATGCATCGTCTGGGTAGCAAATTTCCGCTCGTGCGACTCGTTTGTTCGCTTTGATAGTCAGTTCATGATTGGAAATGTTCATTATAGGGACTATTGTTTCGTTGGTCCCGTCAACGCTGAGGACACAGCGTGGTATGCAATGCTCTCGACCTTCTTGGTACCTGAGCTGCATGTCCACGAAGACATCTGAGCGTGGTGCGGTACCGGTGGCGTAGGGCTTAACGAAACCCACGTATTTTGGGGGCACAACCGTTGTTTCCTTCGCCCACAGGCACACAGGTCGTTCTGGGAGCTCTGGAATTTCAATGGACTGAAGCGTGTCGTCTCTATTGTCCTCGTTCCTGTGCTCCTCAAAAATCCGCACTGTGTTCTTCCGCCTCACAATCGTGATGTGTGGTTGCTCGGTGAAAGGTTGGCCCACAAGTAGGGGTATGGACTGTGACGCGTCCGGCACGACCAGCACGGGAACGTCCGCTGTAGCTTGGTCGACCGTGAGGGTGATGTTCGTTTCCCCACACGGTGTCACATGTCCGGACCCGTAGCCCACGATAGTGAACGGCTTTGTCAACTTCATGTAAGCGACTCCGATTCGGTTGGCATCCTCCTTCCGCAGAGTTACGCATTGGCTACCGAGATCGACGTATGCTCGTATGTCGCAGCCGTTCGCTTTCGCCATCATAAAGTACTTTTCGTTCGCCTCTTCAGCGGCTCGGAGGTCAAAGCCCAACGCGTTCTGAGCGACGCGCGCTCCTCTCTCCGTTTTTGCCCTGCAGTCTTTTTCTCCGTGGCCCACTCGTCCGCAAGCGTTGCATCTCGCCTTTCGCTGTGGGGCCGGGCAATTGAGGGACACGTGACCGTACTCGCTGCAGTTGAAGCAGAGGGGCTCTCCTCTTTCATTCCATGGCGGCTTCCTCCTCGCCTTCGGAGAAAGGTTCTTGTGGTCGGTAGTGTTCAAGGCCGACGCCATTGCTTCGCTTTTGTTGCCATGGGCGTTGGCATATGCGGGGAAACGAGAGTAGTTCGGGGGACCACTTGATTTTGAACTTTTGGAGGCAGTGTTTCCCAATCTTTCTTCGAGGCGTTTCAGGCAGTGAAGAAGGTCTTCCGGCGACTCGTACGTGCGCACGCTCACTGCTCTAATCACGTCGTCATCGTATAGCCCCGTGATGAGGTATTCAATGCAAGCTTCATCTGTGAGGTTGCAACGGCGAGCTTTCGAGAGCTTGTCGTAGTAATAACACTCGATGGGCTCACCGCGCTTTTGCCGTCGCTCCTGCATTTCCCGATGGAGTCGTTGGAATCCCGCTGTCGTGGGGAAGGCGCGCTTAATTTCTTCTTTCCATTCCGGCCATGTTTTGTTGACGGAAGAGAGGGAGTCATACCATGTCTTTGCAGGCCCTTCCAACCTCGAGAGTGCGTTTCCAGATATCAGCCGGTCGGACCAATGGTAGACTTGTGCCAAGTCGTCCACGCGTCTTATCCAAGCGTCTACTGTCGGAGAGCTGGATGACACTGGATCAAACGACGGCACTAACCGAGCTGTCTCTCCCGCGCCGATGATGGGTGTGGCCGCTGCTTGCTGCGTCTGAAGCAAGGCAATTCCATTGATGGCTTCTCTCACTGCGGCCTGAAAGCTGGCCTGCAGGATTTCCGCCACGTTGATCGTTGACTGAGGTATTGGAGGTAAGCTTCCACTTGTCACCACGTTGTCGGATCCGCCTTCGCTTGAGTCGTCGGCGTCGTCGCTCCCGCCATCGCTGCTCTGTCGTCCGCCATCTTCGTATGCCATATTCGTTGAAGATGCTCCGGTGCGGGTGACAGGCATGGTGGGGCTTGCCGGTTAACTTCGTAAGTTCGGGCGAACGTTGACTGTATCCCACTTCTGAATTGTTAGGATAAACGAACAATTCAAAAGACGTTTATTCGTCTTTCCGTTACAAATGATCACTGGGTTAACAAGAGGCCGTGTTTCTTCTTTCGTGTCCAACACCTCAGTCTGTTGTTTACGCGCCGCGCGAGCGTTCGTCCTCCTCATCCTCTCCTCACATCACTCTCTCCTCCCACGGGCGGCTCGGGTTGCTCGGACTCAAAGTTCGGGTTGCTCGCCCTCCGGCGAAGGATCTCCGTCGGCGGGGATGAGCTGGCGCTCACACTTGGGAGCGGAGAATTTCGGCTCAACTGCTCTGCCGCGACTGAAACACTGCGTGTCCGGCTGGCGTTGCACAATTCTAGAACGCTTCCGACCGCCTTGGGAGCTGAGAATTTCGGCTCAACTGCTCTGCCGCGACTGAAATACTGCGTGTCCGGCTGGCGTTGCACAATTCTAGAACGCTTCCGACCGCCTTGGGAGCGGAGAATTTCGGCTCAACTGCTCTGCCGCGACTGAAACACTGCGTGTCCGGCTGGCGTTGCACAATTCTAGAACGCTTCCGACCGCCTTGGGAGCTTAGAATTTCGGCTCAACTGCTCTGCCGCGACTGAAATACTGCGTGTCCGGCTGGCGTTGCACAATTCTAGAACGCTTCCGACCGCCTTGGGAGCTGAGAATTTCGGCTCAACTGCTCTGCCGCGACAGAAACACTGCGTGTCCGGCTGGCGTTGCATAATTCTAGAACGCTTCCGACCGCCTTGGGAGCTGAGAATTTCGGCTCAACCGCTCTGCCGCGACTGAAATACTGCGTGTCCGGCTGGCGTTGCATAATTCTAGAACACTTCCGACCGCCTTGGGAGCTGAGAATTTCAGCTCAACTGCTCTGCCGCGACTAAAACACTGCGTGTCCGGCTGGCGTTGCATAATTATAGTACACTTCCGACCGCCTTGGGAGCTGATAATTTCGGCTCAACTACTCTGCCGCGAATGAAACACTGCGTGTCCGGCTGGCGTTGCATAATTCTAGGACACTTCCGACCGCCTTGGGAGCTGAGAATTTCGGCTCAACTGCTCTGCCGCGCCTGAAACACTGCGTGTCTGGCTGGCGTTGTATAATTCTAGAACGCTTCGACCGCCTTGGGAGCTGAGAATACCGGCTAAACTGCTCTGCCGCGACAGAAACACTGCGTGTCCGGCTGGCGTTGCATAATTCTAAAACGCTTCCGACCGCCTTGGGAGTTGAATATTTCGGCTCAACTGCTTTGCCGCGACTGAAACACTGCGTGTCCGGCTGGCGTTGCATAATTCTAGAACACTTCCGACCGCCTCGGGAGCTGAAAATATCGGCTCAACTGCTCTGCCGCGACTGAAAAACGTGTCTGGCTGGCGTTGCATAATTCTAGAACGCTTCCCACCGCCTTGGGAGCTGAGAATTTCGGCTCAACTGCTCTACCGCGATTGAAACACTGCGTGTCCGGCTGGCGTTGCATAATTCTAGAACGCTTCCGACCGCCTTTGGAGCTGAGAATTTCGTTCAACTGCTCTACCGCGACTGAAACACTGCGTGTCCGGCTGCAGTTGCATAATTCTAGAACGCTTCCGACAGCCTTGGGAGCTGAGAATTTCGGCTGAACTGCTCTGCCGCGACGGAAACACTGCGTGTCCGGCTGGCGTTGCATAATTCTAGAACACTTCCGACCGCCTTGGGAGGCGAGAATTTCGGCTCAACTGCTCTGCCGCGACTGAAACACTGCGTGTCTGGCTGGCGTTGCATAATTCTAGAACGCTTCCGACCGCCTTGGGAGCTGAGAATTTCGGCTAAACTGCTCTGCCGCGACAGAAACACTGCGTGTCCGGCTGGCGTTGCATAATTCTAGAACACTTCCGACCGCCTTGGGAGCTGAGAATTGCGGCTCAACTGCTCTGCCGCGACTGAAACACTGCGTGTCCGGCTGCCGTTGCGTAATTCTAGAACACTTCCGACCGCCTTGGGAGCTGAGAATTTGGGCTAAACTGCTCTGCCGCGACTGAAACACTGCGTGTCCGGCTGGCGTTGCATAATTCTAGAACGCTTCCGACCGCCTTGGGAGCTGAGAATTTCGGCTCAACTGCTCTGCCGCGACTGAAACACTGCGTGTCCGGCTGGCGTTGCATAATTCTAGAACACTTCCGACCGCCTTGGGAGCTGATAATTTCGGCTCAACTACTCTGCCGCGACTGAAACACTGCGTGTCCGGCTGGTGTTGGATAATTATAGGACAATTCCGACCGCCTTGGGAGCTGAGAATTTCGGGTCAACTGCTCTGCCGCGACTGAAACACTGCGTGTCTGGCTGACGTTGCATAATTCTAGAACGCTTCCGACCGCCTTGGAAGCTGAGAATTTCGGCTCAACTGCTCTGCCGCGCCTGAAACACTGCGTGTCTGGCTGGCGTTGTATAATTCTAGAACGCTTCGACCGCCTTGGGAGCTGAGAATACCGGCTCAACTGCTCTGCCGCGACTAAAACACTGCGTGTCCGGCTGGCGTTGCATAATTCTAGGACGCTTCCGACCGCCTTGGGAGCTGAGAGTTTAGGCTCAACTGCTCTGCCGCGACTGAAACACTGCGTGTCCAGCTGGCGTTGCATAATTCTAGAGCGCTTCCGACCGCCTTGGGAGCTGAGAATTTCGGCTCAACTGCTCTGCCGAGACTGAGACACTGCGTGTCTGGATGGCGTTCCATAATTCTAGAACACTTCCGACCGCCTTGGGAGCTGAGAATTTCTGCTCAACTGCACTGCCGCGACTGAAACAATGCGTGTCCGGCTGGCGTTGCATAATTCTAGGACACTTCCGACCGCCTTGGGAGCTGAGAATTTCGGCTCAACTGCTCTGCCGCGCCTGAAACACTGCGTGTCTGGCTGGCGTTGTATAATTCTAGAACGCTTCGACCGCCTTGGGAGCTGAGAATACCGGCTCAACTGCTCTGCCGCGACTGAAACACTGCGTGTCCGGCTGGAGTTGCATAATTCTAGAACGCTTCCGACCGCCTTGGGAGCTGAGAATTTCGGCTCAACTGCTCTGCCGCGACTGAAACACTGCGTGTCCGGCAGGCGTTGCATATTTCTAGAACGCTTCCGACCGCCTTGGGAGCTGAGAATTTCGGCTGAACTGCTCTGCCGCGACTGAAACACTGCGTGTCCGGCTGGCGCTGCATAATTCTAGAACGCTTCCGACCGCCTTGGGAGCGGAGAATTTCGGCTCAACTGCTCTGCCGCGACTGAAACACTGCGTGTCCGGCTGGCGTTGCACAATTCTAGAACGCTTCCGACCGCCTTGGGAGCTGAGAATTTCGGCTCAACTGCTCTGCCGCGACTGAAATACTGCGTGTCCGGCTGGCGTTGCACAATTCTAGAACGCTTCCGACCGCCTTGGGAGCTGAGAATTTCGGCTCAACTGCTCTGCCGCGACAGAAACACTGCGTGTCCGGCTGGCGTTGCATAATTCTAGAACGCTTCCGACCGCCTTGGGAGCTGAGAATTTCGGCTCAACCGCTCTGCCGCGACTGAAATACTGCGTGTCCGGCTGGCGTTGCATAATTCTAGAACACTTCCGACCGCCTTGGGAGCTGAGAATTTCAGCTCAACTGCTCTGCCGCGACTAAAACACTGCGTGTCCAGCTGGCGTTGCATAATTATAGTACACTTCCGACCGCCTTGGGAGCTGATAATTTCGGCTCAACTACTCTGCCGCGAATGAAACACTGCGTGTCCGGCTGGCGTTGCATAATTCTAGGACACTTCCGACCGCCTTGGGAGCTGAGAATTTCGGCTCAACTGCTCTGCCGCGACTAAAACACTGCGTGTCCGGCTGGCGTTGCATAATTCTAGGACGCTTCCGACCGCCTTGGGAGCTGAGAGTTTAGGCTCAACTGCTCTGCCGCGACTGAAACACTGCGTGTCCAGCTGGCGTTGCATAATTCTAGAGCGCTTCCGACCGCCTTGGGAGCTGAGAATTTCGGCTCAACTGCTCTGCCGAGACTGAGACACTGCGTGTCTGGCTGGCGTTCCATAATTCTAGAACACTTCCGACCGCCTTGGGAGCTGAGAATTTCTGCTCAACTGCACTGCCGCGACTGAAACAATGCGTGTCCGGCTGGCGTTGCATAATTCTAGAACACTTCCGACCGCCTCGGGAGCTGAAAATTTCGGCTCAACTGCTCTGCCGCGACTGAAAAACGTGTCTGGCTGGCGTTGCATAATTCTAGAACGCTTCCCACCGCCTTGGGAGCTGAGAATTTCGGCTCAACTGCTCTACCGCGATTGAAACACTGCGTGTCCGGCTGGCGTTGCATAATTCTAGAACGCTTCCGACCGCCTTTGGAGCTGAGAATTTCGGCTCAACTGCTCTACCGCGACTGAAACACTGCGTGTCCGGCTGCAGTTGCATAATTCTAGAACGCTTCCGACAGCCTTGGGAGCTGAGAATTTCGGCTGAACTGCTCTGCCGCGACGGAAACACTGCGTGTCCGGCTGGCGTTGCATAATTCTAGAACACTTCCGACCGCCTTGGGAGGCGAGAATTTCGGCTCAACTGCTCTGCCGCGACTGAAACACTGCGTGTCTGGCTGGCGTTGCATAATTCTAGAACGCTTCCGACCGCCTTGGGAGCTGAGAATTTCGGCTAAACTGCTCTGCCGCGACAGAAACACTGCGTGTCCGGCTGGCGTTGCATAATTCTAGAACACTTCCGACCGCCTTGGGAGCTGAGAATTGCGGCTCAACTGCTCTGCCGCGACTGAAACACTGCGTGTCCGGCTGCCGTTGCGTAATTCTAGAATACTTCCGACCGCCTTGGGAGCTGAGAATTTGGGCTAAACTGCTCTGCCGCGACTGAAACACTGCGTGTCCGGCTGGCGTTGCATAATTCTAGAACGCTTCCGACCGCCTTGGGAGCTGAGAATTTCGGCTCAACTGCTCTGCCGCGACTGAAACACAGCGTGTCCGGCTGGCGTTGCATAATTCTTGAACGCTTCCGACCGCCTTGGGAGGCGAGAATTTCGGCTGAACTGCTCTGCCGCGACTGAAACACTGCGTGTCCGGCTGGCGTTGCATAATTCTAGAACGCTTCCGACCGCCTTGGGAGCTGAGAATTTCGGCTCAACTGCTCTGCCGCGACTGAAATACTGCGTGTCCGGCTGGCGTTGCATAATTCTAGAACGCTTCCGACCGCCTTGGGAGCTGAGAATTTCGGCTCTACTGCTCTGCCGCGACTGAAACACTGCGTGTCCGGCTGGAGTTGCATAATTCTAGAACGCTTCGGACCGCCTTGGGAGCTGAGAATTTCGGCTCAACTGCTCTGCCGCGACTGAAACACTGCGTGTCCGGCAGGCGTTGCATATTTCTAGAACGCTTCCGACCGCCTTGGGAGCTGAGAATTTCGGCTGAACTGCTCTGCCGCGACTGAAACACTGCGTGTCCGGCTGGCGCTGCATAATTCTAGAACGCTTCCGACCGCCTTGTGTTAGGATGAAGGAACAATTCAAAAGACGTTTATTCGTCTTTCCGTTACAAAGGATCACTGGGTTAACAAGAGGCCGTGTTGCTTCTTTCGTGTCCAACACCTGAGTCTGTTGTTTACGCGCCGCGCGAGCGTTCGTCCTCCTCATCCTCTCCTCACATCACTCTCTCCTCCCACGGGCGGCTCGGGTTGCTCGGACTCAAAGTTCGGGTTGCTCGCCCTCCGGCGAAGGATCTCCGTCGGCGGGGATGAGCTGGCGCTCACATTCGGCCATCCTGTGCCACCGACCGCCCCGGTCGGAATCGTCCTCGCGGTCCGATTCTTCCGAACTTGTCTCGTGGAATTCCCGGTCCCAAAGCTACAGCTTGCCAACCGGTGCAATACTACTGTATGCTCTTCGCCTTTGCCGCGCCGGATGCATGTTTTCGATGCGGTAGCGGTCGTTGGGAAGCCTTTCTCGGATGACGTACGGTCCTTTGTATTTTTCTTTCAGTTTCCTTGACTCCCCACTTGCTGCCGGTTCTCGCTCAACAAGTACAACATCTCCGGGATTGTATGTCGGCGCTTCCACCCGCTTCCTGTTGTACCGCTCCTGTTGCTTGCGTTGGTCTTCTCGGATATTCTCCGCCGCTGCGGCTCGCCTGGTTTCAACTTCATGGTCAAATTCCTCGGCGAGGGCGTCTTCCACGGTGTCGCCCTTGATGCCTCGCGGCCTGAAGTTGAAGAGCAGTCCGAACGGAGTAGTTTTAGTGGCTTTGTGGGGCGTATTGTTTATGCCCCACATCACCTGAGGCAACGCAGAGTCCCAGTCTTTGCCGTTACGCAACCGGTATTCGTTTTTGACGCGCCTGTCTTCTTTGGATAGGTCTTCTTTTTTTTCTAGCCTTTCCTTCAAAGCTTGAACTTTTGGATCATTCAGCTGGGCAACGGTTAGCACGTCTTCTGTCGCTATGCATGTTGCAAGGACGTGAAGGCCAGGAACGATATCCGTCTCTTCTGGGGGGTCGTATGCAGAGCGGCTAAGTGCATCAATCTCTGAAACGGTGGTTGCGAAGCAGTCCCGATACTCAAAAATAAGCTGTTCGAGCTTTGCACGTTCCTCAGGAGCAACACCAGGACCTACTTGAACCTCTTCGCTCGGTATCATTAAGGGCTGGACAATGCTGGTGTCCGACTCACCCTCTCGTGGCGATGCATCGTCTGGGTAGCAAATTTCCGCTCGTGCGACTCGTTTGTTCGCTTTGATAGTCAGTTCATGATTGGAAATGTTCATTATAGGGACTATTGTTTCGTTGGTCCCGTCAACGCTGAGGACACAGCGTGGTATGCAATGCTCTCGACCTTCTTGGTACCTGAGCTGCATGTCCACGAAGACATCTGAGCGTGGTGCGGTACCGGTGGCGTAGGGCTTAACGAAACCCACGTATTTTGGGGGCACAACCGTTGTTTCCTTCGCCCACAGGCACACAGGTCGTTCTGGGAGCTCTGGAATTTCAATGGACTGAAGCGTGTCGTCTCTATTGTCCTCGTTCCTGTGCTCCTCAAAAATCCGCACTGTGTTCTTCCGCCTCACAATCGTGATGTGTGGTTGCTCGGTGAAAGGTTGGCCCACAAGTAGGGGTATGGACTGTGACGCGTCCGGCACGACCAGCACGGGAACGTCCGCTGTAGCTTGGTCGACCGTGAGGGTGATGTTCGTTTCCCCACACGGTGTCACATGTCCGGACCCGTAGCCCACGATAGTGAACGGCTTTGTCAACTTCATGTAAGCGACTCCGATTCGGTTGGCATCCTCCTTCCGCAGAGTTACGCATTGGCTACCGAGATCGACGTATGCTCGTATGTCGCAGCCGTTCGCTTTCGCCATCATAAAGTACTTTTCGTTCGCCTCTTCAGCGGCTCGGAGGTCAAAGCCCAACGCGTTCTGAGCGACGCGCGCTCCTCTCTCCGTTTTTGCCCTGCAGTCTTTTTCTCCGTGGCCCACTCGTCCGCAAGCGTTGCATCTCGCCTTTCGCTGTGGGGCCGGGCAATTGAGGGACACGTGACCGTACTCGCTGCAGTTGAAGCAGAGGGGCTCTCCTCTTTCATTCCATGGCGGCTTCCTCCTCGCCTTCGGAGAAAGGTTCTTGTGGTCGGTAGTGTTCAAGGCCGACGCCATTGCTTCGCTTTTGTTGCCATGGGCGTTGGCATATGCGGGGAAACGAGAGTAGTTCGGGGGACCACTTGATTTTGAACTTTTGGAGGCAGTGTTTCCCAATCTTTCTTCGAGGCGTTTCAGGCAGTGAAGAAGGTCTTCCGGCGACTCGTACGTGCGCACGCTCACTGCTCTAATCACGTCGTCATCGTATAGCCCCGTGATGAGGTATTCAATGCAAGCTTCATCTGTGAGGTTGCAACGGCGAGCTTTCGAGAGCTTGTCGTAGTAATAACACTCGATGGGCTCACCGCGCTTTTGCCGTCGCTCCTGCATTTCCCGATGGAGTCGTTGGAATCCCGCTGTCGTGGGGAAGGCGCGCTTAATTTCTTTCCATTCCGGCCATGTTTTGTTGACGGAAGAGAGGGAGTCATACCATGTCTTTGCAGGCCCTTCCAACCTCGAGAGTGCGTTTCCAGATATCAGCCGGTCGGACCAATGGTAGACTTGTGCCAAGTCGTCCACGCGTCTTATCCAAGCGTCTACTGTCGGAGAGCTGGATGACACTGGATCAAACGACGGCACTAACCGAGCTGTCTCTCCCGCGCCGATGATGGGTGTGGCCGCTGCTTGCTGCGTCTGAAGCAAGGCAATTCCATTGATGGCTTCTCTCACTGCGGCCTGAAAGCTGGCCTGCAGGATTTCCGCCACGTTGATCGTTGACTGAGGTATTGGAGGTAAGCTTCCACTTGTCACCACGTTGTCGGATCCGCCTTCGCTTGAGTCGTCGGCGTCGTCGCTCCCGCCATCGCTGCTCTGTCGTCCGCCATCTTCGTATGCCATATTCGTTGAAGATGCTCCGGTGCGGGTGACAGGCATGGTGGGGCTTGCCGGTTAACTTCGTAAGTTCGGGCGAACGTTGACTGTATCCCACTTCTGAATTGTTAGGATAAACGAACAATTCAAAAGACGTTTATTCGTCTTTCCGTTACAAATGATCACTGGGTTAACAAGAGGCCGTGTTTCTTCTTTCGTGTCCAACACCTCAGTCTGTTGTTTACGCGCCGCGCGAGCGTTCGTCCTCCTCATCCTCTCCTCACATCACTCTCTCCTCCCACGGGCGGCTCGGGTTGCTCGGACTCAAAGTTCGGGTTGCTCGCCCTCCGGCGAAGGATCTCCGTCGGCGGGGATGAGCTGGCGCTCACACTTGGGAGCGGAGAATTTCGGCTCAACTGCTCTGCCGCGACTGAAACACTGCGTGTCCGGCTGGCGTTGCACAATTCTAGAACGCTTCCGACCGCCTTGGGAGCTGAGAATTTCGGCTCAACTGCTCTGCCGCGACTGAAATACTGCGTGTCCGGCTGGCGTTGCACAATTCTAGAACGCTTCCGACGGCCTTGGGAGCTGAGAATTTCGGCTCAACTGCTCTGCCGCGACAGAAACACTGCGTGTCCGGCTGGCGTTGCATAATTCTAGAACGCTTCCGACCGCCTTGGGAGCTGAGAATTTCGGCTCAACCGCTCTGCCGCGACTGAAATACTGCGTGTCCGGCTGGCGTTGCATAATTCTAGAACACTTCCGACCGCCTTGGGAGCTGAGAATTTCAGCTCAACTGCTCTGCCGCGACTAAAACACTGCGTGTCCGGCTGGCGTTGCATAATTATAGTACTTCCGACCGCCTTGGGAGCTGAGAATTTCGGCTCAACTGCTCTGCCGCGCCTGAAACACTGCGTGTCTGGCTGGCGTTGTATAATTCTAGAACGCTTCGACCGCCTTGGGAGCTGAGAATACCGGCTAAACTGCTCTGCCGCGACAGAAACACTGCGTGTCCGGCTGGCGTTGCATAATTCTAGAACGCTTCCGACCGCCTTGGGAGTTGAGAATTTTGGCTCAACTGCTCTGCCGCGACTGAAATACTGCGTGTCCGGCTGGCGTTGCATAATTCTAGAACACTTCCGACCGCCTTGGGAGCTGAGAATTTCGGCTCAACTGCTCTGCCGCGACTAAAACACTGCGTGTCCGGCTGGCGTTGCATAATTCTAAGACGCTTCCGACCGCCTTGGGAGCTGAGAGTTTAGGCTCAACTGCTCTGCCGCGACTGAAACACTGCGTGTCCAGCTGGCGTTGCATAATTCTAGAGCGCTTCCGACCGCCTTGGGAGCTGAGAATTTCGGCTCAACTGCTCTGCCGAGACTGAGACACTGCGTGTCTGGCTGGCGTTCCATAATTCTAGAACACTTCCGACCGCCTTGGGAGCTGAGAATTTCTGCTCAACTGCACTGCCGCGACTGAAACAATGCGTGTCCGGCTGGCGTTGCATAATTCTAGGACACTTCCGACCGCCTTGGGAGCTGAGAATTTCGGCTCAACTGCTCTGCCGCGCCTGAAACACTGCGTGTCTGGCTGGCGTTGTATAATTCTAGAACGCTTCGACCGCCTTGGGAGCTGAGAATACCGGCTCAACTGCTCTGCCGCGACTGAAACACTGCGTGTCCGGCTGGAGTTGCATAATTCTAGAACGCTTCCGACCGCCTTGGGAGCTGAGAATTTCGGCTCAACTGCTCTGCCGCGACTGAAACACTGCGTGTCCGGCAGGCGTTGCATATTTCTAGAACGCTTCCGACCGCCTTGGGAGCTGAGAATTTCGGCTGAACTGCTCTGCCGCGACTGAAACACTGCGTGTCCGGCTGGCGCTGCATAATTCTAGAACGCTTCCGACCGCCTTGGGAGCGGAGAATTTCGGCTCAACTGCTCTGCCGCGACTGAAACACTGCGTGTCCGGCTGGCGTTGCACAATTCTAGAACGCTTCCGACCGCCTTGGGAGCTTAGAATTTCGGCTCAACTGCTCTGCCGCGACTGAAATACTGCGTGTCCGGCTGGCGTTGCACAATTCTAGAACGCTTCCGACCGCCTTGGGAGCTGAGAATTTCGGCTCAACTGCTCTGCCGCGACAGAAACACTGCGTGTCCGGCTGGCGTTGCATAATTCTAGAACGCTTCCGACCGCCTTGGGAGCTGAGAATTTCGGCTCAACCGCTCTGCCGCGACTGAAATACTGCGTGTCCGGCTGGCGTTGCATAATTCTAGAACACTTCCGACCGCCTTGGGAGCTGAGAATTTCAGCTCAACTGCTCTGCCGCGACTAAAACACTGCGTGTCCGGCTGGCGTTGCATAATTATAGTACACTTCCGACCGCCTTGGGAGCTGATAATTTCGGCTCAACTACTCTGCCGCGAATGAAACACTGCGTGTCCGGCTGGCGTTGCATAATTCTAGGACACTTCCGACCGCCTTGGGAGCTGAGAATTTCGGCTCAACTGCTCTGCCGCGCCTGAAACACTGCGTGTCTGGCTGGCGTTGTATAATTCTAGAACGCTTCGACCGCCTTGGGAGCTGAGAATACCGGCTAAACTGCTCTGCCGCGACAGAAACACTGCGTGTCCGGCTGGCGTTGCATAATTCTAAAACGCTTCCGACCGCCTTGGGAGTTGAATATTTCGGCTCAACTGCTTTGCCGCGACTGAAACACTGCGTGTCCGGCTGGCGTTGCATAATTCTAGAACACTTCCGACCGCCTCGGGAGCTGAAAATATCGGCTCAACTGCTCTGCCGCGACTGAAAAACGTGTCTGGCTGGCGTTGCATAATTCTAGAACGCTTCCCACCGCCTTGGGAGCTGAGAATTTCGGCTCAACTGCTCTACCGCGATTGAAACACTGCGTGTCCGGCTGGCGTTGCATAATTCTAGAACGCTTCCGACCGCCTTTGGAGCTGAGAATTTCGTTCAACTGCTCTACCGCGACTGAAACACTGCGTGTCCGGCTGCAGTTGCATAATTCTAGAACGCTTCCGACAGCCTTGGGAGCTGAGAATTTCGGCTGAACTGCTCTGCCGCGACGGAAACACTGCGTGTCCGGCTGGCGTTGCATAATTCTAGAACACTTCCGACCGCCTTGGGAGGCGAGAATTTCGGCTCAACTGCTCTGCCGCGACTGAAACACTGCGTGTCTGGCTGGCGTTGCATAATTCTAGAACGCTTCCGACCGCCTTGGGAGCTGAGAATTTCGGCTAAACTGCTCTGCCGCGACAGAAACACTGCGTGTCCGGCTGGCGTTGCATAATTCTAGAACACTTCCGACCGCCTTGGGAGCTGAGAATTGCGGCTCAACTGCTCTGCCGCGACTGAAACACTGCGTGTCCGGCTGCCGTTGCGTAATTCTAGAACACTTCCGACCGCCTTGGGAGCTGAGAATTTGGGCTAAACTGCTCTGCCGCGACTGAAACACTGCGTGTCCGGCTGGCGTTGCATAATTCTAGAACGCTTCCGACCGCCTTGGGAGCTGAGAATTTCGGCTCAACTGCTCTGCCGCGACTGAAACACTGCGTGTCCGGCTGGCGTTGCATAATTCTAGAACACTTCCGACCGCCTTGGGAGCTGATAATTTCGGCTCAACTACTCTGCCGCGACTGAAACACTGCGTGTCCGGCTGGTGTTGGATAATTATAGGACAATTCCGACCGCCTTGGGAGCTGAGAATTTCGGGTCAACTGCTCTGCCGCGACTGAAACACTGCGTGTCTGGCTGACGTTGCATAATTCTAGAACGCTTCCGACCGCCTTGGAAGCTGAGAATTTCGGCTCAACTGCTCTGCCGCGCCTGAAACACTGCGTGTCTGGCTGGCGTTGTATAATTCTAGAACGCTTCGACCGCCTGGGGAGCTGAGAATACCGGCTCAACTGCTCTGCCGCGACTAAAACACTGCGTGTCCGGCTGGCGTTGCATAATTCTAGGACGCTTCCGACCGCCTTGGGAGCTGAGAGTTTAGGCTCAACTGCTCTGCCGCGACTGAAACACTGCGTGTCCAGCTGGCGTTGCATAATTCTAGAGCGCTTCCGACCGCCTTGGGAGCTGAGAATTTCGGCTCAACTGCTCTGCCGAGACTGAGACACTGCGTGTCTGGATGGCGTTCCATAATTCTAGAACACTTCCGACCGCCTTGGGAGCTGAGAATTTCTGCTCAACTGCACTGCCGCGACTGAAACAATGCGTGTCCGGCTGGCGTTGCATAATTCTAGGACACTTCCGACCGCCTTGGGAGCTGAGAATTTCGGCTCAACTGCTCTGCCGCGCCTGAAACACTGCGTGTCTGGCTGGCGTTGTATAATTCTAGAACGCTTCGACCGCCTTGGGAGCTGAGAATACCGGCTCAACTGCTCTGCCGCGACTGAAACACTGCGTGTCCGGCTGGAGTTGCATAATTCTAGAACGCTTCCGACCGCCTTGGGAGCTGAGAATTTCGGCTCAACTGCTCTGCCGCGACTGAAACACTGCGTGTCCGGCAGGCGTTGCATATTTCTAGAACGCTTCCGACCGCCTTGGGAGCTGAGAATTTCGGCTGAACTGCTCTGCCGCGACTGAAACACTGCGTGTCCGGCTGGCGCTGCATAATTCTAGAACGCTTCCGACCGCCTTGGGAGCGGAGAATTTCGGCTCAACTGCTCTGCCGCGACTGAAACACTGCGTGTCCGGCTGGCGTTGCACAATTCTAGAACGCTTCCGACCGCCTTGGGAGCTGAGAATTTCGGCTCAACTGCTCTGCCGCGACTGAAATACTGCGTGTCCGGCTGGCGTTGCACAATTCTAGAACGCTTCCGACCGCCTTGGGAGCTGAGAATTTCGGCTCAACTGCTCTGCCGCGACAGAAACACTGCGTGTCCGGCTGGCGTTGCATAATTCTAGAACGCTTCCGACCGCCTTGGGAGCTGAGAATTTCGGCTCAACCGCTCTGCCGCGACTGAAATACTGCGTGTCCGGCTGGCGTTGCATAATTCTAGAACACTTCCGACCGCCTTGGGAGCTGAGAATTTCAGCTCAACTGCTCTGCCGCGACTAAAACACTGCGTGTCCAGCTGGCGTTGCATAATTATAGTACACTTCCGACCGCCTTGGGAGCTGATAATTTCGGCTCAACTACTCTGCCGCGAATGAAACACTGCGTGTCCGGCTGGCGTTGCATAATTCTAGGACACTTCCGACCGCCTTGGGAGCTGAGAATTTCGGCTCAACTGCTCTGCCGCGCCTGAAACACTGCGTGTCTGGCTGGCGTTGTATAATTCTAGAACGCTTCGACCGCCTTGGGAGCTGAGAATACCGGCTAAACTGCTCTGCCGCGACAGAAACACTGCGTGTCCGGCTGGCGTTGCATAATTCTAAAACGCTTCCGACCGCCTTGGGAGTTGAATATTTTGGCTCAACTGCTCTGCCGCGACTGAAATACTGCGTGTCCGGCTGGCGTTGCATAGTTCTAGAACACTTCCGACCGCCTTGGGAGCTGAGAATTTCGGCTCAACTGCTCTGCCGCGACTGAAACACTGCGTGTCCGGCTGGCGTTGCATAATTCTAGAACACTTCCGACCGCCTTGGGAGCTGATAATTTCGGCTCAACTACTCTGCCGCGACTGAAACACTGCATGTCCGGCTGGCGTTCCATAATTCTAGAACACTTCCGACCGCCTTGGGAGCTGTGAATTCCGGCTCAACTGCTCTGCCGCGACTAAAACACTGCGTGTCCGGCTGGCGTTGCATAATTCTAGGACGCTTCCGACCGCCTTGGGAGCTGAGAGTTTAGGCTCAACAGCTCGGCCGCGACTGAAACACTGCGTGTCCAGCTGGCGTTGCATAATTCTAGAGCGCTTCCGACCGCCTTGGGAGCTGAGAATTTCGGCTCAACTGCTCTGCCGAGACTGAGACACTGCGTGTCTGGCTGGCGTTCCATAATTCTAGAACACTTCCGACCGCCTTGGGAGCTGAGAATTTCTGCTCAACTGCACTGCCGCGACTGAAACAATGCGTGTCCGGCTGGCGTTGCATAATTCTAGAACACTTCCGACCGCCTCGGGAGCTGAAAATTTCGGCTCAACTGCTCTGCCGCGACTGAAAAACGTGTCTGGCTGGCGTTGCATAATTCTAGAACACTTCCGACCGCCTTGGGAGCTGAGAATTTCAGCTCAACTGCTCTGCCGCGACTAAAACACTGCGTGTCCAGCTGGCGTTGCATAATTATAGTACACTTCCGACCGCCTTGGGAGCTGATAATTTCGGCTCAACTACTCTGCCGCGAATGAACACTGCGTGTCCGGCTGGCGTTGCATAATTCTAGGACACTTCCGACCGCCTTGGGAGCTGAGAATTTCGGCTCAACTGCTCTGCCGCGCCTGAAACACTGCGTGTCTGGCTGGCGTTGTATAATTCTAGAACGCTTCGACCGCCTTGGGAGCTGAGAATACCGGCTAAACTGCTCTGCCGCGACAGAAACACTGCGTGTCCGGCTGGCGTTGCATAATTCTAAAACGCTTCCGACCGCCTTGGGAGTTGAATATTTTGGCTCAACTGCTCTGCCGCGACTGAAATACTGCGTGTCCGGCTGGCGTTGCATAGTTCTAGAACACTTCCGACCGCCTTGGGAGCTGAGAATTTCGGCTCAACTGCTCTGCCGCGACTGAAACACTGCGTGTCCGGCTGGCGTTGCATAATTCTAGAACACTTCCGACCGCCTTGGGAGCTGATAATTTCGGCTCAACTACTCTGCCGCGACTGAAACACTGCATGTCCGGCTGGCGTTCCATAATTCTAGAACACTTCCGACCGCCTTGGGAGCTGTGAATTCCGGCTCAACTGCTCTGCCGCGACTAAAACACTGCGTGTCCGGCTGGCGTTGCATAATTCTAGGACGCTTCCGACCGCCTTGGGAGCTGAGAGTTTAGGCTCAACAGCTCGGCCGCGACTGAAACACTGCGTGTCCAGCTGGCGTTGCATAATTCTAGAGCGCTTCCGACCGCCTTGGGAGCTGAGAATTTCGGCTCAACTGCTCTGCCGAGACTGAGACACTGCGTGTCTGGCTGGCGTTCCATAATTCTAGAACACTTCCGACCGCCTTGGGAGCTGAGAATTTCTGCTCAACTGCACTGCCGCGACTGAAACAATGCGTGTCCGGCTGGCGTTGCATAATTCTAGAACACTTCCGACCGCCTCGGGAGCTGAAAATTTCGGCTCAACTGCTCTGCCGCGACTGAAAAACGTGTCTGGCTGGCGTTGCATAATTCTAGAACACTTCCGACCGCCTTGGGAGCTGAGAATTTCAGCTCAACTGCTCTGCCGCGACTAAAACACTGCGTGTCCAGCTGGCGTTGCATAATTATAGTACACTTCCGACCGCCTTGGGAGCTGATAATTTCGGCTCAACTACTCTGCCGCGAATGAACACTGCGTGTCCGGCTGGCGTTGCATAATTCTAGGACACTTCCGACCGCCTTGGGAGCTGAGAATTTCGGCTCAACTGCTCTGCCGCGCCTGAAACACTGCGTGTCTGGCTGGCGTTGTATAATTCTAGAACGCTTCGACCGCCTTGGGAGCTGAGAATACCGGCTAAACTGCTCTGCCGCGACAGAAACACTGCGTGTCCGGCTGGCGTTGCATAATTCTAAAACGCTTCCGACCGCCTTGGGAGTTGAATATTTTGGCTCAACTGCTCTGCCGCGACTGAAATACTGCGTGTCCGGCTGGCGTTGCATAGTTCTAGAACACTTCCGACCGCCTTGGGAGCTGAGAATTTCGGCTCAACTGCTCTGCCGCGACTGAAACACTGCGTGTCCGGCTGGCGTTGCATAATTCTAGAACACTTCCGACCGCCTTGGGAGCTGATAATTTCGGCTCAACTACTCTGCCGCGACTGAAACACTGCATGTCCGGCTGGCGTTCCATAATTCTAGAACACTTCCGACCGCCTTGGGAGCTGTGAATTCCGGCTCAACTGCTCTGCCGCGACTAAAACACTGCGTGTCCGGCTGGCGTTGCATAATTCTAGGACGCTTCCGACCGCCTTGGGAGCTGAGAGTTTAGGCTCAACTGCTCTGCCGCGACTGAAACACTGCGTGTCCAGCTGGCGTTGCATAATTCTAGAGCGCTTCCGACCGCCTTGGGAGCTGAGAATTTCGGCTCAACTGCTCTGCCGAGACTGAGACACTGCGTGTCTGGCTGGCGTTCCATAATTCTAGAACACTTCCGACCGCCTTGGGAGCTGAGAATTTCTGCTCAACTGCACTGCCGCGACTGAAACAATGCGTGTCCGGCTGGGGTTGCATAATTCTAGAACACTTCCGACCGCCTCGGGAGCTGAAAATTTCGGCTCAACTGCTCTGCCGCGACTGAAAAACGTGTCTGGCTGGCGTTGCATAATTCTAGAACGCTTCCCACCGCCTTGGGAGCTGAGAATTTCGGCTCAACTGCTCTACCGCGATTGAAACACTGCGTGTCCGGCTGGCGTTGCATAATTCTAGAACGCTTCCGACCGCCTTTGGAGCTGAGAATTTCGGCTCAACTGCTCTACCGCGACTGAAACACTGCGTGTCCGGCTGCAGTTGCATAATTCTAGAACGCTTCCGAAAGCCTTGGGAGCTGAGAATTTCGGCTGAACTGCTCTGCCGCGACGGAAACACTGCGTGTCCGGCTGGCGTTGCATAATTCTAGAACACTTCCGACCGCCTTGGGAGGCGAGAATTTCGGCTCAACTGCTCTGCCGCGACTGAAACACTGCGTGTCTGGCTGGCGTTGCATAATTCTAGAACGCTTCCGACCGCCTTGGGAGCTGAGAATTTCGGCTAAACTGCTCTGCCGCGACAGAAACACTGCGTGTCCGGCTGGCGTTGCATAATTCTAGAACACTTCCGACCGCCTTGGGAGCTGAGAATTGCGGCTCAACTGCTCTGCCGCGACTGAAACACTGCGTGTCCGGCTGCCGTTGCGTAATTCTAGAACACTTCCGACCGCCTTGGGAGCTGAGAATTTGGGCTAAATTGCTCTGCCACGACTGAAACACTGCGTGTCCGGCTGGCGTTGCATAATTCTAGAACGCTTCCGACCGCCTTGGGAGCTGAGAATTTCGGCTCAACTGCTCTGCCGCGACTGAAACACTGCGTGTCCGGCTGGCGTTGCATAATTCTAGAACACTTCCGACCGCCTTGGGAGCTGATAATTTCGGCTCAACTACTCTGCCGCGACTGAAACACTGCGTGTCCGGCTGGTGTTGGATAATTATAGGACAATTCCGACCGCCTTGGGAGCTGAGAATTTCGGCTCAACTGCTCTGCCGCGACTGAAACACTGCGTGTCTGGCTGACGTTGCATAATTCTAGAACGCTTCCGACCGCCTTGGAAGCTGAGAATTTCGGCTCAACTGCTCTGCCGCGCCTGAAACACTGCGTGTCTGGCTGGCGTTGTATAATTCTAGAACGCTTCGACCGCCTTGGGAGCTGAGAATACCGGCTCAACTGCTCTGCCGCGACTGAAACACTGCGTGTCCGGCTGGAGTTGCATAATTCTAGAACGCTTCCGACCGCCTTGGGAGCTGAGAATTTCGGCTCAACTGCTCTGCCGCGACTGAAACACTGCGTGTCCGGCAGGCGTTGCATATTTCTAGAACGCTTCCGACCGCCTTGGGAGCGGAGAATTTCGGCTCAACTGCTCTGCCGCGACTGAAACACTGCGTGTCCGGCTGGCGTTGCACAATTCTAGAACGCTTCCGACCGCCTTGGGAGCTGAGAATTTCGGCTCAACTGCTCTGCCGCGACTGAAATACTGCGTGTCCGGCTGGCGTTGCACAATTCTAGAACGCTTCCGACCGCCTTGGGAGCTGAGAATTTCGGCTCAACTGCTCTGCCGCGACAGAAACACTGCGTGTCCGGCTGGCGTTGCATAATTCTAGAACGCTTCCGACCGCCTTAGGAGCTGAGAATTTCGGCTCAACTGCTCTGCCGCGACTAAAACACTGCGTGTCCGGCTGGCGTTGCATAATTATAGTACACTTCCGACCGCCTTGGGAGCTGATAATTTCGGCTCAACTACTCTGCCGCGAATGAAACACTGCGTGTCCGGCTGGCGTTGCATAATTCTAGGACACTTCCGACCGCCTTGGGAGCAGAGAATTTCGGCTCAACTGCTCTGCCGCGCCTGAAACACTGCGTGTCTGGCTGGCGTTGTATAATTCTAGAACGCTTCGACCGCCTTGGGAGCTGAGAATACCGGCTAAACTGCTCTGCCGCGACAGAAACACTGCGTGTCCGGCTGGCGTTGCATAATTCTAGAACGCTTCCGACCGCCTTGGGAGTTGAGAATTTTGGCTCAACTGCTCTGCCGCGACTGAAATACTGCGTGTCCGGCTGGCGTTGCATAATTCTAGAACACTTCCGACCGCCTTGGGAGCTGAGAATTTCGGCTCAACTGCTCTGCCGCGACTGAAACACTGCGTGTCCGGCTGGCGTTGCATAATTCTAGAACACTTCCGACCGCCTTGGGAGCTGATAATTTCGGCTCAACTACTCTGCCGCGACTGAAACACTGCATGTCCGGCTGGCGTTCCATAATTCTAGAACACTTCCGACCGCCTTGGGAGCTGTGAATTTCGGCTCAACTGCTCTGCCGCGACTAAAACACTGCGTGTCCGGCTGGCGTTGCATAATTCTAGGACGCTTCCGACCGCCTTGGGAGCTGAGAGTTTAGGCTCAACTGCTCTGCCGCGACTGAAACACTGCGTGTAAAGCTGGCGTTGCATAATTCTAGAGCGCTTCCGACCGCCTTGGGAGCTGAGAATTTCGGCTCAACTGCTCTGCCGCGACTGAAACACTGCGTGTCCGGCAGGCGTTGCATATTTCTAGAACGCTTCCGACCGCCTTGGGAGCGGAGAATTTCGGCTCAACTGCTCTGCCGCGACTGAAACACTGCGTGTCCGGCTGGCGTTGCACAATTCTAGAACGCTTCCGACCGCCTTGGGAGCTGAGAATTTCGGCTCAACTGCTCTGCCGCGACTGAAATACTGCGTGTCCGGCTGGCGTTGCACAATTCTAGAACGCTTCCGACCGCCTTGGGAGCTGAGAATTTCGGCTCAACTGCTCTGCCGCGACAGAAACACTGCGTGTCCGGCTGGCGTTGCATAATTCTAGAACGCTTCCGACCGCCTTGGGAGCTGAGAATTTCGGCTCAACCGCTCTGCCGCGACTGAAATACTGCGTGTCCGGCTGGCGTTGCATAATTCTAGAACACTTCCGACCGCCTTGGGAGCTGAGAATTTCAGCTCAACTGCTCTGCCGCGACTAAAACACTGCGTGTCCGGCTGGCGTTGCATAATTATAGTACACTTCCGACCGCCTTGGGAGCTGATAATTTCGGCTCAACTACTCTGCCGCGAATGAAACACTGCGTGTCCGGCTGGCGTTGCATAATTCTAGGACACTTCCGACCGCCTTGGGAGCAGAGAATTTCGGCTCAACTGCTCTGCCGCGCCTGAAACACTGCGTGTCTGGCTGGCGTTGTATAATTCTAGAACGCTTCGACCGCCTTGGGAGCTGAGAATACCGGCTAAACTGCTCTGCCGCGACAGAAACACTGCGTGTCCGGCTGGCGTTGCATAATTCTAGAACGCTTCCGACCGCCTTGGGAGTTGAGAATTTTGGCTCAACTGCTCTGCCGCGACTGAAATACTGCGTGTCCGGCTGGCGTTGCATAATTCTAGAACACTTCCGACCGCCTTGGGAGCTGAGAATTTCGGCTCAACTGCTCTGCCGCGACTGAAACACTGCGTGTCCGGCTGGCGTTGCATAATTCTAGAACACTTCCGACCGCCTTGGGAGCTGATAATTTCGGCTCAACTACTCTGCCGCGACTGAAACACTGCATGTCCGGCTGGCGTTCCATAATTCTAGAACAGTTCCGACCGCCTTGGGAGCTGTGAATTTCGGCTCAACTGCTCTGCCGCGACTAAAACACTGCGTGTCCGGCTGGCGTTGCATAATTCTAGGACGCTTCCGACCGCCTTGGGAGCTGAGAGTTTAGGCTCAACTGCTCTGCCGCGACTGAAACACTGCGTGTCCAGCTGGCGTTGCATAATTCTAGAGCGCTTCCGACCGCCTTGGGAGCTGAGAATTTCGGCTCAACTGCTCTGCCGAGACTGAGACACTGCGTGTCTGGCTGGCGTTCCATAATTCTAGAACACTTCCGACCGCCTTGGGAGCTGAGAATTTCTGCTCAACTGCACTGCCGCGACTGAAACAATGCGTGTCCGGCTGGCGTTGCATAATTCTAGAACACTTCCGACCGCCTCGGGAGCTGAAAATTTCGGCTCAACTGCTCTGCCGCGACTGAAAAACGTGTCTGGCTGGCGTTGCATAATTCTAGAACGCTTCCGACCGCCTTGGGAGCTGAGAATTTCGGCTAAACTGCTCTGCCGCGACAGAAACACTGCGTGTCCGGCTGGCGTTGCATAATTCTAGAACACTTCCGACCGCCTTGGGAGCTGAGAATTGCGGCTCAACTGCTCTGCCGCGACTGAAACACTGCGTGTCCGGCTGCCGTTGCGTAATTCTAGAACACTTCCGACCGCCTTGGGAGCTGAGAATTTGGGCTAAACTGCTCTGCCGCGACTGAAACACTGCGTGTCTGGCTGACGTTGCATAATTCTAGAACGCTTCCGACCGCCTTGGAAGCTGAGAATTTCGGCCAAGTGCTCTGCCGCGCCTGAAACACTGCGTGTCTGGCTGGCGTTGTATAATTCTAGAACGCTTCGACCGCCTTGGGAGCTGAGAATACCGGCTCAACTGCTCTGCCGCGACTGAAACACTGCGTGTCCGGCTGGAGTTGCATAATTCTAGAACGCTTCCGACCGCCTTGGGAGCTGAGAATTTCGGCTCAACTGCTCTGCCGCGACTGAAACACTGCGTGTCCGGCAGGCGTTGCATATTTCTAGAACGCTTCCGACCGCCTTGGGAGCGGAGAATTTCGGCTCAACTGCTCTGCCGCGACTGAAACACTGCGTGTCCGGCTGGCGTTGCACAATTCTAGAACGCTTCCGACCGCCTTGGGAGCTGAGAATTTCGGCTCAACTGCTCTGCCGCGACTGAAATACTGCGTGTCCGGCTGGCGTTGCACAATTCTAGAACGCTTCCGACCGCCTTAGGAGCTGAGAATTTCGGCTCAACTGCTCTGCCGCGACAGAAACACTGCGTGTCCGGCTGGCGTTGCATAATTCTAGAACGCTTCTGACCGCCTTGGGAGCTGAGAATTTCGGCTCAACCGCTCTGCCGCGACTGAAATACTGCGTGTCCGGCTGGCGTTGCATAATTCTAGAACACTTCCGACCGCCTTGGGAGCTGAGAATTTCAGCTCAACTGCTCTGCCGCGACTAAAACACTGCGTGTCCGGCTGGCGTTGCATAATTATAGTACACTTCCGACCGCCTTGGGAGCTGATAATTTCGGCTCAACTACTCTGCCGCGAATGAAACACTGCGTGTCCGGCTGGCGTTGCATAATTCTAGGACACTTCCGACCGCCTTGGGAGCAGAGAATTTCGGCTCAACTGCTCTGCCGCGCCTGAAACACTGCGTGTCTGGCTGGCGTTGTATAATTCTAGAACGCTTCGACCGCCTTGGGAGCTGAGAATACCGGCTAAACTGCTCTGCCGCGACAGAAACACTGCGTGTCCGGCTGGCGTTGCATAATTCTAGAACGCTTCCGACCGCCTTGGGAGTTGAGAATTTTGGCTCAACTGCTCTGCCGCGACTGAAATACTGCGTGTCCGGCTGGCGTTGCATAATTCTAGAACACTTCCGACCGCCTTGGGAGCTGAGAATTTCGGCTCAACTGCTCTGCCGCGACTGAAACACTGCGTGTCCGGCTGGCGTTGCATAATTCTAGAACACTTCCGACCGCCTTGGGAGCTGATAATTTCGGCTCAACTACTCTGCCGCGACTGAAACACTGCATGTCCGGCTGGCGTTCCATAATTCTAGAACACTTCCGACCGCCTTGGGAGCTGTGAATTTCGGCTCAACTGCTCTGCCTCGACTAAAACACTGCGTGTCCGGCTGGCGTTGCATAATTCTAGAGCGCTTCCGACCGCCTTGGGAGCTGAGAATTTCGGCTCAACTGCTCTGCCGAGACTGAGACACTGCGTGTCTGGCTGGCGTTCCATAATTCTAGAACACTTCCGACCGCCTTGGGAGCTGAGAATTTCTGCTCAACTGCACTGCCGCGACTGAAACAATGCGTGTCCGGCTGGCGTTGCATAATTCTAGAACACTTCCGACCGCCTCGGGAGCTGAAAATTTCGGCTCAACTGCTCTGCCGCGACTGAAAAACGTGTCTGGCTGGCGTTGTATAATTCTAGAACGCTTCCCACCGCCTTGGGAGCTGAGAATTTCGGCTCAACTGCTCTACCGCGACTGAAACACTGCGTGTCCGGCTGCAGTTGCATAATTCTAGAACGCTTCTGACAGCCTTGGGAGCTGAGAATTTCGGCTGAACTGCTCTGCCGCGACGGAAACACTGCGTGTCCGGCTGGCGTTGCATAATTCTAGAACACTTCCGACCGCCTTGGGAGGCGAGAATTTCGGCTCAACTGCTCTGCCGCGACTGAAACACTGCGTGTCTGGCTGGCGTTGAATAATTCTAGAACGCTTCCGACCGCCTTGGGAGCTGAGAATTTCGGCTAAACTGCTCTGCCGCGACAGAAACACTGCGTGTCCGGCTGGCGTTGCATAATTCTAGAACACTTCCGACCGCCTTGGGAGCTGAGAATTGCGGCTCAACTGCTCTGCCGCGACTGAAACACTGCGTGTCTGGCTGCCGTTGCGTAATTCTAGAACACTTCCGACCGCCTTGGGAGCTGAGAATTTGGGCTAAACTGCTCTGCCGCGACTGAAACACTGCGTGTCCGGCTGGCGTTGCATAATTCTAGAACGCTTCCGACCGCCTTGGGAGCTGAGAATTTCGGCTCAACTGCTCTGCCGCGACTGAAACACTGCGTGTCCGGCTGGCGTTGCATAATTCTAGAACACTTCCGACCGCCTTGGGAGCTGATAATTTCGGCTCAACTACTCTGCCGCGACTGAAACACTGCGTGTCCGGCTGGCGTTGGATAATTATAGGACAATTCCGACCGCCTTGGGAGCTGAGAATTTCGGCTCAACTGCTCTGCCGCGACTGAAACAATGCGTGTCTGGCTGACGTTGCATAATTCTAGAACGCTTCCGACCGCCTTGGAAGCTGAGAATTTCGGCTAAACTGCTCTGCCGCGACAGAAACACTGCGTGTCCGGCTGGCATTGCATAATTCTAGAACACTTCCGACCGCCTTGGGAGCTGAGAATTTCGGCTCAACTGCTCTGCCGCGACTGAAACACTGCGTGTCCGGCTGGCGTTGCATAATTTTAGAAAACTTCCGACCGCCTTGGGAGCTGAGAATTTCGGCTCAACTGCTCTGCCGCGACTGAAACACTGCGTGTCCCGCTGGCGTTGCATAATTCTAGAACGCTTCCGACCGCCTTGGGAGCTGAGAATTTCGGCTCAACTGCTCTGCCGCGACTGAAACACAGCGTGTCCGGCTGGCGTTGCATAATTCTTGAACGCTTCCGACCGCCTTGGGAGGCGAGAATTTCGGCTCAACTGCTCTGCCGCGACTGAAACACTGCGTGTCCGGCTGGAGTTGCATAGTTCTAGAACTCTTCCGACCGCCTTGGGAGCTGAGAATTTCGGCTCAACTGCTCTGCCGCGACTGGAACACTGCGTGTCCGGCTGGCGTTGCATAATTCTAGAACGCTTCCGACCGCATTGGGAGGCGAGAATTTCGGCTCAAGTGCTCTGCCGCGACTGAAACACTGCGTCTCCGGCTGGAGTTGCATAATTCTAGAACGCTTCCGACCGCCTTGGGAGCAGAGAATTTCGGCTAAACTGCTCTGCCGCGACTGAAACACTGCGTGCCTGGCTGGCGTTGCATAATTCTAGAACGCTTCCGACCGCCTTGGAAGCTGAGAATTTCGGCTAAACTGCTCTGCCGCGACTAAAACACTGCGTGTCCGGCTGGCGTTGCATAATTCTAGGACGCTTCCGACCGCCTTGGGAGCTGAGAGTTTAGGCTCAACTGCTCTGCCGCGACTGAAACACTGCGTGTCCAGCTGGCGTTGCATAATTCTAGAGCGCTTCCGACCGCCTTGGGAGCTGAGAATTTCGGCTCAACTGCTCTGCCGAGACTGAGACACTGCGTGTCTGGCTGGCGTTCCATAATTCTAGAACACTTCCGACCGCCTTGGGAGCTGAGAATTTCTGCTCAACTGCACTGCCGCGACTGAAACAATGCGTGTCCGGCTGGCGTTGCATAATTCTAGAACACTTCCGACCGCCTCGGGAGCTGAAAATTTCGGCTCAACTGCTCTGCCGCGACTGAAAAACGTGTCTGGCTGGCGTTGCATAATTCTAGAACGCTTCCGACCGCCTTGGGAGCTGAGAATTTCGGCTAAACTGCTCTGCCGCGACAGAAACACTGCGTGTCCGGCTGGCGTTGCATAATTCTAGAACACTTCCGACCGCCTTGGGAGCTGAGAATTGCGGCTCAACTGCTCTGCCGCGACTGAAACACTGCGTGTCCGGCTGCCGTTGCGTAATTCTAGAACACTTCCGACCGCCTTGGGAGCTGAGAATTTGGGCTAAACTGCTCTGCCGCGACTGAAACACTGCGTGTCTGGCTGACGTTGCATAATTCTAGAACGCTTCCGACCGCCTTGGAAGCTGAGAATTTCGGCCAACTGCTCTGCCGCGCCTGAAACACTGCGTGTCTGGCTGGCGTTGTATAATTCTAGAACGCTTCGACCGCCTTGGGAGCTGAGAATACCGGCTCAACTGCTCTGCCGCGACTGAAACACTGCGTGTCCGGCTGGAGTTGCATAATTCTAGAACGCTTCCGACCGCCTTGGGAGCTGAGAATTTCGGCTCAACTGCTCTGCCGCGACTGAAACACTGCGTGTCCGGCAGGCGTTGCATATTTCTAGAACGCTTCCGACCGCCTTGGGAGCGGAGAATTTCGGCTCAACTGCTCTGCCGCGACTGAAACACTGCGTGTCCGGCTGGCGTTGCACAATTCTAGAACGCTTCCGACCGCCTTGGGAGCTGAGAATTTCGGCTCAACTGCTCTGCCGCGACTGAAATACTGCGTGTCCGGCTGGCGTTGCATAATTCTAGGACACTTCCGACCGCCTTGGGAGCAGAGAATTTCGGCTCAACTGCTCTGCCGCGCCTGAAACACTGCGTGTCTGGCTGGCGTTGTATAATTCTAGAACGCTTCGACCGCCTTGGGAGCTGAGAATACCGGCTAAACTGCTCTGCCGCGACAGAAACACTGCGTGTCCGGCTGGCGTTGCATAATTCTAGAACGCTTCCGACCGCCTTGGGAGTTGAGAATTTTGGCTCAACTGCTCTGCCGCGACTGAAATACTGCGTGTCCGGCTGGCGTTGCATAATTCTAGAACACTTCCGACCGCCTTGGGAGCTGAGAATTTCGGCTCAACTGCTCTGCCGCGACTGAAACACTGCGTGTCCGGCTGGCGTTGCATAATTCTAGAACACTTCCGACCGCCTTGGGAGCTGATAATTTCGGCTCAACTACTCTGCCGCGACTGAAACACTGCATGTCCGGCTGGCGTTCCATAATTCTAGAACACTTCAGACCGCCTTGGGAGCTGTGAATTTCGGCTCAACTGCTCTGCCGCGACTAAAACACTGCGTGTCCGGCTGGCGTTGCATAATTCTAGAGCGCTTCCGACCGCCTTGGGAGCTGAGAATTTCGGCTCAACTGCTCTGCCGAGACTGAGACACTGCGTGTCTGGCTGGCGTTCCATAATTCTAGAACACTTCCGACCGCCTTGGGAGCTGAGAATTTCTGCTCAACTGCACTGCCGCGACTGAAACAATGCGTGTCCGGCTGGCGTTGCATAATTCTAGAACACTTCCGACCGCCTTGGGAGCTGAGAATTTCAGCTCAACTGCTCTGCCGCGACTAAAACACTGCGTGTCCGGCTGGCGTTGCATAATTATAGTACACTTCCGACCGCCTTGGGAGCTGATAATTTCGGCTCAACTACTCTGCCGCGAATGAAACATTGCGTGTCCGGCTGGCGTTGCATAATTCTAGGACACTTCCGACCGCCTTGGGAGCAGAGAATTTCGGCTCAACTGCTCTGCCGCGCCTGAAACACTGCGTGTCTGGCTGGGGTTGTATAATTCTAGAACGCTTCGACCGCCTTGGGAGCTGAGAATACCGGCTAAACTGCTCTGCCGCGACAGAAACACTGCGTGTCCGGCTGGCGTTGCATAATTCTAGAACGCTTCCGACCGCCTTGGGAGTTGAGAATTTTGGCTGAACTGCTCTGCCGCGACTGAAACACTGCGTGTCCGGCTGGCGTTGCATAATTCTAGAACACTTCCGACCGCCTTGGGAGCTGATAATTTCGGCTCAACTACTCTGCCGCGACTGAAACACTGCATGTCCGGCTGGCGTTCCATAATTCTAGAACACTTCCGACCGCCTTGGGAGCTGTGAATTTCGGCTCAACTGCTCTGCCGCGACTAAAACACTGCGTGTCCGGCTGGCGTTGCATAATTCTAGGACGCTTCCGACCGCCTTGGGAGCTGAGAGTTTAGGCTCAACTGCTCTGCCGCGACTGAAACACTGCGTGTCCAGCTGGCGTTGCATAATTCTAGAGCGCTTCCGACCGCCTTGGGAGCTGAGAATTTCGGCTCAACTGCTCTGCCGAGACTGAGACACTGCGTGTCTGGCTGGCGTTCCATAATTCTAGAACACTTCCGACCGCCTTGGGAGCTGAGAATTTCTGCTCAACTGCACTGCCGCGACTGAAACAATGCGTGTCCGGCTGGCGTTGCATAATTCTAGAACACTTCCGACCGCCTCGGGAGCTGAAAATTTCGGCTCAACTGCTCTGCCGCGACTGAAAAACGTGTCTGGCTGGCGTTGCATAATTCTAGAACGCTTCCCACCGCCTTGGGAGCTGAGAATTTCGGCTCAACTGCTCTACCGCGACTGAAACACTGCGTGTCCGGCTGCAGTTGCATAATTCTAGAACGCTTCTGACAGCCTTGGGAGCTGAGAATTTCGGCTGAACTGCTCTGCCGCGACGGAAACACTGCGTGTCCGGCTGGCGTTGCATAATTCTAGAACACTTCCGACCGCCTTGGGAGGCGAGAATTTCGGCTCAACTGCTCTGCCGCGACTGAAACACTGCGTGTCTGGCTGGCGTTGAATAATTCTAGAACGCTTCCGACCGCCTTGGGAGCTGAGAATTTCGGCTAAACTGCTCTGCCGCGACAGAAACACTGCGTGTCCGGCTGGCGTTGCATAATTCTAGAACACTTCCGACCGCCTTGGGAGCTGAGAATTGCGGCTCAACTGCTCTGCCGCGACTGAAACACTGCGTGTCTGGCTGCCGTTGCGTAATTCTAGAACACTTCCGACCGCCTTGGGAGCTGAGAATTTGGGCTAAACTGCTCTGCCGCGACTGAAACACTGCGTGTCCGGCTGGCGTTGCATAATTCTAGAACGCTTCCGACCGCCTTGGGAGCTGAGAATTTCGGCTCAACTGCTCTGCCGCGACTGAAACACTGCGTGTCCGGCTGGCGTTGCATAATTCTAGAACACTTCCGACCGCCTTGGGAGCTGATAATTTCGGCTCAACTACTCTGCCGCGACTGAAACACTGCGTGTCCGGCTGGCGTTGGATAATTATAGGACAATTCCGACCGCCTTGGGAGCTGAGAATTTCGGCTCAACTGCTCTGCCGCGACTGAAACACTGCGTGTCTGGCTGACGTTGCATAATTCTAGAACGCTTCCGACCGCCTTGGAAGCTGAGAATTTCGGCTAAACTGCTCTGCCGCGACAGAAACACTGCGTGTCCGGCTGGCGTTGCATAATTCTAGAACACTTCCGACCGCCTTGGGAGCTGAGAATTTCGGCTCAACTGCTCTGCCGCGACTGAAACACTGCGTGTCCGGCTGGCGTTGCATAATTTTAGAAAACTTCCGACCGCCTTGGGAGCTGAGAATTTCGGCTCAACTGCTCTGCCGCGACTGAAACACTGCGTGTCCCGCTGGCGTTGCATAATTCTAGAACGCTTCCGACCGCCTTGGGAGCTGAGAATTTCGGCTCAACTGCTCTGCCGCGACTGAAACACAGCGTGTCCGGCTGGCGTTGCATAATTCTTGAACGCTTCCGACCGCCTTGGGAGGCGAGAATTTCGGCTCAACTGCTCTGCCGCGACTGAAACACTGCGTGTCCGGCTGGAGTTGCATAGCTCTAGAACTCTTCCGACCGCCTTGGGAGCTGAGAATTTCGGCTCAACTGCTCTGCCGCGACTGGAACACTGCGTGTCCGGCTGGCGTTGCATAATTCTAGAACGCTTCCGACCGCATTGGGAGGCGAGAATTTCGGCTCAAGTGCTCTGCCGCGACTGAAACACTGCGTCTCCGGCTGGAGTTGCATAATTCTAGAACGCTTCCGACCGCCTTGGGAGCAGAGAATTTCGGCTAAACTGCTCTGCCGCGACTGAAACACTGCGTGCCTGGCTGGCGTTGCATAATTCTAGAACGCTTCCGACCGCCTTGGAAGCTGAGAATTTCGGCTAAACTGCTCTGCCGCGACAGAAACACTGCGTGTCCGGCTGGCGTTGCATAATTCTAGAACACTTCCGACCGCCTTGGGAGCTGAGAATTTCGGCTCAACTGCTCTGCCGCGACTGAAACACTGCGTGTCCGGCTGGTGTTGCATAATTCTAGAACACTTCCGACCGCCTTGGGAGCTGAGAATTTCGGCTCAACTGCTCTGCGACTGAAACACTGCGTGTCCGGCAGGAGTTGCATAATTCTAGAACGCTTCCGACCGCCTTGGGAGCTGAGAATTTCGGCTCAACTGCTCTGACGCGACTGAAACACTGCGTGTCCGGCTGGCGTTGCATAATTCTAGAACGCTTCCGACCGCCTTGGGAGCTGATAATTTCGGCTCAACTACTCTGCCGCGACTGAAACACTGCATGTCCGGCTGGCGTTCCATAATTCTAGAACACTTCCGACCGCCTTGGGAGCTGTGAATTTCGGCTCAACTGCTCTGCCGCGACTAAAACACTGCGTGTCCGGCTGGCGTTGCATAATTCTAGGACGCTTCCGACCGCCTTGGGAGCTGAGAGTTTAGGCTCAACTGCTCTGCCGCGACTGAAACACTGCGTGTCCAGCTGGCGTTGCATAATTCTAGAGCGCTTCCGACCGCCTTGGGAGCTGAGAATTTCGGCTCAACTGCTCTGCCGAGACTGAGACACTGCGTGTCTGGCTGGCGTTGCATAATTCTAGAACACTTCCGACCGCCTTGGGAGCTGAGAATTTCTGCTCAACTGCACTGCCGCGACTGAAACAATGCGTGTCCGGCTGGCGTTGCATAATTCTAGAACACTTCCGACCGCCTCGGGAGCTGAAAATTTCGGCTCAACTGCTCTGCCGCGACTGAAAAACGTGTCTGGCTGGCGTTGCATAATTCTAGAACGCTTCCCACCGCCTTGGGAGCTGAGAATTTCGGCTCAACTACTCTACCGCGATTGAAACACTGCGTGTCCGGCTGGCGTTGCATAATTCTAGAACGCTTCCGACCGCCTTTGGAGCTGAGAATTTCGGCTCAACTGCTCTACCGCGACTGAAACACTGTGTGTCCGGCTGCAGTTGCATAATTCTAGAACGCTTCCGACAGCCTTGGGAGCTGAGAATTTCGGCTGAACTGCTCTGCCGCGACGGAAACACTGCGTGTCCGGCTGGCGTTGCATAATTCTAGAACACTTCCGACCGCCTTGGGAGGCGAGAATTTCGGCTCAACTGCTCTGCCGCGACTGAAACACTGCGTGTCTGGCTGGCGTTGAATAATTCTAGAACTCTTCCGACCGCCTTGGGAGCTGAGAATTTCGGCTAAACTGCTCTGCCGCGACAGAAACACTGCGTGTCCGGCTGGCGTTGCATAATTCTAGAACACTTCCGACCGCCTTGGGAGCTGAGAATTGCGGCTCAACTGCTCAGCCGCGACTGAAACACTGCGTGTCTGGCTGCCGTTGCGTAATTCTAGAACACTTCCGGCCGCCTTGGGAGCTGAGAATTTGGGCTAAACTGCTCTGCCGCGACTGAAACACTGCGTGTCCGGCTGGCGTTGCATAATTCTAGAATGCTTCCGACCGCCTTGGGAGCTGAGAATTTCGGCTCAACTGCTCTGCCGCGACTGAAACACTGCGTGTCCGGCTGGCGTTGCATAATTCTAGAACACTTCCGACCGCCTTGGGAGCTGATAATTTCGGCTCAACTACTCTGCCGCGACTGAAACACTGCGTGTCCGGCTGGCGTTGGATAATTATAGGACAATTCCGACCGCCTTGGGAGCTGAGAATTTCGGCTCAACTGCTCTGCCGCGACTGAAACACTGCGTGTCTGGCTGACGTTGCATAATTCTAGAACGCTTCCGACCGCCTTGGAAGCTGAGAATTTCGGCTAAACTGCTCTGCCGCGACAGAAACACTGCGTGTCCGGCTGGCGTTGCATAATTCTAGAACACTTCCGACCGCCTTGGGAGCTGAGAATTTCGGCTCAACTGCTCTGCCGCGACTGAAACACTGCGTGTCCCGCTGGCGTTGCATAATTCTAGAACGCTTCCGACCGCCTTGGGAGCTGAGAATTTCGGCTCAACTGCTCTGCCGCGACTGAAACACAGCGTGTCCGGCTGGCGTTGCATAATTCTTGAACGCTTCCGACCGCCTTGGGAGACGAGAATTTCGGCTCAACTGCTCTGCCGCGACTGAAACACTGCGTGTCCGGCTGGAGTTGCATAATTCTAGAACTCTTCCGACCGCCTTGGGAGCTGAGAATTTCGGCTCAACTGCTCTGCCGCGACTGGAACACTGCGTGTCCGGCTGGCGTTGCATAATTCTAGAACGCTTCCGACCGCATTGGGAGGCGAGAATTTCGGCTCAAGTGCTCTGCCGCGACTGAAACACTGCGTGTCCGGCTGGAGTTGCATAATTCTAGAACGCTTCCGACCGCCTTGGGAGCAGAGAATTTCGGCTAAACTGCTCTGCCGCGACTGAAACACTGCGTGCCTGGCTGGCGTTGCATAATTCTAGAACGCTTCCGACCGCCTTGGAAGCTGAGAATTTCGGCTAAACTGCTCTGCCGCGACAGAAACACTGCGTGTCCGGCTGGCGTTGCATAATTCTAGAACACTTCCGACCGCCTTGGGAGCTGAGAATTTCGGCTCAACTGCTCTGCCGCGACTGAAACACTGCGTGTCCGGCTGGCGTTGCATAATTCTAGAACACTTCCGACCGCCTTGGGAGCTGAGAATTTCGGCTCAACTGCTCTGCGACTGAAACACTGCGCGTCCGGCTGGCGTTGCATAATTCTAGAATGCTTCCGACCGCCTTGGGAGCTGAGACTTTCGGCTCAACTGCTCTGCCGCGACTGAAACACTGCGTGTCCGGCTGGCGTTGCATAATTCTAGAACGCTTCCGACCGCCTTGGGAGGCGAGAATTTCGGCTCAACTGCTCTGCCGCGACTGAAACACTGCGTGTCCGGCAGGAGTTGCATAATTCTAGAACGCTTCCGACCGCCTTGGGAGCTGAGAATTTCGGCTCAACTGCTCTGACGCGACTGAAACACTGCGTGTCCGGCTGGCGTTGCATAATTCTAGAACGCTTCCGACCGCCTTGGGAGCTGAGAATTTCGGCTCAAGTGTTCTGCCGCGACTGAAACACTGCGTTTCCGGCTGGCGTTGCATAACTCTAGAACACTTCCGACCGCCTTGGGAGCTGAGAATTTCGGCTCAACTGCTCTGCCGCGACTGAAACACTGCGTGTCCGGCTGGCGTTGCATAATTCTAGAACGCTCCCGACCGCCTTGGGAGCTGAGAATTTCGGCTCAACTGCTCTGCCGCGACTGAAACACTGCGTGTCCGGCTGTCGTTGCGTAATTCTAAAACGCTTCCGACCGCCTTGGGAGCTGAGAATTTCGGCTGAACTGCTCTGCCGCGACCGACTCACGGCCGTGTCCGGCTGGCGTTGCATAATTCTAGAACGCTTCCGACCGCCTTGGGAGCTGAGAATTTCGGCTCAACTGCTCTGCCGCGACTGAAACACTGCGTGTCTGGCTGGCGTTGAATATTTCTAGAACGCTTCCGACCGCCTTGGGAGCTGAGAATTTCGGCTAAACTGCTCTGCCGCGACAGAAACACTGCGTGTCCGGCTGGCGTTGCATAATTCTAGAACACTTCCGACCGCCTTGGGAGCTGAGAATTGCGGCTCAACTGCTCTGCCGCGACTGAAACACTGCGTGTCTGGCTGCCGTTGCGTAATTCTAGAACACTTCCGACCGCCTTGGGAGCTGAGAATTTGGGCTAAACTGCTCTGCCGCGACTGAAACACTGCGTGTCCGGCTGGCGTTGCATAATTCTAGAACGCTTCCGACCGCCTTGGGAGCTGAGAATTTCGGCTCAACTGCTCTGCCGCGACTGAAACACTGCGTGTCCGGCTGGCGTTGCATAATTCTAGAACACTTCCGACTGCCTTGGGAGCTGATAATTTCGGCTCAACTACTCTGCCGCGACTGAAACACTGCGTGTCCGGCTGGCGTTGGATAATTATAGGACTATTCCGACCGCCTTGGGAGCTGAGAATTTCGGCTCAACTGCTCTGCCGCGACTGAAACACTGCGTGTCTGGCTGACGTTGCATAATTCTAGAACGCTTCCGACCGCCTTGGAAGCTGAGAATTTCGGCTAAACTGCTCTGCCGCGACAGAAACACTGCGTGTCCGGCTGGCGTTGCATAATTCTAGAACACTTCCGACCGCCTTGGGAGCTGAGAATTTTGGCTCAACTGCTCTGCCGCGACTGAAACACTGCGTGTCCGGCTGGCGTTGCATAATTTTAGAAAACTTCCGACCGCCTTGGGAGCTGAGAATTTCGGCTCAACTGCTCTGCCGCGACTGAAACACTGCGTGTCCCGCTGGCGTTGCATAATTCTAGAACGCTTCCGACCGCCTTGGGAGCTGAGAATTTCGGCTCAACTGCTCTGCCGCGACTGAAACACAGCGTGTCCGGCTGGCGTTGCATAATTCTTGAACGCTTCCGACCGCCTTGGGAGGCGAGAATTTCGGCTCAACTGCTCTGCCGCGACTGAAACACTGCGTGTCCGGCTGGAGTTGCATAATTCTAGAACTCTTCCGACCGCCTTGGGAGCTGAGAATTTCGGCTCAACTGCTCTGCCGCGACTGGAACACTGCGTGTCCGGCTGGCGTTGCATAATTCTAGAACGCTTCCGACCGCATTGGGAGGCGAGAATTTCGGCTCAAGTGCTCTGCCGCGACTGAAACACTGCGTCTCCGGCTGGAGTTGCATAATTCTAGAACGCTTCCGACCGCCTTGGAAGCTGAGAATTTCGGCTAAACTGCTCTGCCGCGACAGAAACACTGCGTGTCCGGCTGGCGTTGCATAATTCTAGAACACTTCCGACCGCCTTGGGAGCTGAGAATTTCGGCTCAACTGCTCTGCCGCGACTGAAACACTGCGTGTCCGGCTGGCGTTGCATAATTCTAGAACACTTCCGACCGCCTTGGGAGCTGAGAATTTCGGCTCAACTGCTCTGCGACTGAAACACTGCGCGTCCGGCTGGCGTTGCATAATTCTAGAATGCTTCCGACCGCCTTGGGAGCTGAGACTTTCGGCTCAACTGCTCTGCCGCGACTGAAACACTGCGTGTCCGGCTGGCGTTGCATAATTCTAGAACGCTTCCGACCGCCTTGGGAGGCGACAATTTCGGCTCAACTGCTCTGCCGCGACTGAAACACTGCGTGTCCGGCAGGAGTTGCATAATTCTAGAACGCTTCCGACCGCCTTGGGAGCTGAGAATTTCGGCTCAACTGCTCTGACGCGACTGAAACACTGCGTGTCCGGCTGGCGTTGCATAATTCTAGAACGCTTCCGACCGCCTTGGGAGCTGATAATTTCGGCTCAACTACTCTGCCGCGACTGAAACACTGCATGTCCGGCTGGCGTTCCATAATTCTAGAACACTTCCGACCGCCTTGGGAGCTGTGAATTTCGGCTCAACTGCTCTGCCGCGACTAAAACACTGCGTGTCCGGCTGGCGTTGCATAATTCTAGGACGCTTCCGACCGCCTTGGGAGCTGAGAGTTTAGGCTCAACTGCTCTGCCGCGACTGAAACACTGCGTGTCCAGCTGGCGTTGCATAATTCTAGAGCGCTTCCGACCGCCTTGGGAGCTGAGAATTTCGGCTCAACTGCTCTGCCGAGACTGAGACACTGCGTGTCTGGCTGGCGTTCCATAATTCTAGAACACTTCCGACCGCCTTGGGAGCTGAGAATTTCTGCTCAACTGCACTGCCGCGACTGAAACAATGCGTGTCCGGCTGGCGTTGCATAATTCTAGAACACTTCCGACCGCCTCGGGAGCTGAAAATTTCGGCTCAACTGCTCTGCCGCGACTGAAAAACGTGTCTGGCTGGCGTTGCATAATTCTAGAACGCTTCCCACCGCCTTGGGAGCTGAGAATTTCGGCTCAACTGCTCTACCGCGATTGAAACACTGCGTGTCCGGCTGGCGTTGCATAATTCTAGAACGCTTCCGACCGCCTTTGGAGCTGAGAATTTCGGCTCAACTGCTCTACCGCGACTGAAACACTGCGTGTCCGGCTGCAGTTGCATAATTCTAGAACACTTCCGACAGCCTTGGGAGCTGAGAATTTCGGCTGAACTGCTCTGCCGCGACGGAAACACTGCGTGTCCGGCTGGCGTTGCATAATTCTAGAACACTTCCGACCGCCTTGGGAGGCGAGAATTTCGGCTCAACTGCTCTGCCGCGACTGAAACACTGCGTGTCTGGCTGGCGTTGAATAATTCTAGAACGCTTCCGACCGCCTTGGGAGCTGAGAATTTCGGCTAAACTGCTCTGCCGCGACAGAAACACTGCGTGTCCGGCTGGCGTTGCATAATTCTAGAACACTTCCGACCGCCTTGGGAGCTGAGAATTGCGGCTCAACTGCTCTGCCGCGACTGAAACACTGCGTGTCTGGCTGCCGTTGCGTAATTCTAGAACACTTCCGGCCGCCTTGGGAGCTGAGAATTTGGGCTAAACTGCTCTGCCGCGACTGAAACACTGCGTGTCCGGCTGGCGTTGCATAATTCTAGAACGCTTCCGACCGCCTTGGGAGCTGAGAATTTCGGCTCAACTGCTCTGCCGCGACTGAAACACTGCGTGTCCGCCTGGCGTTGCATAGTTCTAGAACACTTCCGACCGCCTTGGGAGCTGATAATTTCGGCTCAACTACTCTGCCGCGACTGAAACACTGCGTGTCCGGCTGGCGTTGGATAATTATAGGACAATTCCGACCGCCTTGGGAGCTGAGAATTTCGGCTCAACTGCTCTGCCGCGACTGAAACACTGCGTGTCTGGCTGACGTTGCATAATTCTAGAACGCTTCCGACCGCCTTGGAAGCTGAGAATTTCGGCTAAACTGCTCTGCCGCGACAGAAACACTGCGTGTCCGGCAGGAGTTGCATAATTCTAGAACGCTTCCGACCGCCTTGGGAGCTGAGAATTTCGGCTCAACTGCTCTGACGCGACTGAAACACTGCGTGTCCGGCTGGCGTTGCATAATTCTAGAACGCTTCCGACCGCCTTGGGAGCTGAGAATTTCGGCTCAAGTGTTCTGCCGCGACTGAAACACTGCGTTTCCGGCTGGCGTTGCATAACTCTAGAACACTTCCGACCGCCTTGGGAGCTGAGAATTTCGGCTCAAGTGTTCTGCCGCGACTGAAACACTGCGTTTCCGGCTGGCGTTGCATAACTCTAGAACACTTCCGACCGCCTTGGGAGCTGAGAATTTCGGCTCAACTGCTCTGCCGCGACTGAAACACTGCGTGTCCGGCTGTCGTTGCGTAATTCTAAAACGCTTCCGACCGCCTTGGGAGCTGAGAATTTCGGCTGAACTGCTCTGCCGCGACCGACTCACGGCCGTGTCCGGCTGGCGTTGCATAATTCTAGAACGCTTCCGACCGCCTTGGGAGCTGAGAATTTCGGCTCAACTGCTCTGCCGCGACTGAAACACTGCGTGTCCGGCTGGCGTTGCATAATTCTAGAACGCTTCCGACCGCCTTGGGAGCTGAGAATTTCGGCTCAACTGCTCTGCCGCGACTGAAATACTGCGTGTCCGGCTGCCGTTGCATAATTCTAGAACACTTCCGACCGCCTTGGGAGCTGAGAATTTCGGCTCAACTGCTCTGCCGCGACTGAAACACTGCGTGTCCGGCTGGCGTTGCATAATTCTAGAACGCTTCCGACCGCCTTGGGAGCTGAGAATTTCGGCTCAACTTCTCTGCCGCGACTGAAATACTGCGTGTCCGGCTGGCGTTGCATAATTCTAGAACACTTCCGACCGCCTTGGGAGCTGATAATTTCGGCTCAACTACACTGCCGCGACTGAAACACTGCGTGTCCGGCTGGCGTTGGATAATTATAGGACAATTCCGACCGCCTTGGGAGCTGAGAATTTCGGCTCAACTGCTCTGCCGCGACTGAAACACTGCGTGTCTGGCTGACGTTGCATAATTCTAGAACGCTTCCGACCGCCTTGGAAGCTGAGAATTTCGGCTCAACTGCTCTGCCGCGACTGAAACACTGCGTGTCCGGCTGGAGTTGCATAATTCTAGAACGCTTCCGACCGCCTTGGGAGCTGAGAATTTCGGCTCAACTGCTCCGCCGCGACTGAAACACTGCGTGTCCGGCTGGCGTTGCATAATTCTAGAACACTTCCGACCGCCTTGGGAGGCGAGAATTTCGGCTCAACTGCTCTGCCCCGACTGAAACACTGCGTGTCCGGCTGGCGTTGCATAATTCTAGAACGCTTCCGACCGCTTTGGGAGCTGAGAATTCCGGCTGAACTGCTCTGCCGCGACTGAAACACTGCGTGTCCGGCTGGCGTTGCATAATTCTAGAACGCTTCCGACCGCCTTGGGAGCTGAGAATTTGGGCTCAACTGCTCTGCCGCGACTGAAACACTGCGTGTCCGGCTGGCGTTGCACAATTCTAGAACGCTTCCGACCGCCTTGGGAGCTGAGAATTTCGGCTCAACTGCTCTGCCGCGACTGAAACACTGCGTGTCCGGCTGGCGTTGCATAATTCTAGAACGCTTCCGACCGCCTTGGGAGCTGAGAATTTCGGCTCAACTGCTCTGCCGCGACTGAAATACTGCGTGTCCGGCTGGGGTTGCATAATTCTAGAACACTTCCGACCGCCTTGGGAGCTGAGAATTTCGGCTCAACTGCTCTGCCGCGACTAAAACACTGCGTGTCCGGCTGGCGTTGCATAATTCTAGTACACTTCTGACCGCCTTGGGAGCTGAGAATTTCGGCTCAACTTCTCTGCCGCGACTGAAATACTGCGTGTCCGGCTGGCGTTGCATAATTCTAGAACACTTCCGACCGCCTTGGGAGCTGATAATTTCGGCTCAACTACTCTGCCGCGACTGAAACACTGCGTGTCCGGCTGGCGTTGCATAATTCTAGAACGCTTCCGACCGCCTTGGGAGCTGAGAATTTTGGCATAACTGCTCTGCCGCGACTGAAATACTGCGTGTCCGGCTGGCGTTGCATAATTCTAGAACACTTCCGACCGCCTTGGGAGGTGAGAATGTCGGCTCAATTGCTCTGCCGCGACTGAAACACTGCGTGTCCGGCTGGCGTTGCATAATTCTAGAACACTTCCGACCGCCTTGGGAGCTGATAATTTCGGCTCAACTACTCTGCCGCGACTGAAACACTGCGTGTCCGGCTGGCGTTGCATAATTATAGGAGACTTCCGACCGCCTTGGGAGCTGAGAATTTCGGCTCAACTGCTCTGCCGCGACTGAAACACTGCGTATCCGGCTGTCTTTGCATAATTCTAGGACACTTCCGACCGCCTTGGGAGCTGAGAATTTCGGCTCAACTGCTCTGCCGCGACTGAAACACTGCGTGTCTGGCTGGCGTTGCATAATTCTAGAACGCTTCCGACCGCCTTGGGAGCTGAGACTTTCGGCTCAACTGCTCTGCCGCGACTGAAACACTGCGTGTCCGGCTGGCGTTGCATAATTCTAGAACGGTTCCGACCGGCTTGGGAGGCGAGAATTTCGGCTCAACTGCTCTGCCGCGACTGAAACACTGCGTGTCCGGCTGGAGTTGCATAATTCTAGAACGCTTCCGACCGCCTTGGGAGCTGAGAATTTCGGCTCAACTGTTCTGCCGCGACTGAAACACTGCGTGTCCGGCTGGCGTTGCATAACTCTAGAACACTTCCGACCGCCTTGGGAGCTGAGAATTTCGGCTCAACTGCTCTGCCGCGACTGAAACACTGCGTGTTCGGCTGGCGTTGCATAATTCTAGAACGCTTCCGACCGCCTTGGGAGCTGAGAATTTCGGCTCAACTGCTCTGCCGCGACTAAAACACAGCGAGTCCGGCTGGCGTTGCATAATTCTAGAACGCTTCCGACCGCCTTGGGAGCTGAGAATTTCGGCTCAACTGCTCTGTCGCGACTGACACACTGCATGTCCGGCTGGCGTTCCATAATTCTAGAACACTTCCGACCGCCTTGGGAGCTGAGAATTTCGGCTAAACTGCTCTGCCGAGACTGAGACACTGCGTGTCTGGCTGGCGATCCATAATTCTAGAACACTTACGACCGCCTTGGGAGCTCAGAATTTCGGCTCAACTACTCTGCCGCGACTGAAACACTGCGTGTCCGGCAGGCGTTGCATAATTCTAGGACACTTCCCACCGCCTAGGGAGCTGAGAATTTCGGCTCAACTGCTCTGCCGCGACTAAAACACCTCGTGTCCGGCTGGCGTTGCATAATTCTAGAACACTTCCGACCGCCTTGGGAGCTGAGAATTTCGGCTCAACTGCTCTGAGCGACTGAAAAACAACGTGTCCGGCTGGCGTTGCATAATTCTAGAACGCTTCCGACCGCCTTGGGAGCTGAGAATTTCGGCTCAACTGCTCTGCCGCGACTGAAACACTGCGTGTCCGGCTGGCGTTGCATAATTCTAGAACGGTTCCGACCGCCTTGGGAGCTGAGAATTTCGGCTCAACTGCTCTGCCGCGACTGAAACACTGCGTGTCCGGCTGGAGTTGTATAATTCTAGAACGCTTCCGACCGCCTTGGGAGCTGAGAATTGCGGCTCAACTGCTCTGCCGCGACTGAAACACTGCGTGTCCGGCTGCCGTTGCGTAATTCTAGAACACTTCCGACCGCCTTGGGAGCTGAGAATTTGGGCTAAACTGCTCTGCCGCGACTGAAACACTGCGTGTCCGGCTGGCGTTGCATAATTCTAGAACGCTTCCGACCGCCTTGGGAGCTGAGAATTTCGGCTCAACTGCTCTGCCGCGACTGAAACACTGCGTGTCCGGCTGGCGTTGCATAATTCTAGAACACTTCCGACCGCCTTGGGAGCTGATAATTTCGGCTCAACTACTCTGCCGCGACTGAAACACTGCGTGTCCGGCTGGTGTTGGATAATTATAGGACAATTCCGACCGCCTTGGGAGCTGAGAATTTCGGCTCAACTGCTCTGCCGCGACTGAAACACTGCGTGTCTGGCTGACGTTGCATAATTCTAGAACGCTTCCGACCGCCTTGGAAGCTGAGAATTTCGGCTCAACTGCTCTGCCGCGCCTGAAACACTGCGTGTCTGGCTGGCGTTGTATAATTCTAGAACGCTTCGACCGCCTTGGGAGCTGAGAATACCGGCTCAACTGCTCTGCCGCGACTGAAACACTGCGTGTCCGGCTGGAGTTGCATAATTCTAGAACGCTTCCGACCGCCTTGGGAGCTGAGAATTTCGGCTCAACTGCTCTGCCGCGACTGAAACACTGCGTGTCCGGCAGGCGTTGCATATTTCTAGAACGCTTCCGACCGCCTTGGGAGCGGAGAATTTCGGCTCAACTGCTCTGCCGCGACTGAAACACTGCGTGTCCGGCTGGCGTTGCACAATTCTAGAACGCTTCCGACCGCCTTGGGAGCTGAGAATTTCGGCTCAACTGCTCTGCCGCGACTGAAATACTGCGTGTCCGGCTGGCGTTGCACAATTCTAGAACGCTTCCGACCGCCTTGGGAGCTGAGAATTTCGGCTCAACTGCTCTGCCGCGACAGAAACACTGCTATGATATGATTGAAACAGCGCAAGGCCGAAGGCCAAAAAAAGAGAGCAGAGGAAAGGAGGAAAAGGACAACACAGCGCTGAACTAGCAACTGACATTTATTTAGCACGCTGCGCGTATAAATACATTCAGGCACCAAAATAGAAAACCACGCATAGAGCAATTCATGCACCAGGATCCCTGCAAGCAAACACAAACTAAGAAATGCGATTCAGGAAGCGAAGTTCTTTTTGTGATAAAGACACTGATGCAGCACTTACACATGTATCACCATACTTCTTGATATTCGAAGCCTCGATAATTTCCCGGCAAAGCTGATCTTTGTTCCTAGCAACAACTCGGCAAAAATTAAACTGTGGGGTGCAATCACAATCACGGCAATGCATGCTAAGGTTACGAGACTCTTTGTTATCTACATTGCTGCGGTGCTGCCTGAGCCTACCATTTAAGCACTGTCCAGTCTGGCCAATATAAAACCTATTACAAGTGAGAGGAATGGAATACACGACATTTTTTTGACACTTCACAAATTTGCATTCATGGTTTTTGGGGCAATACGCGCAGCGTGCTAAATAAATGTCAGTTGCTAGTTCAGCGCTGTGTTGTCCTTTTCCTCCTTTCCTCTGCTCTCTTTTTTTGGCCTTCGGCCTTGCGCTGTTTCAATCATATCATGTACAACCAACTCGCCCATCAGCTCGTGCTTTCAAGAAACACTGCGTGTCCGGCTGGCGTTGCATAATTCTAGAACGCTTCCGACCGCCTTGGGAGCTGACAATTTCGGCTCAACCGCTCTGCCGCGACTGAAATACTGCGTGTCCGGCTGGCGTTGCATAATTCTAGAACACTTCCGACCGCCTTGGGAGCTGAGAATTTCAGCTCAACTGCTCTGCCGCGACTAAAACACTGCGTGTCCGGCTGGCGTTGCATAATTATAGTACACTTCCGACCGCCTTGGGAGCTGATAATTTCGGCTAAACTACTCTGCCGCGAATGAAACACTGCGTGTCCGGCTGGCGTTGCATAATTCTAAGACACTTCCGACCGCCTTGGGAGCAGAGAATTTCGGCTCAACTGCTCTGCCGCGCCTGAAACACTGCGTGTCTGGCTGGCGTTGTATAATTCTAGAACGCTTCGACCGCCTTGGGAGCTGAGAATACCGGCTAAACTGCTCTGCCGCGACAGAAACACTGCGTGTCCGGCTGGCGTTGCATAATTCTAGAACGCTTCCGACCGCCTTGGGAGTTGAGAATTTTGGCTCAACTGCTCTGCCGCGACTGAAATACTGCGTGTCCGGCTGGCGTTGCATAATTCTAGAACACTTCCGACCGCCTTGGGAGCTGAGAATTTCGGCTCAACTGCTCTGCCGCGACTGAAACACTGCGTGTCCGGCTGGCGTTGCATAATTCTAGAACACTTCCGACCGCCTTGGGAGCTGATAATTTCGGCTCAACTACTCTGCCGCGACTGAAACACTGCATGTCCGGCTGGCGTTCCATAATTCTAGAACACTTCCGACCGCCTTGGGAGCTGTGAATTTCGGCTCAACTGCTCTGCCGCGACTAAAACACTGCGTGTCTGGCTGGCGTTGCATAATTCTAGGACGCTTCCGACCGCCTTGGGAGCTGGGAGTTTAGGCTCAACTGCTCTGCCGCGACTGAAACACTGCGTGTCCAGCTGGCGTTGCATAATTCTAGAGCGCTTCCGACCGCCTTGGGAGCTGAGAATTTCGGCTCAACTGTTCTGCCGAGACTGAGACACTGCGTGTCTGGCTGGCGTTCCATAATTCTAGAACACTTCCGACCGCCTTGGGAGCTGAGAATTTCTGCTCAACTGCACTGCCGCGACTGAAACAATGCGTGTCCGGCTGGCGTTGCATAATTCTAGAACACTTCCGACCGCCTCGGGAGCTGAAAATTTCGGCTCAACTGCTCTGCCGCGACTGAAAAACGTGTCTGGCTGGCGTTGCATAATTCTAGAACGCTTCCCACCGCCTTGGGAGCTGAGAATTTCGGCTCAACTGCTCTACCGCGATTGAAACACTGCGTGTCCGGCTGGCGTTGCATAATTCTAGAACGCTTCCGACCGCCTTTGGAGCTGAGAATTTCGGCTCAACTGCTCTACCGCGACTGAAACACTGCGTGTCCGGCTGCAGTTGCATAATTCTAGAACGCTTCCGACAGCCTTGGGAGCTGAGAATTTCGGCTGAACTGCTCTGCCGCGACGGAAACACTGCGTGTCCGGCTGGCGTTGCATAATTCTAGAACACTTCCGACCGCCTTGGGAGGCGAGAATTTCGGCTCAACTGCTCTGCCGCGACTGAAACACTGCGTGTCTGGCTGGCGTTGAATAATTCTAGAACGCTTCCGACCGCCTTGGGAGCTGAGAATTTCGGCTAAACTGCTCTGCCGCGACAGAAACACTGCGTGTCCGGCTGGCGTTGCATAATTCTAGAACACTTCCGACCGCCTTGGGAGCTGAGAATTGCGGCTCAACTGCTCTGCCGCGACTGAAACACTGCGTGTCTGGCTGCCGTTGCGTAATTCTAGAACACTTCCGACCGCCTTGGGAGCTTAGAATTTGGGCTAAACTGCTCTGCCGCGACTGAAACACTGCGTGTCCGGCTGGCGTTGCATAATTCTAGAACGCTTCCGACCGCCTTGGGAGCTGAGAATTTCGGCTCAACTGCTCTGCCGCGACTGAAACACTGCGTGTCCGGCTGGCGTTGCATAATTCTAGAACACTTCCGACCGCCTTGGGAGCTGATAATTTCGGCTCAACTACTCTGCCGCGACTGAAACACTGCGTGTCCGGCTGGCGTTGGATAATTATAGGAAAATTCCGACCGCCTTGGGAGCTGAGAATTTCGGCTCAACTGCTCTGCCGCGACTGAAACACTGCGTGTCTGGCTGACGTTGCATAATTCTAGAACGCTTCCGACCGCCTTGGGAGCTGAGAATTTCGGCTAAACTGCTCTGCCGCGACAGAAACACTGCGTGTCCGGCTGGCGTTGCATAATTCTAGAACACTTCCGACCGCCTTGGGAGCTGAGAATTTCGGCTCAACTGCTCTGCCGCGACTGAAACACTGCGTGTCCGGCTGGCGTTGCATAATTTTAGAAAACTTCCGACCGCCTTGGGAGCTGAGAATTTCGGCTCAACTGCTCTGCCGCGACTGAAACACTGCGTGTCCCGCTGGCGTTGCATAATTCTAGAACGCTTCCGACCGCCTTGGGAGCTGAGAATTTCGGCTCAACTGCTCTGCCGCGACTGAAACACAGCGTGTCCGGCTGGCGTTGCATAATTCTTGAACGCTTCCGACCGCCTTGGGAGCTGAGAATTTCGGCTCAACTGCTCTGCCGCGACTGAAACACTGCGTGTCCGGCTGGAGTTGCATAATTCTAGAACGCTTCCGACCGCCTTGGGAGCTGAGAATTTCGGCTCAACTGCTCTGCCGCGACTGAAACACTGCGTGTCCGGCTGGCGTTGCATAATTCTAGAACACTTCCGACCGCCTTGGGAGGCGAGAATTTCGGCTCAACTGCTCTGCCGCGACTGAAACACTGCGTGTCCGGCTGGCGTTGCATAATTCTAGAACGCTTCCGACCGCCTTGGGAGCTGAGAATTTCGGCTGAACTGCTCTGCCGCGACCGAAACACTGCGTGTCCGGCTGGCGTTGCATAATTCTAGAATGCTTCCGACCGCCTTGGGAGCTGAGAATTTCGGCTCAACTGCTCTGCCGCGACTGAAACACTGCGTGTCCGGCTGGCGTTGCATAATTCTAGAACGCTTCCGACCGCCTTGGGAGCTGAGAATTTCGGCTCAACTGCTCTGCCGCGACTGAAACACTGCGTGTCCGGCTGGCGTTGCATAATTCTAGAAAGCTTCCGACCGCCTTGGGAGCTGAGAATTTCAGCACAACTGCTCTGCCGCGACTGAAACACTGCGTGTCCGGCTGGCGTTGCATAATTCTAGAACGCTTCCGACCGCCTTGGGAGCTGAGAATTTCGGCTCAACTTCTCTGCCGCGACTGAAATACTGCGTGTCCGGCTGGCGTTGCATAATTCTAGAACACTTCCGACCGCCTTGGGAGCTGATAATTTCGGCTCAACTACTCTGCCGCGACTGAAACACTGCGTGTCCGGCTGGCGTTGCATAATTCTAGAACGCTTCCGACCGCCTTGGGAGCTGAGAATTTTGGCATAACTGCTCTTCCGCGACTGAAATACTGCGTGTCCGGCTGGCGTTGCATAATTCTAGAACACTTCCGACCGCCTTGGGAGCTGAGAATGTCGGCTCAATTGCTCTGCCGCGACTGAAACACTGTGTGTCCGGCTGGCGTTGCATAATTCTAGAACACTTCCGACCGCCTTGGGAGCTGATAATTTCGGCTCAACTACTCTGCCGCGACTGAAACACTGCGTGTCCGGCTGGCGTTGCATAATTATAGGAGACTTCCGACCGCCTTGGGAGCTGAGACTTTCGGCTCAACTGCTCTGCCGCGACTGAAACACTGCGTATCCGGCTGTCTTTGCATAATTCTAGGACACTTCCGACCGCCTTGGGAGCTGAGAATTTCGGCTCAACTGCTCTGCCACGACTGAAACACTGCGTGTCTGGCTGGCGTTGCATAATTCTAGAACGCTTCCGACCGCCTTGGGAGCTGAGACTTTCGGCTCAACTGCTCTGCCGCGACTGAAACACTGCGTGTCCGGCTGGCGTTGCATAATTCTAGAACGCTTCCGACCGGCTTGGGAGGCGTGAATTTCGGCTCAACTGCTCTGCCGCGACTGAAACACTGCGTGTCCGGCTGGAGTTGCATAATTCTAGAACGCTTCCGACCGCCTTGGGAGCTGAGAATTTCGGCTCAACTGTTCTGCCGCGACTGAAACACTGCGTGTCCGGCTGGCGTTGCATAACTCTAGAACACTTCCGACCGCCTTGGGAGCTGAGAATTTCGGCTCAACTGCTCTGCCGCGACTGAAACACTGCGTGTTCGGCTGGCGTTGCATAATTCTAGAACGCTTCCGACCGCCTTGGGAGCTGAGAATTTCGGCTCAACTGCTCTGCCGCGACTAAAACACAGCGAGTCCGGCTGGCGTTGCATAATTCTAGAACGCTTCCGACCGCCTTGGGAGCTGAGAATTTCGGCTCAACAGCTCTGTCGCGACTGACACACTGCATGTCCGGCTGGCGTTCCATAATTCTAGAACACTTCCGACCGCCTTGGGAGCTGAGAATTTCGGCTCAACAGCTCTGTCGCGACTGACACACTGCATGTCCGGCAGGCGTTGCATAATTCTAGGACACTTCCCACCGCCTAGGGAGCTGAGAATTTCGGCTCAACTGCTCTGCCGCGACTAAAACACCTCGTGTCCGGCTGGCGTTGCATAATTCTAGGACGCTTCCGACCGCCTTGGGAGGTGAGAATTTAGGCTCAACTGCTCTGCCGAGACAGACACTGCGTGTCCGGCTGGCGTTGCATAATTCTAGAACACTTCCGACCGCCTTGGGAGCTGAGAATTTCGGCTCAACTGCTCTGAGCGACTGAAAAACAACGTGTCCGGCTGGCGTTGCATAATTCTAGAACGCTTCCGACCGCCTTGGGAGCTGAGAATTTCGGCTCAACTGCTCATCCGCAACTGAAACACTGCGTGTCCGGCTGGCGTTGCATAATTCTAGAACGCTTCCGACCGCCTTGGGAGGTGAGAATTTCGGCTCAACTGCTCTGCCGCGACTGAAACACTGCGTGTCCGGCTGGAGTTGCATAATTCTAGAACGCTTCCGACCGCCTTGGGAGCTGAGAATTTCGGCTCAACTGCTCTGCCGCGACTAAAACACTGCGTGTCCGGCTGGCGTTGCATAATTCTAGAACACTTCCGACCGCCTTGGGAGGCGAGAATTTCGGCTCAACTGCTCTGCCGCGACTGAAACACTGCGTGTCCGGCTGGCGTTGCATAATTCTAGAACGCTTCCGACCGCCTTGGGAGCTGAGAATTTCGGCTGAACTGCTCTGCCGCGACCGAAACACTGCGTGTCCGGCTGGCGTTGCATAATTCTAGAATGCTTCCGACCGCCTTGGGAGCTGAGAATTTGGGCTCAACTGCTCTGCCGCGACTGAAACACTGCGTGTCCGGCTGGCGTTGCACAATTCTAGAAGGCTTCCGACCGCCTTGGGAGCTGAGAATTTCGGCTCAACTTCTCTGCCGCGATTGAAATACTGCGTGTCCGGCTGGCGTTGCACAATTCTAGAACGCTTCCGACCGCCTTGGGAGCTGAGAATTTCGGCTCAACTGCTCTGCCGCGACTGAAACACTGCGTGTCCGGCTGGCGTTGCATAATTCTAGAACGCTTCCGACCGCCTTGGGAGCTGAGAATTTCGGCTCAACTGCTCTGCCGCGACTGAAATACTGCATGTCCGGCTGGCGTTGCATGATTCTAGAACACTTCCGACCGCCTTGGGAGCTGAGAATTTCGGCTCAACTGCTCTGCCGCGACTAAAACACTGCGTGTCCGGCTGGCGTTGCATAATTCTAGTACACTTCCGACCGCCTTGGGAGCTGAGAATTTCGGCTCAACTGCTCTGAGCGACTGAAAAACAACGTGTCCGGCTGGCGTTGCATAATTCTAGAACGCTTCCGACCGCCTTGGGAGCTGAGAATTTCGGCTCAACTGCTCTGCCGCGACTGAAACACTGCGTGTCCGGCTGGCGTTGCACAATTCTAGAAGGCTTCCGACCGCCTTGGGAGCTGAGAATTTCGGCTCAACTTCTCTGCCGCGATTGAAATACTGCGTGTCCGGCTGGCGTTGCACAATTCTAGAACGCTTCCGACCGCCTTGGGAGCTGAGAATTTCGGCTCAACTGCTCTGCCGCGACTGAAACACTGCGTGTCCGGCTGGCGTTGCATAATTCTAGAACGCTTCCGACCGCCTTGGGAGCTGAGAATTTCGGCTCAACTGCTCTGCCGCGACTGAAATACTGCGTGTCCGGCTGGCGTTGCATAATTCTAGAACACTTCCGACCGCCTTGGGAGCTGAGAATTTCGGCTCAACTGCTCTGCCGCGACTAAAACACTGCGTGTCCGGCTGGGGTTGCATAATTCTAGTACACTTCCGACCGCCTTGGGAGCTGAGAATTTCGGCTCAACTGCTCTGAGCGACTGAAAAACAACGTGTCCGGCTGGCGTTGCATAATTCTAGAACGCTTCCGACCGCATTGGGAGCTGAGAATTTCGGCTCAACTGCTCTGCCGCGACTGAAACACTGCGTGTCCGGCTGGCGTTGCATAATTTTAGAAAACTTCCGACCGCCTTGGGAGCTGAGAATTTCGGCTCAACTGCTCTGCCGCGACTGAAACACAGCGTGTCCGGCTGGCGTTGCATAATTCTTGAACGCTTCCGACCGCCTTGGGAGGCGAGAATTTCGGCTCAACTGCTCTGCCGCGACTGAAACACTGCGTGTCCGGCTGGCGTTGCATAATTCTAGAACGCTTCCAACCGCATTGGGAGGCGAGAATTTCGGCTCAAGTGCTCTGCCGCGACTGAAACACTGCGTGTCCGGCTGGAGTTGCATAATTCTAGAACGCTTCCGACCGCCTTGGGAGCAGAGAATTTCGGCTAAACTGCTCTGCCGCGACTGAAACACTGCGTGCCTGGCTGGCGTTGCATAATTCTAGAACGCTTCCGACCGCCTTGGAAGCTGAGAATTTCGGCTAAACTGCTCTGCCGCGACAGAAACACTGCGTGTCCGGCTGGCGTTGCATAATTCTAGAACACTTCCGACCGCCTTGGGAGCTGAGAATTTCGGCTCAACTGCTCTGCCGCGACTGAAACACTGCGTGTCCGGCTGGCGTTGCATAATTCTAGAACACTTCCGACCGCCTTGGGAGCTGAGAATTTCGGCTCAACTGCTCTGCGACTGAAACACTGCGCGTCCGGCTGGCGTTGCATAATTCTAGAATGCTTCCGACCGCCTTGGGAGCTGAGACTTTCGGCTCAACTGCTCTGCCGCGACTGAAACACTGCGTGTCCGGCTGGCGTTGCATAATTCTAGAACGCTTCCGACCGCCTTGGGAGGCGAGAATTTCGGCTCAACTGCTCTGCCGCGACTGAAACACTGCGTGTCCGGCAGGAGTTGCATAATTCTAGAACGCTTCCGACCGCCTTGGGAGCTGAGAATTTCGGCTCAACTGCTCTGACGCGACTGAAAGACTGCGTGTCCGGCTGGCGTTGTATAATTCTAGAACGCTTCCGACCGCCTTGGGAGCTGAGAATTTCGGCTCAAGTGTTCTGCCGCGACTGAAACACTGCGTTTCCGGCTGGCGTTGCATAACTCTAGAACACTTCCGACCGCCTTGGGAGCTGAGAATTTCGGCTCAACTGCTCTGCTGCGACTGAAACACTGCGTGTCCGGCTGGCGTTGCATAATTCTAGAACGCTCCCGACCGCCTTGGGAGCTGAGAATTTCGGCTCAACTGCTCTGCCGCGACTGAAACACTGCGTGTCCGGCTGTCGTTGCGTAATTCTAAAACGCTTCCGACCGCCTTGGGAGCTGAGAATTTCGGCTGAACTGCTCTGCCGCGACCGACTCACGGCCGTGTCCGGCTGGCGTTGCATAATTCTAGAACGCTTGCGACCGCCTTGGGAGCTGAGAATTTCGGCTCAACTGCTCTGCCGCGACTGAAACACTGCGTGTCCGGCTGGCGTTGCATAATTCTAGAACGCTTCCGACCGCCTTGGGAGCTGAAAATTTCGGCTCAACTGCTCTGCCGCGACTGAAACACTGCGTGTCCGGCTGGCGTTGCATAATTCTAGAAAGCTTCCGACCGCCTTGGGAGCTGAGAATTTCAGCACAACTGCTCTGCCGCGACTGAAACACTGCGTGTCCGGCTGGCGTTGCATAATTCTAGAACGCTTCCGACCGCCTTGGGAGCTGAGAATTTCGGCTCAACTTCTCTGCCGCTACTGAAATACTGCGTGTCCGGCTGGCGTTGCATAATTCTAGAACACTTCCGACCGCCTTGGGAGCTGATAATTTCGGCTCAACTACTCTGCCGCGACTGAAACACTGCGTGTCCGGCTGGCGTTGCATAATTCTAGAACGCTTCCGACCGCCTTGGGAGCTGAGAATTTTGGCATAACTGCTCTTCCGCGACTGAAATACTGCGTGTCCGGCTGGCGTTGCATAATTCTAGAACACTTCCGACCGCCTTGGGAGCTGAGAATGTCGGCTCAATTGCTCTGCCGCGACTGAAACACTGTGTGTCCGGCTGGCGTTGCATAATTCTAGAACACTTCCGACCGCCTTGGGAGCTGATAATTTCGGCTCAACTGCTCTGCCGCGACTGAAACACTGCGTATCCGGCTGTCTTTGCATAATTCTAGGACACTTCCGACCGCCTTGGGAGCTGAGAATTTCGGCTCAACTGCTCTGCCGCGACTGAAACACTGCGTGTCTGGCTGGCGTTGCATAATTCTAGAACGCTTCCGACCGCCTTGGGAGCTGAGACTTTCGGCTCAACTGCTCTGCCGCGACTGAAACACTGCGTGTCCGGCTGGAGTTGCATAATTCTAGAACGCTTCCGACCGCCTTGGGAGCTGAGAATTTCGGCTCAACTGTTCTGCCGCGACTGAAACACTGCGTGTCCGGCTGGCGTTGCATAACTCTAGAACACTTCCGACCGCCTTGGGAGCTGAGAATTTCGGCTCAACTGCTCTGCCGCGACTGAAACACTGCGTGTTCGGCTGGCGTTGCATAATTCTAGAACGCTTCCGACCGCCTTGGGAGCTGAGAATTTCGGCTCAACTGCTCTGCCGCGACTAAAACACAGCGAGTCCGGCTGGCGTTGCATAATTCTAGAACGCTTCCGACCGCCTTGGGAGCTGAGAATTTCGGCTCAACTGCTCTGTCGCGACTGACACACTGCATGTCCGGCTGGCGTTCCATAATTCTAGAACACTTCCGACCGCCTTGGGAGCTGAGAATTTCGGCTAAACTGCTCTGCCGAGACTGAGACACTGCGTGTCTGGCTGGCGATCCATAATTCTAGAACACTTACGACCGCCTTGGGAGCTCAGAATTTCGGCTCAACTACTCTGCCGCGACTGAAACACTGCGTGTCCGGCAGGCGTTGCATAATTCTAGGACACTTCCCACCGCCTAGGGAGCTGAGAATTTCGGCTCAACTGCTCTGCCGCGACTAAAACACCTCGTGTCCGGCTGGCGTTGCATAATTCTAGGACGCTTCCGACCGCCTTGGGAGGTGAGAATTTAGGCTCAACTGCTCTGCCGAGACTGAGACACTGCGTGTCCGGCTGGCGTTGCATAATTCTAGAACACTTCCGACCGCCTTGGGAGCTGAGAATTTCGGCTCAACTGCTCTGAGCGACTGAAAAACAACGTGTCCGGCTGGCGTTGCATAATTCTAGAACGCTTCCGACGGCCTTGGGAGCTGAGAATTTCGGCTCAACTGCTCATCCGCGACTGAAACACTGCGTGTCCGGCTGGCGTTGCATAATTCTAGAACGCTTCCGACCACCTTGGGAGCTGAGAATTTCGGCTCAACTGCTCTGCCGCGACTGAAACACTGCGTGTCCGGCTGGAGTTGCATAATTCTAGAACGCTTCCGACCGCCTTGGGAGCTGAGAATTTCGGCTCAACTGCTCTGCCGCGACTGAAACACTGCGTGTCCGGCTGGCGTTGCATAATTCTAGAACACTTCCGACCGCCTTGGGAGGCGAGAATTTCGGCTCAACTGCTCTGCCGCGACTGAAACACTGCGTGTCCGGCTGGCGTTGCATAATTCTAGAACGCTTCCGACCGCCTTGGGAGCTGAGAATTTCGGCTGAACTGCTCTGCCGCGACCGAAACACTGCGTGTCCGGCTGGCGTTGCATAATTCTAGAATGCTTCCGACCGCCTTGGGAGCTGAGAATTTCGGCTCAACTGCTCTGCCGCGACTGAAACACTGCGTGTCCGGCTGGCGTTGCATAATTCTAGAACGCTTCCGACCGCCTTGGGAGCTGAGAATTTCGGCTCAACTGCTCTGCCGCGACTGAAACACTGCGTGTCCGGCTGGCGTTGCATAATTCTAGAAAGCTTCCGACCGCCTTGGGAGCTGAGAATTTCGGCTCAACTGCTCTGCCGCGACTAAAACACTGCGTGTCCGGCTGGCGTTGCATAATTCTAGTACACTTCCGACCGCCTTGGGAGCTGAGAATTTCGGCTCAACTGCTCTGAGCGACTGAAAAACAACGTGTCCGGCTGGCGTTGCATAATTCTAGAACGCTTCCGACCGCCTTGGGAGCTGAGAATTTCGGCTCAACTGCTCTGCCGCGACTGAAACACTGCGTGTCCGGCTGGCGTTGCACAATTCTAGAAGGCTTCCGACCGCCTTGGGAGCTGAGAATTTCGGCTCAACTTCTCTGCCGCGATTGAAATACTGCGTGTCCGGCTGGCGTTGCACAATTCTAGAACGCTTCCGACCGCCTTGGGAGCTGAGAATTTCGGCTCAACTGCTCTGCCGCGACTGAAACACTGCGTGTCCGGCTGGCGTTGCATAATTCTAGAACGCTTCCGACCGCCTTGGGAGCTGAGAATTTCGGCTCAACTGCTCTGCCGCGACTGAAATACTGCGTGTCCGGCTGGCGTTGCATAATTCTAGAACACTTCCGACCGCCTTGGGAGCTGAGAATTTCGGCTCAACTGCTCTGCCGCGACTAAAACACTGCGTGTCCGGCTGGGGTTGCATAATTCTAGTACACTTCCGACCGCCTTGGGAGCTGAGAATTTCGGCTCAACTGCTCTGAGCGACTGAAAAACAACGTGTCCGGCTGGCGTTGCATAATTCTAGAACGCTTCCGACCGCATTGGGAGCTGAGAATTTCGGCTCAACTGCTCTGCCGCGACTGAAACACTGCGTGTCCGGCTGGCGTTGCATAATTTTAGAAAACTTCCGACCGCCTTGGGAGCTGAGAATTTCGGCTCAACTGCTCTGCCGCGACTGAAACACAGCGTGTCCGGCTGGCGTTGCATAATTCTTGAACGCTTCCGACCGCCTTGGGAGGCGAGAATTTCGGCTCAACTGCTCTGCCGCGACTGAAACACTGCGTGTCCGGCTGGCGTTGCATAATTCTAGAACGCTTCCAACCGCATTGGGAGGCGAGAATTTCGGCTCAAGTGCTCTGCCGCGACTGAAACACTGCGTGTCCGGCTGGAGTTGCATAATTCTAGAACGCTTCCGACCGCCTTGGGAGCAGAGAATTTCGGCTAAACTGCTCTGCCGCGACTGAAACACTGCGTGCCTGGCTGGCGTTGCATAATTCTAGAACGCTTCCGACCGCCTTGGAAGCTGAGAATTTCGGCTAAACTGCTCTGCCGCGACAGAAACACTGCGTGTCCGGCTGGCGTTGCATAATTCTAGAACACTTCCGACCGCCTTGGGAGCTGAGAATTTCGGCTCAACTGCTCTGCCGCGACTGAAACACTGCGTGTCCGGCTGGCGTTGCATAATTCTAGAACACTTCCGACCGCCTTGGGAGCTGAGAATTTCGGCTCAACTGCTCTGCGACTGAAACACTGCGCGTCCGGCTGGCGTTGCATAATTCTAGAATGCTTCCGACCGCCTTGGGAGCTGAGACTTTCGGCTCAACTGCTCTGCCGCGACTGAAACACTGCGTGTCCGGCTGGCGTTGCATAATTCTAGAACGCTTCCGACCGCCTTGGGAGGCGAGAATTTCGGCTCAACTGCTCTGCCGCGACTGAAACACTGCGTGTCCGGCAGGAGTTGCATAATTCTAGAACGCTTCCGACCGCCTTGGGAGCTGAGAATTTCGGCTCAACTGCTCTGACGCGACTGAAAGACTGCGTGTCCGGCTGGCGTTGTATAATTCTAGAACGCTTCCGACCGCCTTGGGAGCTGAGAATTTCGGCTCAAGTGTTCTGCCGCGACTGAAACACTGCGTTTCCGGCTGGCGTTGCATAACTCTAGAACACTTCCGACCGCCTTGGGAGCTGAGAATTTCGGCTCAACTGCTCTGCTGCGACTGAAACACTGCGTGTCCGGCTGGCGTTGCATAATTCTAGAACGCTCCCGACCGCCTTGGGAGCTGAGAATTTCGGCTCAACTGCTCTGCCGCGACTGAAACACTGCGTGTCCGGCTGTCGTTGCGTAATTCTAAAACGCTTCCGACCGCCTTGGGAGCTGAGAATTTCGGCTGAACTGCTCTGCCGCGACCGACTCACGGCCGTGTCCGGCTGGCGTTGCATAATTCTAGAACGCTTGCGACCGCCTTGGGAGCTGAGAATTTCGGCTCAACTGCTCTGCCGCGACTGAAACACTGCGTGTCCGGCTGGCGTTGCATAATTCTAGAACGCTTCCGACCGCCTTGGGAGCTGAAAATTTCGGCTCAACTGCTCTGCCGCGACTGAAACACTGCGTGTCCGGCTGGCGTTGCATAATTCTAGAAAGCTTCCGACCGCCTTGGGAGCTGAGAATTTCAGCACAACTGCTCTGCCGCGACTGAAACACTGCGTGTCCGGCTGGCGTTGCATAATTCTAGAACGCTTCCGACCGCCTTGGGAGCTGAGAATTTCGGCTCAACTTCTCTGCCGCTACTGAAATACTGCGTGTCCGGCTGGCGTTGCATAATTCTAGAACACTTCCGACCGCCTTGGGAGCTGATAATTTCGGCTCAACTACTCTGCCGCGACTGAAACACTGCGTGTCCGGCTGGCGTTGCATAATTCTAGAACGCTTCCGACCGCCTTGGGAGCTGAGAATTTTGGCATAACTGCTCTTCCGCGACTGAAATACTGCGTGTCCGGCTGGCGTTGCATAATTCTAGAACACTTCCGACCGCCTTGGGAGCTGAGAATGTCGGCTCAATTGCTCTGCCGCGACTGAAACACTGTGTGTCCGGCTGGCGTTGCATAATTCTAGAACACTTCCGACCGCCTTGGGAGCTGATAATTTCGGCTCAACTACTCTGCCGCGACTGAAACACTGCGTGTCCGGCTGGCGTTGCATAATTATAGGAGACTTCCGACCGCCTTGGGAGCTGAGAATTTCGGCTCAACTGCTCTGCCGCGACTGAAACACTGCGTATCCGGCTGTCTTTGCATAATTCTAGGACACTTCCGACCGCCTTGGGAGCTGAGAATTTCGGCTCAACTGCTCTGCCGCGACTGAAACACTGCGTGTCTGGCTGGCGTTGCATAATTCTAGAACGCTTCCGACCGCCTTGGGAGCTGAGACTTTCGGCTCAACTGCTCTGCCGCGACTGAAACACTGCGTGTCCGGCTGGAGTTGCATAATTCTAGAACGCTTCCGACCGCCTTGGGAGCTGAGAATTTCGGCTCAACTGTTCTGCCGCGACTGAAACACTGCGTGTCCGGCTGGCGTTGCATAACTCTAGAACACTTCCGACCGCCTTGGGAGCTGAGAATTTCGGCTCAACTGCTCTGCCGCGACTGAAACACTGCGTGTTCGGCTGGCGTTGCATAATTCTAGAACGCTTCCGACCGCCTTGGGAGCTGAGAATTTCGGCTCAACTGCTCTGCCGCGACTAAAACACAGCGAGTCCGGCTGGCGTTGCATAATTCTAGAACGCTTCCGACCGCCTTGGGAGCTGAGAATTTCGGCTCAACTGCTCTGTCGCGACTGACACACTGCATGTCCGGCTGGCGTTCCATAATTCTAGAACACTTCCGACCGCCTTGGGAGCTGAGAATTTCGGCTAAACTGCTCTGCCGAGACTGAGACACTGCGTGTCTGGCTGGCGATCCATAATTCTAGAACACTTACGACCGCCTTGGGAGCTCAGAATTTCGGCTCAACTACTCTGCCGCGACTGAAACACTGCGTGTCCGGCAGGCGTTGCATAATTCTAGGACACTTCCCACCGCCTAGGGAGCTGAGAATTTCGGCTCAACTGCTCTGCCGCGACTAAAACACCTCTTGTCCGGCTGGCGTTGCATAATTCTAGGACGCTTCCGACCGCCTTGGGAGGTGAGAATTTAGGCTCAACTGCTCTGCCGAGACTGAGACACTGCGTGTCCGGCTGGCGTTGCATAATTCTAGAACACTTCCGACCGCCTTGGGAGCTGAGAATTTCGGCTCAACTGCTCTGAGCGACTGAAAAACAACGTGTCCGGCTGGCGTTGCATAATTCTAGAACGCTTCCGACGGCCTTGGGAGCTGAGAATTTCGGCTCAACTGCTCATCCGCGACTGAAACACTGCGTGTCCGGCTGGCGTTGCATAATTCTAGAACGCTTCCGACCACCTTGGGAGCTGAGAATTTCGGCTCAACTGCTCTGCCGCGACTGAAACACTGCGTGTCCGGCTGGAGTTGCATAATTCTAGAACGCTTCCGACCGCCTTGGGAGCTGAGAATTTCGGCTCAACTGCTCTGCCGCGACTGAAACACTGCGTGTCCGGCTGGCGTTGCATAATTCTAGAACACTTCCGACCGCCTTGGGAGGCGAGAATTTCGGCTCAACTGCTCTGCCGCGACTGAAACACTGCGTGTCCGGCTGGCGTTGCATAATTCTAGAACGCTTCCGACCGCCTTGGGAGCTGAGAATTTCGGCTGAACTGCTCTGCCGCGACCGAAACACTGCGTGTCCGGCTGGCGTTGCATAATTCTAGAATGCTTCCGACCGCCTTGGGAGCTGAGAATTTCGGCTCAACTGCTCTGCCGCGACTGAAACACTGCGTGTCCGGCTGGCGTTGCATAATTCTAGAACGCTTCCGACCGCCTTGGGAGCTGAGAATTTCGGCTCAACTGCTCTGCCGCGACTGAAACACTGCGTGTCCGGCTGGCGTTGCATAATTCTAGAAAGCTTCCGACCGCCTTGGGAGCTGAGAATTTCAGCACAACTGCTCTGCCGCGACTGAAACACTGCGTGTCCGGCTGGCGTTGCATAATTCTAGAACGCTTCCGACCGCCTTGGGAGCTGAGAATTTCGGCTCAACTTCTCTGCCGCGACTGAAATACTGCGTGTCCGGCTGGCGTTGCATAATTCTAGAACACTTCCGACCGCCTTGGGAGCTGATAATTTCGGCTCAACTACTCTGCCGCGACTGAAATACTGCGTGTCCGGCTGGCGTTGCATAATTCTAGAACGCTTCCGACCGCCTTGGGAGCTGAGAATTTTGGCATAACTGCTCTTCCGCGACTGAAATACTGCGTGTCCGGCTGGCGTTGCATAATTCTAGAACACTTCCGACCGCCTTGGGAGCTGAGAATGTCGGCTCAATTGCTCTGCCGCGACTGAAACACTGTGTGTCCGGCTGGCGTTGCATAATTCTAGAACACTTCCGACCGCCTTGGGAGCTGATAATTTCGGCTCAACTACTCTGCCGCGACTGAAACACTGCGTGTCCGGCTGGCGTTGCATAATTATAGGAGACTTCCGACCGCCTTGGGAGCTGAGAATTTCGGCTCAACTGCTCTGCCGCGACTGAAACACTGCGTATCCGGCTGTCTTTGCATAAATCTAGAACGCTTCCGACCGCCTTGGGAGCTGAGACTTTCGGCTCAACTGCTCTGCCGCGACTGAAACACTGCGTGTCCGGCTGGCGTTGCATAATTCTAGAACGCTTCCGACCGGCTTGGGAGGCGATAATTTCGGCTCAACTGCTCTGCCGCGACTGAAACACTGCGTGTCCGGCTGGAGTTGCATAATTCTAGAACGCTTCCGACCGCCTTGGGAGCTGAGAATTTCGGCTCAACTGTTCTGCCGCGACTGAAACACTGCGTGTCCGGCTGGCGTTGCATAACTCTAGAACACTTCCGACCGCCTTGGGAGCTGAGAATTTCGGCTCAACTGCTCTGCCGCGACTGAAACACTGCGTGTTCGGCTGGCGTTGCATAATTCTAGAACGCTTCCGACCGCCTTGGGAGCTGAGAATTTCGGCTCAACTGCTCTGCCGCGACTAAAACACAGCGAGTCCGGCTGGCGTTGCATAATTCTAGAACGCTTCCGACCGCCTTGGGAGCTGAGAATTTCGGCTCAACAGCTCTGTCGCGACTGACACACTGCATGTCCGGCTGGCGTTCCATAATTCTAGAACACTTCCGACCGCCTTGGGAGCTGAGAATTTCGGCTAAACTGCTCTGCCGAGACTGAGACACTGCGTGTCTGGCTGGCGATCCATAATTCTAGAACACTTACGACCGCCTTGGGAGCTCAGAATTTCGGCTCAACTACACTGCCGCGACTGAAACACTGCGTGTCCGGCAGGCGTTGCATAATTCTAGGACACTTCCCACCGCCTAGGGAGCTGAGAATTTCGGCTCAACTGCTCTGCCGCGACTAAAACACCTCGTGTCCGGCTGGCGTTGCATAATTCTAGGACGCTTCCGACCGCCTTGGGAGGTGAGAATTTAGGCTCAACTGCTCTGCCGAGACAGACACTGCGTGTCCGGCTGGCGTTGCATAATTCTAGAACACTTCCGACCGCCTTGGGAGCTGAGAATTTCGGCTCAACTGCTCTGAGCGACTGAAAAACAACGTGTCCGGCTGGCGTTGCATAATTCTAGAACGCTTCCGACCGCCTTGGGAGCTGAGAATTTCGGCTCAACTGCTCATCCGCGACTGAAACACTGCGTGTCCGGCTGGCGTTGCATAATTCTAGAACGCTTCCGACCGCCTTGGGAGCTGAGAATTTCGGCTCAACTGCCCTGCCGCGACTGAAACACTGCGTGTCCGGCTGGAGTTGCATAGTTCTAGAACGCTTCCGACCGCCTTGGGAGCTGAGAATTTCGGCTCAACTGCTCTGCCGCGACTGAAACACTGCGTGTCCGGCTGGCGTTGCATAATTCTAGAACACTTCCGACCGCCTTGGGAGGCGAGAATTTCGGCTCAACTGCTCTGCCGCGACTGAAACACTGCGTGTCCGGCTGGCGTTGCATAATTCTAGAACGCTTCCGACCGCCTTGGGAGCTGAGAATTTCGGCTGAACTGCTCTGCCGCGACCGAAACACTGCGTGTCCGGCTGGCGTTGCACAATTCTAGAATGCTTCCGATCGCCTTGGGAGCTGAGAATTTGGGCTCAACTGCTCTGCCGCGACTGAAACACTGCGTGTCCGGCTGGCGTTGCACAATTCTAGAAGGCTTCCGACCGCCTTGGGAGCTGAGAATTTCGGCTCAACTTCTCTGCCGCGATTGAAATACTGCGTGTCCGGCTGGCGTTGCACAATTCTAGAACGCTTCCGACCGCCTTGGGAGCTGAGAATTTCGGCTCAACTGCTCTGCCGCGACTGAAACACTGCGTGTCCGGCTGGCGTTGCATAATTCTAGAACGCTTCCGACCGCCTTGGGAGCTGAGAATTTCGGCTCAACTGCTCTGCCGCGACTGAAATACTGCGTGTCCGGCTGGCGTTGCATGATTCTAGAACACTTCCGACCGCCTTGGGAGCTGAGAATTTCGGCTCAACTGCTCTGCCGCGACTAAAACACTGCGTGTCCGGCTGGCGTTGCATAATTCTAGTACACTTCCGACCGCCTTGGGAGCTGAGAATTTCGGCTCAACTGCTCTGAGCGACTGAAAAACAACGTGTCCGGCTGGCGTTGCATAATTCTAGAACGCTTCCGACCGCCTTGGGAGCTGAGAATTTCGGCTCAACTGCTCTGCCGCGACCGACTCGCGGCCGTGTCCGGCTGGCGTTGCATAATTCTAGAACGCTTCCGATCGCCTTGGGAGCTGAGAATTTCGGCTCAACTGCCCTGCCGCGACTGAAACAGTGCGTGTCCGGCTGGCGTTGCATAATTCTAGAACGCTTCCGACCGCCTTGGGAGCTGAGAATTTCGGCTCAACTGCTCTGCCGCGACTGAAACACTGCGTGTCCGGCTGGCGTTGCATAATTCTAGAACACTTCCGACCGCCTTGGGAGCTGATAATTTCGGCTCAACTACTCTGCCGCGACTGAAACACTGCGTGTCCGGCTGGCGTTGGATAATTATAGGACAATTCCGACCGCCTTGGGAGCTGAGAATTTCGGCTCAACTGCTCTGCCGCGACTGAAACACTGCGTGTCTGGCTGACGTTGCATAATTCTAGAACGCTTCCGACCGCCTTGGAAGCTGAGAATTTCGGCTAAACTGCTCTGCCGCGACAGAAACACTGCGTGTCCGGCTGGCGTTGCATAATTCTAGAACACTTCCGACCGCCTTGGGAGCTGAGAATTTCGGCTCAACTGCTCTGCCGCGACTGAAACACTGCGTGTCCGGCTGGCGTTGCATAAGTTTAGAAAACTTCCGACCGCCTTGGGAGCTGAGAATTTCGGCTCAACTGCTCTGCCGCGACTGAAACACTGCGTGTCCCGCTGGCGTTGCATAATTCTAGAACGCTTCCGACCGCCTTGGGAGCTGAGAATTTCGGCTCAACTACACTGCCGCGACTGAAACACTGCGTGTCCGGCTGGCGTTGGATAATTATAGGACAATTCCGACCGCCTTGGGAGCTGAGAATTTCGGCTCAACTGCTCTGCCGCGACTGAAACACTGCGTGTCTGGCTGACGTTGCATAATTCTAGAACGCTTCCGACCGCCTTGGAAGCTGAGAATTTCGGCTCAACTGCTCTGCCGCGATGAAACACTGCGTGTCCGGCTGGAGTTGCATAATTCTAGAACGCTTCCTACCGCCTTGGGAGCTGAGAATTTCGGCTCAACTGCTCTGCCGCGACTGAAACACTGCGTGTTCGGCTGGCGTTGCATAATTCTAGAACACTTCCGACCGCCTTGGGAGGCGAGAATTTGGGCTCAACTGCTCTGCCGCGACTGAAACACTGCGTGTCCGGCTGGCGTTGCACAATTCTAGAAGGCTTCCGACCGCCTTGGGAGCTGAGAATTTCGGCTCAACTTCTCTGCCGCGATTAAAATACTGCGTGTCCGCCTGGCGTTGCACAATTCTAGAACACTTCCGACCGCCTTGGGAGCTGAGAATTTCGGCTCAACTGCTCTGAGCGACTGAAAAACAACGTGTCCGGCTGGCGTTGCATAATTCTAGAACGCTTCCGACCGCCTTGGGAGCTGAGAATTTCGGCTCAACTGCTCATCCGCAACTGAAACACTGCGTGTCCGGCTGGCGTTGCATAATTCTAGAACGCTTCCGACCGCCTTGGGAGGTGAGAATTTCGGCTCAACTGCTCTGCCGCGACTGAAACACTGCGTGTCCGGCTGGAGTTGCATAATTCTAGAACGCTTCCGACCGCCTTGGGAGCTGAGAATTTCGGCTCAACTTCTCTGCCGCGATTAAAATACTGCGTGTCCGCCTGGCGTTGCACAATTCTAGAACACTTCCGACCGCCTTGGGAGCTGAGAATTTCGGCTCAACTGCTCTGAGCGACTGAAAAACAACGTGTCCGGCTGGCGTTGCATAATTCTAGAACGCTTCCGACCGCCTTGGGAGCTGAGAATTTCGGCTCAACTGCTCATCCGCAACTGAAACACTGCGTGTCCGGCTGGCGTTGCATAATTCTAGAACGCTTCCGACCGCCTTGGGAGGTGAGAATTTCGGCTCAACTGCTCTGCCGCGACTGAAACACTGCGTGTCCGCCTGGCGTTGCACAATTCTAGAACACTTCCGACCGCCTTGGGAGCTGAGAATTTCGGCTCAACTGCTCTGAGCGACTGAAAAACAACGTGTCCGGCTGGCGTTGCATAATTCTAGAACGCTTCCGACCGCCTTGGGAGCTGAGAATTTCGGCTCAACTGCTCTGCCGCGACTGAAACACTGCGTGTCCGGCTGGCGTTGCACAATTCTAGAAGGCTTCCGACCGCCTTGGGAGCTGAGAATTTCGGCTCAACTTCTCTGCCGCGATTGAAATACTGCGTGTCCGGCTGGCGTTGCACAATTCTAGAACGCTTCCGACCGCCTTGGGAGCTGAGAATTTCGGCTCAACTGCTCTGCCGCGACTGAAACACTGCGTGTCCGGCTGGCGTTGCATAATTCTAGAACGCTTCCGACCGCCTTGGGAGCTGAGAATTTCGGCTCAACTGCTCTGCCGCGACTGAAATACTGCGTGTCCGGCTGGCGTTGCATAATTCTAGAACACTTCCGACCGCCTTGGGAGCTGAGAATTTCGGCTCAACTGCTCTGCCGCGACTAAAACACTGCGTGTCCGGCTGGGGTTGCATAATTCTAGTACACTTCCGACCGCCTTGGGAGCTGAGAATTTCGGCTCAACTGCTCTGAGCGACTGAAAAACAACGTGTCCGGCTGGCGTTGCATAATTCTAGAACGCTTCCGACCGCCTTGGGAGCTGAGAATTTCGGCTCAACTGCTCTGCCGCGACTGAAACACTGCGTGTCCGGCTGGCGTTGCATAATTTTAGAAAACTTCCGACCGCCTTGGGAGCTGAGAATTTCGGCTCAACTGCTCTGCGACTGAAACACTGCGCGTCCGGCTGGCGTTGCATAATTCTAGAATGCTTCCGACCGCCTTGGGAGCTGAGACTTTCGGCTCAACTGCTCTGCCGCGACTGAAACACTGCGTGTCCGGCTGGCGTTGCATAATTCTAGAACGCTTCCGACCGCCTTGGGAGGCGAGAATTTCGGCTCAACTGCTCTGCCGCGACTGAAACACTGCGTGTCCGGCAGGAGTTGCATAATTCTAGAACGCTTCCGACCGCCTTGGGAGCTGAGAATTTCGGCTCAACTGCTCTGACGCGACTGAAAGACTGCGTGTCCGGCTGGCGTTGTATAATTCTAGAACGCTTCCGACCGCCTTGGGAGCTGAGAATTTCGGCTCAAGTGTTCTGCCGCGACTGAAACACTGCGTTTCCGGCTGGCGTTGCATAACTCTAGAACACTTCCGACCGCCTTGGGAGCTGAGAATTTCGGCTCAACTGCTCTGCTGCGACTGAAACACTGCGTGTCCGGCTGGCGTTGCATAATTCTAGAACGCTCCCGACCGCCTTGGGAGCTGAGAATTTCGGCTCAACTGCTCTGCCGCGACTGAAACACTGCGTGTCCGGCTGTCGTTGCGTAATTCTAAAACGCTTCCGACCGCCTTGGGAGCTGAGAATTTCGGCTGAACTGCTCTGCCGCGACCGACTCACGGCCGTGTCCGGCTGGCGTTGCATAATTCTAGAACGCTTGCGACCGCCTTGGGAGCTGAGAATTTCGGCTCAACTGCTCTGCCGCGACTGAAACACTGCGTGTCCGGCTGGCGTTGCATAATTCTAGAACGCTTCCGACCGCCTTGGGAGCTGAAAATTTCGGCTCAACTGCTCTGCCGCGACTGAAACACTGCGTGTCCGGCTGGCGTTGCATAATTCTAGAAAGCTTCCGACCGCCTTGGGAGCTGAGAATTTCAGCACAACTGCTCTGCCGCGACTGAAACACTGCGTGTCCGGCTGGCGTTGCATAATTCTAGAACGCTTCCGACCGCCTTGGGAGCTGAGAATTTCGGCTCAACTTCTCTGCCGCGACTGAAATACTGCGTGTCCGGCTGGCGTTGCATAATTCTAGAACACTTCCGACCGCCTTGGGAGCTGATAATTTCGGCTCAACTACTCTGCCGCGACTGAAACACTGCGTGTCCGGCTGGCGTTGCATAATTCTAGAACGCTTCCGACCGCCTTGGGAGCTGAGAATTTTGGCATAACTGCTCTTCCGCGACTGAAATACTGCGTGTCCGGCTGGCGTTGCATAATTCTAGAACACTTCCGACCGCCTTGGGAGCTGAGAATGTCGGCTCAATTGCTCTGCCGCGACTGAAACACTGTGTGTCCGGCTGGCGTTGCATAATTCTAGAACACTTCCGACCGCCTTGGGAGCTGATAATTTCGGCTCAACTACTCTGCCGCGACTGAAACACTGCGTGTCCGGCTGGCGTTGCATAATTATAGGAGACTTCCGACCGCCTTGGGAGCTGAGAATTTCGGCTCAACTGCTCTGCCGCGACTGAAACACTGCGTATCCGGCTGTCTTTGCATAATTCTAGGACACTTCCGACCGCCTTGGGAGCTGAGAATTTCGGCTCAACTGCTCTGCCGCGACTGAAACACTGCGTGTCTGGCTGGCGTTGCATAATTCTAGAACGCTTCCGACCGCCTTGGGAGCTGAGACTTTCGGCTCAACTGCTCTGCCGCGACTGAAACACTGCGTGTCCGGCTGGCGTTGCATAATTCTAGAACGCTTCCGACCGGCTTGGGAGGCGAGAATTTCGGCTCAACTGCTCTGCCGCGACTGAAACACTGCGTGTCCGGCTGGAGTTGCATAATTCTAGAACGCTTCCGACCGCCTTGGGAGCTGAGAATTTCGGCTCAACTGTTCTGCCGCGACTGAAACACTGCGTGTCCGGCTGGCGTTGCATAACTCTAGAACACTTCCGACCGCCTTGGGAGCTGAGAATTTCGGCTCAACTGCTCTGCCGCGACTGAAACACTGCGTGTTCGGCTGGCGTTGCATAATTCTAGAACGCTTCCGACCGCCTTGGGAGCTGAGAATTTCGGCTCAACTGCTCTGCCGCGACTAAAACACAGCGAGTCCGGCTGGCGTTGCATAATTCTAGAACGCTTCCGACCGCCTTGGGAGCTGAGAATTTCGGCTCAACTGCTCTGTCGCGACTGACACACTGCATGTCCGGCTGGCGTTCCATAATTCTAGAACACTTCCGACCGCCTTGGGAGCTGAGAATTTCGGCTAAACTGCTCTGCCGAGACTGAGACACTGCGTGTCTGGCTGGCGATCCATAATTCTAGAACACTTACGACCGCCTTGGGAGCTCAGAATTTCGGCTCAACTACTCTGCCGCGACTGAAACACTGCGTGTCCGGCAGGCGTTGCATAATTCTAGGACACTTCCCACCGCCTAGGGAGCTGAGAATTTCGGCTCAACTGCTCTGCCGCGACTAAAACACCTCGTGTCCGGCTGGCGTTGCATAATTCTAGGACGCTTCCGACCGCCTTGGGAGGTGAGAATTTAGGCTCAACTGCTCTGCCGAGACTGAGACACTGCGTGTCCGGCTGGCGTTGCATAATTCTAGAACACTTCCGACCGCCTTGGGAGCTGAGAATTTCGGCTCAACTGCTCTGAGCGACTGAAAAACAACGTGTCCGGCTGGCGTTGCATAATTCTAGAACGCTTCCGACGGCCTTGGGAGCTGAGAATTTCGGCTCAACTGCTCATCCGCGACTGAAACACTGCGTGTCCGGCTGGCGTTGCATAATTCTAGAACGCTTCCGACCGCCTTGGGAGCTGAGAATTTCGGCTCAACTGCTCTGCCGCGACTGAAACACTGCGTGTCCGGCTGGAGTTGCATAATTCTAGAACGCTTCCGACCGCCTTGGGAGCTGAGAATTTCGGCTCAACTGCTCTGCCGCGACTGAAACACTGCGTGTCCGGCTGGCGTTGCATAATTCTAGAACACTTCCGACCGCCTTGGGAGGCGAGAATTTCGGCTCAACTGCTCTGCCGCGACTGAAACACTGCGTGTCCGGCTGGCGTTGCATAATTCTAGAACGCTTCCGACCGCCTTGGGAGCTGAGAATTTCGGCTGAACTGCTCTGCCGCGACCGAAACACTGCGTGTCCGGCTGGCGTTGCATAATTCTAGAATGCTTCCGACCGCCTTGGGAGCTGAGAATTTCGGCTCAACTGCTCTGCCGCGACTGAAACACTGCGTGTCCGGCTGGCGTTGCATAATTCTAGAACGCTTCCGACCGCCTTGGGAGCTGAGAATTTCGGCTCAACTGCTCTGCCGCGACTGAAACACTGCGTGTCCGGCTGGCGTTGCATAATTCTAGAAAGCTTCCGACCGCCTTGGGAGCTGAGAATTTAAGCACAACTGCTCTGCCGCGACTGAAACACTGCGTGTCCGGCTGGCGTTGCATAATTCTAGAACGCTTCCGACCGCCTTGGGAGCTGAGAATTTCGGCTCAACTTCTCTGCCGCGACTGAAATACTGCGTGTCCGGCTGGCGTTGCATAATTCTAGAACACTTCCGACCGCCTTGGGAGCTGATAATTTCGGCTCAACTACTCTGCCGCGACTGAAATACTGCGTGTCCGGCTGGCGTTGCATAATTCTAGAACGCTTCCGACCGCCTTGGGAGCTGAGAATTTTGGCATAACTGCTCTTCCGCGACTGAAATACTGCGTGTCCGGCTGGCGTTGCATAATTCTAGAACACTTCCGACCGCCTTGGGAGCTGAGAATGTCGGCTCAATTGCTCTGCCGCGACTGAAACACTGTGTGTCCGGCTGGCGTTGCATAATTCTAGAACACTTCCGACCGCCTTGGGAGCTGATAATTTCGGCTCAACTACTCTGCCGCGACTGAAACACTGCGTGTCCGGCTGGCGTTGCATAATTATAGGAGACTTCCGACCGCCTTGGGAGCTGAGAATTTCGGCTCAACTGCTCTGCCGCGACTGAAACACTGCGTATCCGGCTGTCTTTGCATAAATCTAGAACGCTTCCGACCGCCTTGGGAGCTGAGACTTTCGGCTCAACTGCTCTGCCGCGACTGAAACACTGCGTGTCCGGCTGGCGTTGCATAATTCTAGAACGCTTCCGACCGGCTTGGGAGGCGATAATTTCGGCTCAACTGCTCTGCCGCGACTGAAACACTGCGTGTCCGGCTGGAGTTGCATAATTCTAGAACGCTTCCGACCGCCTTGGGAGCTGAGAATTTCGGCTCAACTGTTCTGCCGCGACTGAAACACTGCGTGTCCGGCTGGCGTTGCATAACTCTAGAACACTTCCGACCGCCTTGGGAGCTGAGAATTTCGGCTCAACTGCTCTGCCGCGACTGAAACACTGCGTGTTCGGCTGGCGTTGCATAATTCTAGAACGCTTCCGACCGCCTTGGGAGCTGAGAATTTCGGCTCAACTGCTCTGCCGCGACTAAAACACAGCGAGTCCGGCTGGCGTTGCATAATTCTAGAACGCTTCCGACCGCCTTGGGAGCTGAGAATTTCGGCTCAACAGCTCTGTCGCGACTGACACACTGCATGTCCGGCTGGCGTTCCATAATTCTAGAACACTTCCGACCGCCTTGGGAGCTGAGAATTTCGGCTAAACTGCTCTGCCGAGACTGAGACACTGCGTGTCTGGCTGGCGATCCATAATTCTAGAACACTTACGACCGCCTTGGGAGCTCAGAATTTCGGCTCAACTACACTGCCGCGACTGAAACACTGCGTGTCCGGCAGGCGTTGCATAATTCTAGGACACTTCCCACCGCCTAGGGAGCTGAGAATTTCGGCTCAACTGCTCTGCCGCGACTAAAACACCTCGTGTCCGGCTGGCGTTGCATAATTCTAGGACGCTTCCGACCGCCTTGGGAGGTGAGAATTTAGGCTCAACTGCTCTGCCGAGACAGACACTGCGTGTCCGGCTGGCGTTGCATAATTCTAGAACACTTCCGACCGCCTTGGGAGCTGAGAATTTCGGCTCAACTGCTCTGAGCGACTGAAAAACAACGTGTCCGGCTGGCGTTGCATAATTCTAGAACGCTTCCGACCGCCTTGGGAGCTGAGAATTTCGGCTCAACTGCTCATCCGCGACTGAAACACTGCGTGTCCGGCTGGCGTTGCATAATTCTAGAACGCTTCCGACCGCCTTGGGAGCTGAGAATTTCGGCTCAACTGCCCTGCCGCGACTGAAACACTGCGTGTCCGGCTGGAGTTGCATAGTTCTAGAACGCTTCCGACCGCCTTGGGAGCTGAGAATTTCGGCTCAACTGCTCTGCCGCGACTGAAACACTGCGTGTCCGGCTGGCGTGGCATAATTCTAGAACACTTCCGACCGCCTTGGGAGGCGAGAATTTCGGCTCAACTGCTCTGCCGCGACTGAAACACTGCGTGTCCGGCTGGCGTTGCATAATTCTAGAACGCTTCCGACCGCCTTGGGAGCTGAGAATTTCGGCTGAACTGCTCTGCCGCGACCGAAACACTGCGTGTCCGGCTGGCGTTGCACAATTCTAGAATGCTTCCGATCGCCTTGGGAGCTGAGAATTTGGGCTCAACTGCTCTGCCGCGACTGAAACACTGCGTGTCCGGCTGGCGTTGCACAATTCTAGAAGGCTTCCGACCGCCTTGGGAGCTGAGAATTTCGGCTCAACTTCTCTGCCGCGATTGAAATACTGCGTGTCCGGCTGGCGTTGCACAATTCTAGAACGCTTCCGACCGCCTTGGGAGCTGAGAATTTCGGCTCAACTGCTCTGCCGCGACTGAAACACTGCGTGTCCGGCTGGCGTTGCATAATTCTAGAACGCTTCCGACCGCCTTGGGAGCTGAGAATTTCGGCTCAACTGCTCTGCCGCGACTGAAATACTGCGTGTCCGGCTGGCGTTGCATGATTCTAGAACACTTCCGACCGCCTTGGGAGCTGAGAATTTCGGCTCAACTGCTCTGCCGCGACTAAAACACTGCGTGTCCGGCTGACGTTGCATAATTCTAGTACACTTCCGACCGCCTTGGGAGCTGAGAATTTCGGCTCAACTGCTCTGAGCGACTGAAAAACAACGTGTCCGGCTGGCGTTGCATAATTCTAGAACGCTTCCGACCGCCTTGGGAGCTGAGAATTTCGGCTCAACTGCTCTGCCGCGACCGACTCACGGCCGTGTCCGGCTGGCGTTGCATAATTCTAGAACGCTTCCGATCGCCTTGGGAGCTGAGAATTTCGGCTCAACTGCCCTGCCGCGACTGAAACAGTGCGTGTCCGGCTGGCGTTGCATAATTCTAGAACGCTTCCGACCGCCTTGGGAGCTGAGAATTTCGGCTCAACTGCTCTGCCGCGACTGAAACACTGCGTGTCCGGCTGGCGTTGCATAATTCTAGAACACTTCCGACCGCCTTGGGAGCTGATAATTTCGGCTCAACTACTCTGCCGCGACTGAAACACTGCGTGTCCGGCTGGCGTTGGATAATTATAGGACAATTCCGACCGCCTTGGGAGCTGAGAATTTCGGCTCAACTGCTCTGCCGCGACTGAAACACTGCGTGTCTGGCTGACGTTGCATAATTCTAGAACGCTTCCGACCGCCTTGGAAGCTGAGAATTTCGGCTAAACTGCTCTGCCGCGACAGAAACACTGCGTGTCCGGCTGGCGTTGCATAATTCTAGAACACTTCCGACCGCCTTGGGAGCTGAGAATTTCGGCTCAACTGCTCTGCCGCGACTGAAACACTGCGTGTCCGGCTGGCGTTGCATAATTTTAGAAAACTTCCGACCGCCTTGGGAGCTGAGAATTTCGGCTCAACTGCTCTGCCGCGACTGAAACACTGCGTGTCCCGCTGGCGTTGCATAATTCTAGAACGCTTCCGACCGCCTTGGGAGCTGAGAATTTCGGCTCAACTACACTGCCGCGACTGAAACACTGCGTGTCCGGCTGGCGTTGGATAATTATAGGACAATTCCGACCGCCTTGGGAGCTGAGAATTTCGGCTCAACTGCTCTGCCGCGACTGAAACACTGCGTGTCTGGCTGACGTTGCATAATTCTAGAACGCTTCCGACCGCCTTGGAAGCTGAGAATTTCGGCTCAACTGCTCTGCCGCGACTGAAACACTGCGTGTCCGGCTGGAGTTGCATAATTCTAGAACGCTTCCTACCGCCTTGGGAGCTGAGAATTTCGGCTCAACTGCTCTGCCGCGACTGAAGCACTGCGTGTTCGGCTGGCGTTGCATAATTCTAGAACACTTCCGACCGCCTTGGGAGGCGAGAATTTGGGCTCAACTGCTCTGCCGCGACTGAAACACTGCGTGTCCGGCTGGCGTTGCACAATTCTAGAAGGCTTCCGACCGCCTTGGGAGCTGAGAATTTCGGCTCAACTTCTCTGCCGCGATTAAAATACTGCGTGTCCGCCTGGCGTTGCACAATTCTAGAACGCTTCCGACCGCCTTGGGAGCTGAGAATTTCGGCTCAACTGCTCTGCCGCGACTGAAACACTGCGTGTCCGGCTGGCGTTGCATAATTCTAGAACGCTTAAGACCGCCTTGGGAGCTGAGAATTTCGTCTCAACTGCTCTGCCGCGACTGAAATACTGCGTGTCCGGCTGGCGTTGCATAATTCTTGAACACTTCCGACCGCCTTGGGAGCTGAGAATTTCGGCTCAACTGCTCTGCCGCGACTAAAACACTGCGTGTCCGGCTGGCGTTGCATAATTCTAGTACACTTCTGACCGCCTTGGGAGCTGAGAATTTCGGCTCAACTGCTCTGAGCGACTGAAAAACAACGTGTCCGGCTGGCGTTGCAAAATTCTAGAACGCTTCCGACCGCCTTGAGAGCTGAGAATTTCGGCTCAACTGCTCTGCCGCGACTGAAACACTGCGTGTCCGGCTGGCGTTGCATAATTCTAGAAAGCTTCCGAACGCCTTGGGAGCTGAGAATTTCGGCTCAACTGCTCTGCCGCGACTGAAACACTGCGTGTCCGGCTGGCGTTGCATAATTCTAGAACGCTTCCGACCGGCTTGGGAGGCGAGAATTTCATCTCAACTGCTCTGCCGCGACTGAAACACTGCGTGTCCGGCTGGAGTTGCATAATTCTAGAACGCTTCCGACCGCCTTGGGAGCTGAGAATTTCGGCTCAACTGTTCTGCCGCGACTGAAACACTGCGTGTCCGGCTGGCGTTGCATAACTCTAGAACACTTCCGACCGCCTTGGGAGCTGAGAATTTCGGCTCAACTGCTCTGCCGCGACTGAAACACTGCGTGTTCGGCTGGCGTTGCATAATTCTAGAACGCTTCCGACCGCCTTGGGAGCTGAGAATTTCGGCTCAACTGCTCTGCCGCGACTAAAACACAGCGAGTCCGGCTGGCGTTGCATAATTCTAGAACGCTTCCGACCGCCTTGGGAGCTGAGAATTTCGGCTCAACTGCTCTGTCGCGACTGACACACTGCATGTCCGGCTGGCGTTCCATAATTCTAGAACACTTCCGACCGCCTTGGGAGCTGAGAATTTCGGCTAAACTGCTCTGCCGAGACTGAGACACTGCGTGTCTGGCTGGCGATCCATAATTCTAGAACACTTACGACCGCCTTGGGAGCTCAGAATTTCGGCTCAACTACTCTGCCGCGACTGAAACACTGCGTGTCCGGCAGGCGTTGCATAATTCTAGGACACTTCCCACCGCCTAGGGAGCTGAGAATTTCGGCTCAACTGCTCTGCCGCGACTAAAACACCTCGTGTCCGGCTGGCGTTGCTTAATTCTAGGACGCTTCCGACCGCTTTGGGAGGTGAGAATTTAGGCTCAACTGCTCTGCCGAGACTGAGACACTGCGTGTCCGGCTGGCGTTGCATAATTCTAGAACACTTCCGACCGCCTTGGGAGCTGAGAATTTCGGCTCAACTGCTCTGAGCGACTGAAAAACAACGTGTCCGGCTGGCGTTGCATAATTCTAGAACGCTTCCGACCGCCTTGGGAGCTGAGAATTTCGGCTCAACTGCTCTGCCGCGACTGAAACACTGCGTGTCCGGCTGGCGTTGCATAATTCTAGAACGCTTCCGACCGCCTTGGGAGCTGAGAATTTCGGCTCAACTGCTCTGCCGCGACTGAAACACTGCGTGTCCGGCTGGAGTTGCATAATTCTAGAACGCTTCCGACCGCCTTGGGAGCTGAGAATTTCGGCTCAACTGCTCTGCCGCGACTGAAACTCTGCGTGTCCGGCTGGCGTTGCATAATTCTAGAACACTTCCGACCGCCTTGGGAGGCGAGAATTTCGGCTCAACTGCTCTGCCGCGACTGAAACACTGCGTGTCCGGCTGGCGTTGCATAATTCTAGAACGCTTCCGACCGCCTTGGGAGCTGAGAATTTCGGCTGAACTGCTCTGCCGCGACTGAAACACTGCGTGTCCGGCTGGCGTTGCATAATTCTAGAACGCTTCCGACCGCCTTGGGAGCTGAGAATTTGGGCTCAACTGCTCTGCCGCGACTGAAACACTGCGTGTCCGGCTGGCGTTGCACAATTCCAGAAGGCTTCCGACCGCCTTGGGAGCTGAGAATTTCGGCTCAACTTCTCTGCCGCGATTGAAATACTGCGTGTCCGGCTGGCGTTGCACAATTCTAGAACGCTTCCGACCGCCTTGGGAGCTGAGAATTTCGGCTCAACTGCTCTGCCGCGACTGAAACACTGCGTGTCCGGCTGGCGTTGCATAATTCTAGAACGCTTCCGACCGGCTTGGGAGGCGAGAATTTCATCTCAACTGCTCTGCCGCGACTGAAACACTGCGTGTCCGGCTGGAGTTGCATAATTCTAGAACGCTTCCGACCGCCTTGGGAGCTGAGAATTTCGGCTCAACTGTTCTGCCGCGACTGAAACACTGCGTGTCCGGCTGGCGTTGCATAACTCTAGAACACTTCCGACCGCCTTGGGAGCTGAGAATTTCGGCTCAACTGCTCTGCCGCGACTGAAACACTGCGTGTTCGGCTGGCGTTGCATAATTCTAGAACGCTTCCGACCGCCTTGGGAGCTGAGAATTTCGGCTCAACTGCTCTGCCGCGACTAAAACACAGCGAGTCCGGCTGGCGTTGCATAATTCTAGAACGCTTCCGACCGCCTTGGGAGCTGAGAATTTCGGCTCAACTGCTCTGTCGCGACTGACACACTGCATGTCCGGCTGGCGTTCCATAATTCTAGAACACTTCCGACCGCCTTGGGAGCTGAGAATTTCGGCTAAACTGCTCTGCCGAGACTGAGACACTGCGTGTCTGGCTGGCGATCCATAATTCTAGAACACTTACGACCGCCTTGGGAGCTCAGAATTTCGGCTCAACTACTCTGCCGCGACTGAAACACTGCGTGTCCGGCAGGCGTTGCATAATTCTAGGACACTTCCCACCGCCTAGGGAGCTGAGAATTTCGGCTCAACTGCTCTGCCGCGACTAAAACACCTCGTGTCCGGCTGGCGTTGCTTAATTCTAGGACGCTTCCGACCGCTTTGGGAGGTGAGAATTTAGGCTCAACTGCTCTGCCGAGACTGAGACACTGCGTGTCCGGCTGGCGTTGCATAATTCTAGAACACTTCCGACCGCCTTGGGAGCTGAGAATTTCGGCTCAACTGCTCTGAGCGACTGAAAAACAACGTGTCCGGCTGGCGTTGCATAATTCTAGAACGCTTCCGACCGCCTTGGGAGCTGAGAATTTCGGCTCAACTGCTCTGCCGCGACTGAAACACTGCGTGTCCGGCTGGCGTTGCATAATTCTAGAACGCTTCCGACCGCCTTGGGAGCTGAGAATTTCGGCTCAACTGCTCTGCCGCGACTGAAACACTGCGTGTCCGGCTGGAGTTGCATAATTCTAGAACGCTTCCGACCGCCTTGGGAGCTGAGAATTTCGGCTCAACTGCTCTGCCGCGACTGAAACTCTGCGTGTCCGGCTGGCGTTGCATAATTCTAGAACACTTCCGACCGCCTTGGGAGGCGAGAATTTCGGCTCAACTGCTCTGCCGCGACTGAAACACTGCGTGTCCGGCTGGCGTTGCATAATTCTAGAACGCTTCCGACCGCCTTGGGAGCTGAGAATTTCGGCTGAACTGCTCTGCCGCGACTGAAACACTGCGTGTCCGGCTGGCGTTGCATAATTCTAGAACGCTTCCGACCGCCTTGGGAGCTGAGAATTTGGGCTCAACTGCTCTGCCGCGACTGAAACACTGCGTGTCCGGCTGGCGTTGCACAATTCCAGAAGGCTTCCGACCGCCTTGGGAGCTGAGAATTTCGGCTCAACTTCTCTGCCGCGATTGAAATACTGCGTGTCCGGCTGGCGTTGCACAATTCTAGAACGCTTCCGACCGCCTTGGGAGCTGAGAATTTCGGCTCAACTGCTCTGCCGCGACTGAAACACTGCGTGTCCGGCTGGCGTTGCATAATTCTAGAACACTTCCGACCGCCTTGGGAGCTGAGAATTTCGGCTCAACTGCTCTGCCGTGACTAAAACACTGCGTGTCCGGCTGGCGTTGCATAATTCTAGTACACTTCCGACCGCCTTGGGAGCTGAGAATTTCGGCTCAACTGCTCTGAGCGACTGAAAAACAACGTGTCCGGCTGGCGTTGCATAATTCTAGAACGCTTCCGACCGCCTTGGGAGCTGAGAATTTCGGCTCAACTGCTCTGCCGCGACCGACTCACGGCCGTGTCCGGCTGGCGTTGCATAATTCTAGAACGCTTCCGATCGCCTTGGGAGCTGAGAATTTCGGCTCAACTGCCCTGCCGCGACTGAAACAGTGCGTGTCCGGCTGGCGTTGCATAATTCTAGAACGCTTCCGACCGTCTTGGGAGCTGAGAATTTCGGCTCAACTGCTCTGCCGCGACTGAAACACTGCGTGTCCGGCTGGCGTTGCATAATTCTAGAACACTTCCGACCGCCTTGGGAGCTGATAATTTCGGCTCAACTACTCTGCCGCGACTGAAACACTGCGTGTCCGGCTGGCGTTGGATAATTATAGGACAATTCCGACCGCCTTGGGAGCTGAGAATTTCGGCTCAACTGCTCTGCCGCGACTGAAACACTGCGTGTCTGGCTGACGTTGCATAATTCAAGAACGCTTCCGACCGCCTTGGAAGCTGAGAATTTCGGCTAAACTGCTCTGCCGCGACAGAACCACTGCGTGTCCGGCTGGCGTTGCATAATTCTAGAACACTTCCGACCGCCTTGGGAGCTGAGAATTTCGGCTCAACTGCTCTGCCGCGACTGAAACACTGCGTGTCCGGCTGGCGTTGCATAATTTTAGAAAACTTCCGACCGCCTTGGGAGCTGAGAATTTCGGCTCAACTGCTCTGCCGCGACTGAAACACTGCGTGTCCCGCTGGCGTTGCATAATTCTAGAACGCTTCCGACCGCCTTGGGAGCTGAGAATTTCGGCTCAACTGCTCTGCCGCGACTGAAACACAGCGTGTCCGGCTGGCGTTGCATAATTCTTGAACGCTTCCGACCGCCTTGGGAGGCGAGAATTTCGGCTCAACTGCTCTGCCGCGACTGAAACACTGCGTGTCCGGCTGGAGTTGCATAATTCTAGAACTCTTCCGACCGCCTTGGGAGCTGAGAATTTCGGCTCAACTGCTCTGCCGCGACTGGAACACTGCGTGTCCGGCTGGCGTTGCATAATTCTAGAACGCTTCCGACCGCATTGGGAGGCGAGAATTTCGGCTCAAGTGCTCTGCCGCGACTGAAACACTGCGTGTCCGGCTGGAGTTGCATAATTCTAGAACGCTTCCGACCGCCTTGGGAGGCGAGAATTTCGGCTCAACTGCTCTGCCGCGACTGAAACACTGCGTGCCTGGCTGGCGTTGCATAATTCTAGAACGCTTCCGACCGCCTTGGAAGCTGAGAATTTCGGCTAAACTGCTCTGCCGCGACAGAAACACTGCGTGTCCGGCTGGCGTTGCATAATTCTAGAACACTTCCGACCGCCTTGGGAGCTGAGAATTTCGGCTCAACTGCTCTGCCGCGACTGAAACACTGCGTGTCCGGCTGGCGTTGCATAATTCTAGAACACTTCCGACCGCCTTGGGAGCTGAGAATTTCGGCTCAACTGCTCTGCGACTGAAACACTGCGCGTCCGGCTGGCGTTGCATAATTCTAGAATGCTTCCGACCGCCTTGGGAGCTGAGACTTTCGGCTCAACTGCTCTGCCGCGACTGAAACACTGCGTGTCCGGCTGGCGTTGCATAATTCTAGAACGCTTCCGACCGCCTTGGGAGGCGAGAATTTCGGCTCAACTGCTCTGCCGCGACTGAAACACTGCGTGTCCGGCAGGAGTTGCATAATTCTAGAACGCTTCCGACCGCCTTGGGAGCTGAGAATTTCGGCTCAACTGCTCTGACGCGACTGAAAGACTGCGTGTCCGGCTGGCGTTGTATAATTCTAGAACGCTTCCGACCGCCTTGGGAGCTGAGAATTTCGGCTCAAGTGTTCTGCCGCGACTGAAACACTGCGTTTCCGGCTGGCGTTGCATAACTCTAGAACACTTCCGACCGCCTTGGGAGCTGAGAATTTCGGCTCAACTGCTCTGCTGCGACTGAAACACTGCGTGTCCGGCTGGCGTTGCATAATTCTAGAACGCTCCCGACCGCCTTGGGAGCTGAGAATTTCGGCTCAACTGCTCTGCCGCGACTGAAACACTGCGTGTCCGGCTGTCGTTGCGTAATTCTAAAACGCTTCCGACCGCCTTGGGAGCTGAGAATTTCGGCTGAACTGCTCTGCCGCGACCGACTCACGGCCGTGTCCGGCTGGCGTTGCATAATTCTAGAACGCTTGCGACCGCCTTGGGAGCTGAGAATTTCGGCTCAACTGCTCTGCCGCGACTGAAACACTGCGTGTCCGGCTGGCGTTGCATAATTCTAGAACGCTTCCGACCGCCTTGGGAGCTGAAAATTTCGGCTCAACTGCTCTGCCGCGACTGAAACACTGCGTGTCCGGCTGGCGTTGCATAATTCTAGAAAGCTTCCGACCGCCTTGGGAGCTGAGAATTTCAGCACAACTGCTCTGCCGCGACTGAAACACTGCGTGTCCGGCTGGCGTTGCATAATTCTAGAACGCTTCCGACCGCCTTGGGAGCTGAGAATTTCGGCTCAACTTCTCTGCCGCGACTGAAATACTGCGTGTCCGGCTGGCGTTGCATAATTCTAGAACACTTCCGACCGCCTTGGGAGCTGATAATTTCGGCTCAACTACTCTGCCGCGACTGAAACACTGCGTGTCCGGCTGGCGTTGCATAATTCTAGAACGCTTCCGACCGCCTTGGGAGCTGAGAATTTTGGCATAACTGCTCTTCCGCGACTGAAATACTGCGTGTCCGGCTGGCGTTGCATAATTCTAGAACACTTCCGACCGCCTTGGGAGCTGAGAATGTCGGCTCAATTGCTCTGCCGCGACTGAAACACTGTGTGTCCGGCTGGCGTTGCATAATTCTAGAACACTTCCGACCGCCTTGGGAGCTGATAATTTCGGCTCAACTACTCTGCCGCGACTGAAACACTGCGTGTCCGGCTGGCGTTGCATAATTATAGGAGACTTCCGACCGCCTTGGGAGCTGAGAATTTCGGCTCAACTGCTCTGCCGCGACTGAAACACTGCGTATCCGGCTGTCTTTGCATAATTCTAGGACACTTCCGACCGCCTTGGGAGCTGAGAATTTCGGCTCAACTGCTCTGCCGCGACTGAAACACTGCGTGTCTGGCTGGCGTTGCATAATTCTAGAACGCTTCCGACCGCCTTGGGAGCTGAGACTTTCGGCTCAACTGCTCTGCCGCGACTGAAACACTGCGTGTCCGGCTGGCGTTGCATAATTCTAGAACGCTTCCGACCGGCTTGGGAGGCGAGAATTTCGGCTCAACTGCTCTGCCGCGACTGAAACACTGCGTGTCCGGCTGGAGTTGCATAATTCTAGAACGCTTCCGACCGCCTTGGGAGCTGAGAATTTCGGCTCAACTGTTCTGCCGCGACTGAAACACTGCGTGTCCAGCTGGCGTTGCATAACTCTAGAACACTTCCGACCGCCTTGGGAGCTGAGAATTTCGGCTCAACTGCTCTGCCGCGACTGAAACACTGCGTGTTCGGCTGGCGTTGCATAATTCTAGAACGCTTCCGACCGCCTTGGGAGCTGAGAATTTCGGCTCAACTGCTCTGCCGCGACTAAAACACAGCGAGTCCGGCTGGCGTTGCATAATTCTAGAACGCTTCCGACCGCCTTGGGAGCTGAGAATTTCGGCTCAACTGCTCTGTCGCGACTGACACACTGCATGTCCGGCTGGCGTTCCATAATTCTAGAACACTTCCGACCGCCTTGGGAGCTGAGAATTTCGGCTAAACTGCTCTGCCGAGACTGAGACACTGCGTGTCTGGCTGGCGATCCATAATTCTAGAACACTTACGACCGCCTTGGGAGCTCAGAATTTCGGCTCAACTACTCTGCCGCGACTGAAACACTGCGTGTCCGGCAGGCGTTGCATAATTCTAGGACACTTCCCACCGCCTAGGGAGCTGAGAATTTCGGCTCAACTGCTCTGCCGCGACTAAAACACCTCGTGTCCGGCTGGCGTTGCATAATTCTAGGACGCTTCCGACCGCCTTGGGAGGTGAGAATTTAGGCTCAACTGCTCTGCCGAGACTGAGACACTGCGTGTCCGGCTGGCGTTGCATAATTCTAGAACACTTCCGACCGCCTTGGGAGCTGAGAATTTCGGCTCAACTGCTCTGAGCGACTGAAAAACAACGTGTCCGGCTGGCGTTGCATAATTCTAGAACGCTTCCGACGGCCTTGGGAGCTGAGAATTTCGGCTCAACTGCTCATCCGCGACTGAAACACTGCGTGTCCGGCTGGCGTTGCATAATTCTAGAACGCTTCCGACCGCCTTGGGAGCTGAGAATTTCGGCTCAACTGCTCTGCCGCGACTGAAACACTGCGTGTCCGGCTGGAGTTGCATAATTCTAGAACGCTTCCGACCGCCTTGGGAGCTGAGAATTTCGGCTCAACTGCTCTGCCGCGACTGAAACACTGCGTGTCCGGCTGGCGTTGCATAATTCTAGAACACTTCCGACCGCCTTGGGAGGCGAGAATTTCGGCTCAACTGCTCTGCCGCGACTGAAACACTGCGTGTCCGGCTGGCGTTGCATAATTCTAGAACGCTTCCGACCGCCTTGGGAGCTGAGAATTTCGGCTGAACTGCTCTGCCGCGACCGAAACACTGCGTGTCCGGCTGGCGTTGCATAATTCTAGAATGCTTCCGACCGCCTTGGGAGCTGAGAATTTCGGCTCAACTGCTCTGCCGCGACTGAAACACTGCGTGTCCGGCTGGCGTTGCATAATTCTAGAACGCTTCCGACCGCCTTGGGAGCTGAGAATTTCGGCTCAACTGCTCTGCCGCGACTGAAACACTGCGTGTCCGGCTGGCGTTGCATAATTCTAGAAAGCTTCCGACCGCCTTGGGAGCTGAGAATTTCAGCACAACTGCTCTGCCGCGACTGAAACACTGCGTGTCCGGCTGGCGTTGCATAATTCTAGAACGCTTCCGACGGCCTTGGGAGCTGAGAATTTCGGCTCAACTTCTCTGCCGCGACTGAAATACTGCGTGTCCGGCTGGCGTTGCATAATTCTAGAACACTTCCGACCGCCTTGGGAGCTGATAATTTCGGCTCAACTACTCTGCCGCGACTGAAATACTGCGTGTCCGGCTGGCGTTGCATAATTCTAGAACGCTTCCGACCGCCTTGGGAGCTGAGAATTTTGGCATAACTGCTCTTCCGCGACTGAAATACTGCGTGTCCGGCTGGCGTTGCATAATTCTAGAACACTTCCGACCGCCTTGGGAGCTGAGAATGTCGGCTCAATTGCTCTGCCGCGACTGAAACACTGTGTGTCCGGCTGGCGTTGCATAATTCTAGAACACTTCCGACCGCCTTGGGAGCTGATAATTTCGGCTCAACTACTCTGCCGCGACTGAAACACTGCGTGTCCGGCTGGCGTTGCATAATTATAGGAGACTTCCGACCGCCTTGGGAGCTGAGAATTTCGGCTCAACTGCTCTGCCGCGACTGAAACACTGCGTATCCGGCTGTCTTTGCATAAATCTAGAACGCTTCCGACCGCCTTGGGAGCTGAGACTTTCGGCTCAACTGCTCTGCCGCGACTGAAACACTGCGTGTCCGGCTGGCGTTGCATAATTCTAGAACGCTTCCGACCGGCTTGGGAGGCGATAATTTCGGCTCAACTGCTCTGCCGCGACTGAAACACTGCGTGTCCGGCTGGAGTTGCATAATTCTAGAACGCTTCCGACCGCCTTGGGAGCTGAGAATTTCGGCTCAACTGTTCTGCCGCGACTGAAACACTGCGTGTCCGGCTGGCGTTGCATAACTCTAGAACACTTCCGACCGCCTTGGGAGCTGAGAATTTCGGCTCAACTGCTCTGCCGCGACTGAAACACTGCGTGTTCGGCTGGCGTTGCATAATTCTAGAACGCTTCCGACCGCCTTGGGAGCTGAGAATTTCGGCTCAACTGCTCTGCCGCGACTAAAACACAGCGAGTCCGGCTGGCGTTGCATAATTCTAGAACGCTTCCGACCGCCTTGGGAGCTGAGAATTTCGGCTCAACAGCTCTGTCGCGACTGACACACTGCATGTCCGGCTGGCGTTCCATAATTCTAGAACACTTCCGACCGCCTTGGGAGCTGAGAATTTCGGCTAAACTGCTCTGCCGAGACTGAGACACTGCGTGTCTGGCTGGCGATCCATAATTCTAGAACACTTACGACCGCCTTGGGAGCTCAGAATTTCGGCTCAACTACACTGCCGCGACTGAAACACTGCGTGTCCGGCAGGCGTTGCATAATTCTAGGACACTTCCCACCGCCTAGGGAGCTGAGAATTTCGGCTCAACTGCTCTGCCGCGACTAAAACACCTCGTGTCCGGCTGGCGTTGCATAATTCTAGGACGCTTCCGACCGCCTTGGGAGGTGAGAATTTAGGCTCAACTGCTCTGCCGAGACAGACACTGCGTGTCCGGCTGGCGTTGCATAATTCTAGAACACTTCCGACCGCCTTGGGAGCTGAGAATTTCGGCTCAACTGCTCTGAGCGACTGAAAAACAACGTGTCCGGCTGGCGTTGCATAATTCTAGAACGCTTCCGACCGCCTTGGGAGCTGAGAATTTCGGCTCAACTGCTCATCCGCGACTGAAACACTGCGTGTCCGGCTGGCGTTGCATAATTCTAGAACGCTTCCGACCGCCTTGGGAGCTGAGAATTTCGGCTCAACTGCCCTGCCGCGACTGAAACACTGCGTGTCCGGCTGGAGTTGCATAGTTCTAGAACGCTTCCGACCGCCTTGGGAGCTGAGAATTTCGGCTCAACTGCTCTGCCGCGACTGAAACACTGCGTGTCCGGCTGGCGTTGCATAATTCTAGAACACTTCCGACCGCCTTGGGAGGCGAGAATTTCGGCTCAACTGCTCTGCCGCGACTGAAACACTGCGTGTCCGGCTGGCGTTGCATAATTCTAGAACGCTTCCGACCGCCTTGGGAGCTGAGAATTTCGGCTGAACTGCTCTGCCGCGACCGAAACACTGCGTGTCCGGCTGGCGTTGCACAATTCTAGAATGCTTCCGATCGCCTTGGGAGCTGAGAATTTGGGCTCAACTGCTCTGCCGCGACTGAAACACTGCGTGTCCGGCTGGCGTTGCACAATTCTAGAAGGCTTCCGACCGCCTTGGGAGCTGAGAATTTCGGCTCAACTTCTCTGCCGCGATTGAAATACTGCGTGTCCGGCTGGCGTTGCACAATTCTAGAACGCTTCCGACCGCCTTGGGAGCTGAGAATTTCGGCTCAACTGCTCTGCCGCGACTGAAACACTGCGTGTCCGGCTGGCGTTGCATAATTCTAGAACGCTTCCGACCGCCTTGGGAGCTGAGAATTTCGGCTCAACTGCTCTGCCGCGACTGAAATACTGCGTGTCCGGCTGGCGTTGCATGATTCTAGAACACTTCCGACCGCCTTGGGAGCTGAGAATTTCGGCTCAACTGCTCTGCCGCGACTAAAACACTGCGTGTCCGGCTGGCGTTGCATAATTCTAGTACACTTCCGACCGCCTTGGGAGCTGAGAATTTCGGCTCAACTGCTCTGAGCGACTGAAAAACAACGTGTCCCGCTGGCGTTGCATAATTCTAGAACGCTTCCGACCGCCTTGGGAGCTGAGAATTTCGGCTCAACTGCTCTGCCGCGACCGACTCACGGCCGTGTCCGGCTGGCGTTGCATAATTCTAGAACGCTTCCGATCGCCTTGGGAGCTGAGAATTTCGGCTCAACTGCCCTGCCGCGACTGAAACAGTGCGTGTCCGGCTGGCGTTGCATAATTCTAGAACGCTTCCGACCGCCTTGGGAGCTGAGAATTTCGGCTCAACTGCTCTGCCGCGACTGAAACACTGCGTGTCCGGCTGGCGTTGCATAATTCTAGAACACTTCCGACCGCCTTGGGAGCTGATAATTTCGGCTCAACTACTCTGCCGCGACTGAAACACTGCGTGTCCGGCTGGCGTTGGATAATTATAGGACAATTCCGACCGCCTTGGGAGCTGAGAATTTCGGCTCAACTGCTCTGCCGCGACTGAAACACTGCGTGTCTGGCTGACGTTGCATAATTCTAGAACGCTTCCGACCGCCTTGGAAGCTGAGAATTTCGGCTAAACTGCTCTGCCGCGACAGAAACACTGCGTGTCCGGCTGGCGTTGCATAATTCTAGAACACTTCCGACCGCCTTGGGAGCTGAGAATTTCGGCTCAACTGCTCTGCCGCGACTGAAACACTGCGTGTCCGGCTGGCGTTGCATAATATTAGAAAACTTCCGACCGCCTTGGGAGCTGAGAATTTCGGCTCAACTGCTCTGCCGCGACTGAAACACTGCGTGTCCCGCTGGCGTTGCATAATTCTAGAACGCTTCCGACCGCCTTGGGAGCTGAGAATTTCGGCTCAACTACACTGCCGCGACTGAAACACTGCGTGTCCGGCTGGCGTTGGATAATTATAGGACAATTCCGACCGCCTTGGGAGCTGAGAATTTCGGCTCAACTGCTCTGCCGCGACTGAAACACTGCGTGTCTGGCTGACGTTGCATAATTCTAGAACGCTTCCGACCGCCTTGGAAGCTGAGAATTTCGGCTCAACTGCTCTGCCGCGACTGAAACACTGCGTGTCCGGCTGGAGTTGCATAATTCTAGAACGCTTCCTACCGCCTTGGGAGCTGAGAATTTCGGCTCAACTGCTCTGCCGCGACTGAAACACTGCGTGTTCGGCTGGCGTTGCATAATTCTAGAACACTTCCGACCGCCTTGGGAGGCGAGAATTTGGGCTCAACTGCTCTGCCGCGACTGAAACACTGCGTGTCCGGCTGGCGTTGCACAATTCTAGAAGGCTTCCGACCGCCTTGGGAGCTGAGAATTTCGGCTCAACTTCTCTGCCGCGATTAAAATACTGCGTGTCCGCCTGGCGTTGCACAATTCTAGAACGCTTCCGACCGCCTTGGGAGCTGAGGATTTCGGCTCAACTGCTCTGCCGCGACTGAAACACTGCGTGTCCGGCTGGCGTTGCATAATTCTAGAACGCTTCCGACCGCCTTGGGAGCTGAGAATTTCGTCTCAACTGCTCTGCCGCGACTGAAATACTGCGTGTCCGGCTGGCGTTGCATAATTCTTGAACACTTCCGACCGCCTTGGGAGCTGAGAATTTCGGCTCAACTGCTCTGCCGCGACTAAAACACTGCGTGTCCGGCTGGCGTTGCATAATTCTAGTACACTTCTGACCGCCTTGGGAGCTGAGAATTTCGGCTCAACTGCTCTGAGCGACTGAAAAACAACGTGTCCGGCTGGCGTTGCAAAATTCTAGAACGCTTCCGACCGCCTTGAGAGCTGAGAATTTCGGCTCAACTGCTCTGCCGCGACTGAAACACTGCGTGTCCGGCTGGCGTTGCATAATTCTAGAAAGCTTCCGAACGCCTTGGGAGCTGAGAATTTCGGCTCAACTGCTCTGCCGCGACTGAAACACTGCGTGTCCGGCTGGCGTTGCATAATTCTAGAACGCTTCCGACCGGCTTGGGAGGCGAGAATTTCATCTCAACTGCTCTGCCGCGACTGAAACACTGCGTGTCCGGCTGGAGTTGCATAATTCTAGAACGCTTCCGACCGCCTTGGGAGCTGAGAATTTCGGCTCAACTGTTCTGCCGCGACTGAAACACTGCGTGTCCGGCTGGCGTTGCATAACTCTAGAACACTTCCGACCGCCTTGGGAGCTGAGAATTTCGGCTCAACTGCTCTGCCGCGACTGAAACACTGCGTGTTCGGCTGGCGTTGCATAATTCTAGAACGCTTCCGACCGCCTTGGGAGCTGAGAATTTCGGCTCAACTGCTCTGCCGCGACTAAAACACAGCGAGTCCGGCTGGCGTTGCATAATTCTAGAACGCTTCCGACCGCCTTGGGAGCTGAGAATTTCGGCTCAACTGCTCTGTCGCGACTGACACACTGCATGTCCGGCTGGCGTTCCATAATTCTAGAACACTTCCGACCGCCTTGGGAGCTGAGAATTTCGGCTAAACTGCTCTGCCGAGACTGAGACACTGCGTGTCTGGCTGGCGATCCATAATTCTAGAACACTTACGACCGCCTTGGGAGCTCAGAATTTCGGCTCAACTGCTCTGCCGCGACTAAAACACCTCGTGTCCGGCTGGCGTTGCTTAATTCTAGGACGCTTCCGACCGCCTTGGGAGGTGAGAATTTAGGCTCAACTGCTCTGCCGAGACTGAGACACTGCGTGTCCGGCTGGCGTTGCATAATTCTAGAACACTTCCGACCGCCTTGGGAGCTGAGAATTTCGGCTCAACTGCTCTGAGCGACTGAAAAACAGCGTGTCCGGCTGGCGTTGCATAATTCTAGAACGCTTCCGACCGCCTTGGGAGCTGAGAATTTCGGCTCAACTGCTCTGCCGCGACTGAAACACTGCGTGTCCGGCTGGCGTTGCATAATTCTAGAACGCTTCCGACCGCCTTGGGAGCTGAGAATTTCGGCTCAACTGCTCTGCCGCGACTGAAACACTGCGTGTCCGGCTGGAGTTGCATAGTTCTAGAACGCTTCCGACCGCCTTGGGAGCTGAGAATTTCGGCTCAACTGCTCTGCCGCGACTGAAACACTGCGTGTCCGGCTGGCGTTGCATAATTCTAGAACACTTCCGACCGCCTTGGGAGGCGAGAATTTCGGCTCAACTGCTCTGCCGCGACTGAAACACTGCGTGTCCGGCTGGCGTTGCATAATTCTAGAACGCTTCCGACCGCCTTGGGAGCTGAGAATTTCGGCTGAACTGCTCTGCCGCGACCGAAACACTGCGTGTCCGGCTGGCGTTGCACAATTCTAGAATGCTTCCGATCGCCTTGGGAGCTGAGAATTTGGGCTCAACTGCTCTGCCGCGACTGAAACACTGCGTGTCCGGCTGGCGTTGCACAATTCTAGAAGGCTTCCGACCGCCTTGGGAGCTGAGAATTTCGGCTCAACTTCTCTGCCGCGATGGAAATACTGCGTGTCCGGCTGGCGTTGCACAATTCTAGAACGCTTCCGACCGCCTTGGGAGCTGAGAATTTCGGCTCAACTGCTCTGCCGCGACTGAAACACTGCGTGTCCGGCTGGCGTTGCATAATTCTAGAACGCTTCCGACCGCCTTGGGAGCTGAGAATTTCGGCTCAACTGCTCTGCCGCGACTGAAATACTGCGTGTCCGGCTGGCGTTGCATGATTCTAGAACACTTCCGACCGCCTTGGGAGCTGAGAATTTCGGCTCAACTGCTCTGCCGCGACTAAAACACTGCGTGTCCGGCTGGCGTTGCATAATTCTAGTACACTTCCGACCGCCTTGGGAGCTGAGAATTTCGGCTCAACTGCTCTGAGCGACTGAAAAACAACGTGTCCGGCTGGCGTTGCATAATTCTAGAACGCTTCCGACCGCCTTGGGAGCTGAGAATTTCGGCTCAACTGCTCTGCCGCGACCGACTCACGGCCGTGTCCGGCTGGCGTTGCATAATTCTAGAACGCTTCCGATCGCCTTGGGAGCTGAGAATTTCGGCTCAACTGCCCTGCCGCGACTGAAACAGTGCGTGTCCGGCTGGCGTTGCATAATTCTAGAACGCTTCCGACCGCCTTGGGAGCTGAGAATTTCGGCTCAACTGCTCTGCCGCGACTGAAACACTGCGTGTCCGGCTGGCGTTGCATAATTCTAGAACACTTCCGACCGCCTTGGGAGCTGATAATTTCGGCTCAACTACTCTGCCGCGACTGAAACACTGCGTGTCCGGCTGGCGTTGGATAATTATAGGACAATTCCGACCGCCTTGGGAGCTGAGAATTTCGGCTCAACTGCTCTGCCGCGACTGAAACACTGCGTGTCTGGCTGACGTTGCATAATTCTAGAACGCTTCCGACCGCCTTGGAAGCTGAGAATTTCGGCTAAACTGCTCTGCCGCGACAGAAACACTGCGTGTCCGGCTGGCGTTGCATAATTCTAGAACACTTCCGACCGCCTTGGGAGCTGAGAATTTCGGCTCAACTGCTCTGCCGCGACTGAAACACTGCGTGTCCGGCTGGCGTTGCATAATTTTAGAAAACTTCCGACCGCCTTGGGAGCTGAGAATTTCGGCTCAACTGCTCTGCCGCGACTGAAACACTGCGTGTCCCGCTGGCGTTGCATAATTCTAGAACGCTTCCGACCGCCTTGGGAGCTGAGAATTTCGGCTCAACTACACTGCCGCGACTGAAACACTGCGTGTCCGGCTGGCGTTGGATAATTATAGGACAATTCCGACCGCCTTGGGAGCTGAGAATTTCGGCTCAACTGCTCTGCCGCGACTGAAACACTGCGTGTCTGGCTGACGTTGCATAATTCTAGAACGCTTCCGACCGCCTTGGAAGCTGAGAATTTCGGCTCAACTGCTCTGCCGCGACTGAAACACTGCGTGTCCGGCTGGAGTTGCATAATTCTAGAACGCTTCCTACCGCCTTGGGAGCTGAGAATTTCGGCTCAACTGCTCTGCCGCGACTGAAACACTGCGTGTTCGGCTGGCGTTGCATAATTCTAGAACACTTCCGACCGCCTTGGGAGGCGAGAATTTGGGCTCAACTGCTCTGCCGCGACTGAAACACTGCGTGTCCGGCTGGCGTTGCACAATTCTAGAAGGCTTCCGACCGCCTTGGGAGCTGAGAATTTCGGCTCAACTTCTCTGCCGCGATTAAAATACTGCGTGTCCGCCTGGCGTTGCACAATTCTAGAACGCTTCCGACCGCCTTGGGAGCTGAGAATTTCGGCTCAACTGCTCTGCCGCGACTGAAACACTGCGTGTCCGGCTGGCGTTGCATAATTCTAGAACGCTTCCGACCGCCTTGGGAGCTGAGAATTTCGTCTCAACTGCTCTGCCGCGACTGAAATACTGCGTGTCCGGCTGGCGTTGCATAATTCTTGAACACTTCCGACCGCCTTGGGAGCTGAGAATTTCGGCTCAACTGCTCTGCCGCGACTAAAACACTGCGTGTCCGGCTGGCGTTGCATAATTCTAGTACACTTCTGACCGCCTTGGGAGCTGAGAATTTCGGCTCAACTGCTCTGAGCGACTGAAAAACAACGTGTCCGGCTGGCGTTGCAAAATTCTAGAACGCTTCCGACCGCCTTGAGAGCTGAGAATTTCGGCTCAACTGCTCTGCCGCGACTGAAACACTGCGTGTCCGGCTGGCGTTGCATAATTCTAGAAAGCTTCCGAACGCCTTGGGAGCTGAGAATTTCGGCTCAACTGCTCTGCCGCGACTGAAACACTGCGTGTCCGGCTGGCGTTGCATAATTCTAGAACGCTTCCGACCGGCTTGGGAGGCGAGAATTTCATCTCAACTGCTCTGCCGCGACTGAAACACTGCGTGTCCGGCTGGAGTTGCATAATTCTAGAACGCTTCCGACCGCCTTGGGAGCTGAGAATTTCGGCTCAACTGTTCTGCCGCGACTGAAACACTGCGTGTCCGGCTGGCGTTGCATAACTCTAGAACACTTCCGACCGCCTTGGGAGCTGAGAATTTCGGCTCAACTGCTCTGCCGCGACTGAAACACTGCGTGTTCGGCTGGCGTTGCATAATTCTAGAACGCTTCCGACCGCCTTGGGAGCTGAGAATTTCGGCTCAACTGCTCTGCCGCGACTAAAACACAGCGAGTCCGGCTGGCGTTGCATAATTCTAGAACGCTTCCGACCGCCTTGGGAGCTGAGAATTTCGGCTCAACTGCTCTGTCGCGACTGACACACTGCATGTCCGGCTGGCGTTCCATAATTCTAGAACACTTCCGACCGCCTTGGGAGCTGAGAATTTCGGCTAAACTGCTCTGCCGAGACTGAGACACTGCGTGTCTGGCTGGCGATCCATAATTCTAGAACACTTACGACCGCCTTGGGAGCTCAGAATTTCGGCTCAACTACTCTGCCGCGACTGAAACACTGCGTGTCCGGCAGGCGTTGCATAATTCTAGGACACTTCCCACCGCCTAGGGAGCTGAGAATTTCGGCTCAACTGCTCTGCCGCGACTAAAACACCTCGTGTCCGGCTGGCGTTGCTTAATTCTAGGACGCTTCCGACCGCCTTGGGAGGTGAGAATTTAGGCTCAACTGCTCTGCCGAGACTGAGACACTGCGTGTCCGGCTGGCGTTGCATAATTCTAGAACACTTCCGACCGCCTTGGGAGCTGAGAATTTCGGCTCAACTGCTCTGAGCGACTGAAAAACAACGTGTCCGGCTGGCGTTGCATAATTCTAGAACGCTTCCGACCGCCTTGGGAGCTGAGAATTTCGGCTCAACTGCTCTGCCGCGACTGAAACACTGCGTGTCCGGCTGGCGTTGCATAATTCTAGAACGCTTCCGACCGCCTTGGGAGCTGAGAATTTCGGCTCAACTGCTCTGCCGCGACTGAAACACTGCGTGTCCGGCTGGAGTTGCATAATTCTAGAACGCTTCCGACCGCCTTGGGAGCTGAGAATTTCGGCTCAACTGCTCTGCCGCGACTGAAACTCTGCGTGTCCGGCTGGCGTTGCATAATTCTAGAACACTTCCGACCGCCTTGGGAGGCGAGAATTTCGGCTCAACTGCTCTGCCGCGACTGAAACACTGCGTGTCCGGCTGGCGTTGCATAATTCTAGAACGCTTCCGACCGCCTTGGGAGCTGAGAATTTCGGCTGAACTGCTCTGCCGCGACTGAAACACTGCGTGTCCGGCTGGCGTTGCATAATTCTAGAACGCTTCCGACCGCCTTGGGAGCTGAGAATTTGGGCTCAACTGCTCTGCCGCGACTGAAACACTGCGTGTCCGGCTGGCGTTGCACAATTCCAGAAGGCTTCCGACCGCCTTGGGAGCTGAGAATTTCGGCTCAACTTCTCTGCCGCGATTGAAATACTGCGTGTCCGGCTGGCGTTGCACAATTCTAGAACGCTTCCGACCGCCTTGGGAGCTGAGAATTTCGGCTCAACTGCTCTGCCGCGACTGAAACACTGCGTGTCCGGCTGGCGTTGCATAATTCTAGAACACTTCCGACCGCCTTGGGAGCTGAGAATTTCGGCTCAACTGCTCTGCCGTGACTAAAACACTGCGTGTCCGGCTGGCGTTGCATAATTCTAGTACACTTCCGACCGCCTTGGGAGCTGAGAATTTCGGCTCAACTGCTCTGAGCGACTGAAAAACAACGTGTCCGGCTGGCGTTGCATAATTCTAGAACGCTTCCGACCGCCTTGGGAGCTGAGAATTTCGGCTCAACTGCTCTGCCGCGACCGACTCACGGCCGTGTCCGGCTGGCGTTGCATAATTCTAGAACGCTTCCGATCGCCTTGGGAGCTGAGAATTTCGGCTCAACTGCCCTGCCGCGACTGAAACAGTGCGTGTCCGGCTGGCGTTGCATAATTCTAGAACGCTTCCGACCGTCTTGGGAGCTGAGAATTTCGGCTCAACTGCTCTGCCGCGACTGAAACACTGCGTGTCCGGCTGGCGTTGCATAATTCTAGAACACTTCCGACCGCCTTGGGAGCTGATAATTTCGGCTCAACTACTCTGCCGCGACTGAAACACTGCGTGTCCGGCTGGCGTTGGATAATTATAGGACAATTCCGACCGCCTTGGGAGCTGAGAATTTCGGCTCAACTGCTCTGCCGCGACTGAAACACTGCGTGTCTGGCTGACGTTGCATAATTCTAGAACGCTTCCGACCGCCTTGGAAGCTGAGAATTTCGGCTAAACTGCTCTGCCGCGACAGAACCACTGCGTGTCCGGCTGGCGTTGCATAATTCTAGAACACTTCCGACCGCCTTGGGAGCTGAGAATTTCGGCTCAACTGCTCTGCCGCGACTGAAACACTGCGTGTCCGGCTGGCGTTGCATAATTTTAGAAAACTTCCGACCGCCTTGGGAGCTGAGAATTTCGGCTCAACTGCTCTGCCGCGACTGAAACACTGCGTGTCCCGCTGGCGTTGCATAATTCTAGAACGCTTCCGACCGCCTTGGGAGCTGAGAATTTCGGCTCAACTGCTCTGCCGCGACTGAAACACAGCGTGTCCGGCTGGCGTTGCATAATTCTTGAACGCTTCCGACCGCCTTGGGAGGCGAGAATTTCGGCTGAACTGCTCTGCCGCGACTGAAACACTGCGTGTCCGGCTGGAGTTGCATAATTCTAGAACTCTTCCGACCGCCTTGGGAGCTGAGAATTTCGGCTCAACTGCTCTGCCGCGACTGGAACACTGCGTGTCCGGCTGGCGTTGCATAATTCTAGAACGCTTCCGACCGCATTGGGAGGCGAGAATTTCGGCTCAAGTGCTCTGCCGCGACTGAAACACTGCGTGTCCGGCTGGAGTTGCATAATTCTAGAACGCTTCCGACCGCCTTGGGAGCAGAGAATTTCGGCTAAACTGCTCTGCCGCGACTGAAACACTGCGTGCCTGGCTGGCGTTGCATAATTCTAGAACGCTTCCGACCGCCTTGGAAGCTGAGAATTTCGGCTAAACTGCTCTGCCGCGACAGAAACACTGCGTGTCCGGCTGGCGTTGCATAATTCTAGAACACTTCCGACCGCCTTGGGAGCTGAGAATTTCGGCTCAACTGCTCTGCCGCGACTGAAACACTGCGTGTCCGGCTGGCGTTGCATAATTCTAGAACACTTCCGACCGCCTAGGGACCTGAGAATTTCGGCTCAACTGCTCTGCGACTGAAACACTGCGCGTCCGGATGGCGTTGCATAATTCTAGAATGCTTCCGACCGCCTTGGGAGCTGAGACTTTCGGCTCAACTGCTCTGCCGCGACTGAAACACTGCGTGTCCGGCTGGCGTTGCATAATTCTAGAACGCTTCCGACCGCCTTGGGAGGCGAGAATTTCGGCTCAACTGCTCTGCCGCGACTGAAACACTGCGTGTCCGGCAGGAGTTGCATAATTCTAAAACGCTTCCGACCGCCTTGGGAGCTGAGAATTTCGGCTCAACTGCTCTGACGCGACTGAAACACTGCGTGTCCGGCTGGCGTTGCATAATTCTAGAACGCTTCCGACCGCCTTGGGAGCTGAGAATTTCGGCTCAAGTGTTCTGCCGCGACTGAAACACTGCGTTTCCGGCTGGCGTTGCATAACTCTAGAACACTTCCGACCGCCTTGGGAGCTGAGAATTTCGGCTCAACTGCTCTGCCGCGACTGAAACACTGCGTGTCCGGCTGGCGTTGCATAATTCTAGAACGCTCCCGACCGCCTTGGGAGCTGAGAATTTCGGCTCAACTGCTCTGCCGCGACTGAAACACTGCGTGTCCGGCTGTCTATGCGTAATTCTAAAACGCTTCCGACCGCCTTGGGAGCTGAGAATTTCGGCTGAACTGCTCTGCCGCGACCGACTCACGGCCGTGTCCGGCTGGCGTTGCATAATTCTAGAACGCTTCCGACCGCCTTGGGAGCTGAGAATTTCGGCTCAACTGCTCTGCCGCGACTGAAACACTGCGTGTCCGGCTGGCATTGCATAATTCTAGAACGCTTCCGACCGCCTTGGGAGCTGAGAATTTCGGCTCAACTGCTCTGCCGCGACTGAAATACTGCGTGTCCGGCTGGCGTTGCATAATTCTAGAACACTTCCGACTGCCTTGGGAGCTGAGAATTTCGGCTCAACTGCTCTGCCGCGACTGAAACACTGCGTGTCCGGCTGGCGTTGCATAATTCTAGAACGCTTCCGACCGCCTTGGGAGCTGAGAATTTCGGCTCAACTGCTCTGCCGCGACTGAAACACTGCGTGTCCGGCTGGCGTTGCATAATTCTAGAACGCTTCCGACCGCCTTGGGAGCTGAGAATTTCGGCTCAACTTCTCTGCCGCGACTGAAATACTGCGTGTCCGGCTGGCGTTGCATAATTCTAGAACACTTCCGACCACCTTGGGAGCTGATAATTTCGGCTCAACTACACTGCCGCGACTGAAACACTGCGTGTCCGGCTGGCGTTGGATAATTATAGGACAATTCCGACCGCCTTGGGAGCTGAGAATTTCGGCTCAACTGCTCTGCCGCGACTGAAACACTGCGTGTCTGGCTGACGTTGCATAATTCTAGAACGCTTCCGACCGCCTTGGAAGCTGAGAATTTCGGCTCAACTGCTCTGCCGCGACTGAAACACTGCGTGTCCGGCTGGAGTTGCATAATTCTAGAACGCTTCCGACCGCCTTGGGAGCTGAGAATTTCGGCTCAACTGCTCTGCCGCGACTGAAACACTGCGTGTCCGGCTGGCGTTGCATAATTCTAGAACACTTCCGACCGCCTTGGGAGGCGAGAGTTTCTGCTCAACTGCTCTGCCCCGACTGAAACACTGCGTGTCCGGCTGGCGTTGCATAATTCTAGAACGCTTCCGACCGCCTTGGGAGCTGAGAATTCCGGCTGAACTGCTCTGCCGCGACTGAAACACTGCGTGTCCGGCTGGCGTTGCATAATTCTAGAACGCTTCCGACCGCCTTGGGAGCTGAGAATTTCGGCTAAACTGCTCTGCCGAGACTGAGACACTGAGTGTCTGGCTGGCGATCCATAATTCTAGAACACTTACGACCGCCTTGGGAGCTCAGAATTTCGGCTCAACTACTCTGCCGCGACTGAAACACTGCGTGTCCGGCAGGCGTTGCATAATTCTAGGACACTTCCCACCGCCTAGGGAGCTGAGAATTTCGGCTCAACTGCTCTGCCGCGACTAAAACACCTCGTGTCCGGCTGGCGTTGCATAATTCTAGGACGCTTCCGACCGCCTTGGGAGGTGAGAATTTAGGCTCAACTGCTCTGCCGAGACTGAGACACTGCGTGTCCGGCTGGCGTTGCATAATTCTAGAACACTTCCGACCGCCTTGGGAGCTGAGAATTTCGGCTCAACTGCTCTGAGCGACTGAAAAACAACGTGTCCGGCTGGCGTTGCATAATTCTAGAACGCTTCCGACCGCCTTGGGAGCTGAGAATTTCGGCTCAACTGCTCTGCCGCGACTGAAACACTGCGTGTCCGGCTGGCGTTGGATAATTCTAGAACGCTTCCGACCGCCTTGGGAGCTGAGAATTTCGGCTCAACTGCTCTGCCGCGACTGAAACACTGCGTGTCCGGCTGGAGTTGCATAATTCTAGAACGCTTCCGACCGCCTTGGGAGCTGAGAATTTCGGCTGAACTGCTCTGCCGCGACTGAAACACTGCGTGTCCGGCTGGCGTTGCATAATTCTAGAACGCTTCCGACCGCCTTGGGAGCTGAGAATTTGGGCTCAACTGCTCTGCCGCGACTGAAACACTGCGTGTCCGACTGGCGTTGCATAATTCTAGAACACTTCCGACCGCCTTGGGAGCTGAGAATTTCGGCTCAACTGCTCTGCCGCGACTGAAACACTGCGTGTCCGGCTGGCGTTGCATAATTCTAGAACACTTCCGACCGCCTTGGGAGGCGAGAATTTCGGCTCAACTGCTCTGCCGCGACTGAAACACTGCGTGTCCGGCTGGCGTTGCATAATTCTAGAACGCTTCCGACCGCCTTGGGAGCTGAGAATTTCGGCTGAACTGCTCTGCCGCGACTGAAACACTGCGTGTCCGGCTGGCGTTGCATAATTCTAGAACGCTTCCGACCGCCTTGGGTGCTGAGAATTTGGGCTCAACTGCTCTGCCGCGACTGAAACACTGCGTGTCCGGCTGGCGTTGCACAATTCTAGAAGGCTTCCGACCGCCTTGGGAGCTGAGAATTTCGGCTCAACTTCTCTGCCGCGATTGAAATACTGCGTGTCCGGCTGGCGTTGCACAATTCTAGAACGCTTCCGACCGCCTTGGGAGCTGAGAATTTCGGCTCAACTGCTCTGCCGCGACTGAAACACTGCGTGTCCGGCTGGCGTTGTATAATTCTAGAACGCTTCCGACCGCCTTGGGAGCTGAGAATTTCGGCTCAACTGCTCTGCCGCGACTGAAATACTGCGTGTCCGGCTGGCGTTGCATAATTCTAGAACACTTCCGACCGCCTTGGGAGCTGAGAATTTCGGCTCAACTGCTCTGCCGCGACTAAAACACTGCGTGTCCGGCTGGCGTTGCATAATTCTAGTACACTTCCGACCGCCTTGGGAGCTGAGAATTTCGGCTCAACTGCTCTGAGCGACTGAAAAACAACGTGTCCGGCTGGGGTTGCATAATTCTAGAACGCTTCCGACCGCCTTGGGAGCTGAGAATTTCGGCTCAACTGCTCTGCCGCGACCGACTCACGGCCGTGTCCGGCTGGCGTTGCATAATTCTAGAACGCTTCCGATCGCCTTGGGAGCTGATAATTTCGGCTCAACTACACTGCCGCGACTGAAACACTGCGTGTCCGGCTGGCGTTGGATAATTATAGGACAATTCCGACCGCCTTGGGAGCTGAGAATTTCGGCTCAACTGCTCTGCCGCGACTGAAACACTGCGTGTCTGGCTGACGTTGCATAATTCTAGAACGCTTCCGACCGCCTTGGAAGCTGAGAATTTCGGCTCAACTGCTCTGCCGCGACTGAAACACTGCGTGTCCGGCTGGAGTTGCATAATTCTAGAACGCTTCCGACCGCCTTGGGAGCTGAGAATTTCGGCTCAACTGCTCTGCCGCGACTGAAACACTGCGTGTCCGGCTGGCGTTGCATAATTCTAGAACACTTCCGACCGCCTTGGGAGGCGAGAGTTTCTGCTCAACTGCTCTGCCCCGACTGAAACACTGCGTGTCCGGCTGGCGTTGCATAATTCTAGAACGCTTCCGACCGCCTTGGGAGCTGAGAATTCCGGCTGAACTGCTCTGCCGCGACTGAAACACTGCGTGTCCGGCTGGCGTTGCATAATTCTAGAACGCTTCCGACCGCCTTGGGAGCTGAGAATTTCGGCTAAACTGCTCTGCCGAGACTGAGACACTGCGTGTCTGGCTGGCGATCCATAATTCTAGAACACTTACGACCGCCTTGGGAGCTCAGAATTTCGGCTCAACTACTCTGCCGCGACTGAAACACTGCGTGTCCGGCAGGCGTTGCATAATTCTAGGACACTTCCCACCGCCTAGGGAGCTGAGAATTTCGGCTCAACTGCTCTGCCGCGACTAAAACACCTCGTGTCCGGCTGGCGTTGCATAATTCTAGGACGCTTCCGACCGCCTTGGGAGGTGAGAATTTAGGCTCAACTGCTCTGCCGAGACTGAGACACTGCGTGTCCGGCTGGCGTTGCATAATTCTAGAACACTTCCGACCGCCTTGGGAGCTGAGAATTTCGGCTCAACTGCTCTGAGCGACTGAAAAACAACGTGTCCGGCTGGCGTTGCATAATTCTAGAACGCTTCCGACCGCCTTGGGAGCTGAGAATTTCGGCTCAACTGCTCTGCCGCGACTGAAACACTGCGTGTCCGGCTGGCGTTGGATAATTCTAGAACGCTTCCGACCGCCTTGGGAGCTGAGAATTTCGGCTCAACTGCTCTGCCGCGACTGAAACACTGCGTGTCCGGCTGGAGTTGCATAATTCTAGAACGCTTCCGACCGCCTTGGGAGCTGAGAATTTCGGCTGAACTGCTCTGCCGCGACTGAAACACTGCGTGTCCGGCTGGCGTTGCATAATTCTAGAACGCTTCCGACCGCCTTGGGAGCTGAGAATTTGGGCTCAACTGCTCTGCCGCGACTGAAACACTGCGTGTCCGACTGGCGTTGCATAATTCTAGAACACTTCCGACCGCCTTGGGAGCTGAGAATTTCGGCTCAACTGCTCTGCCGCGACTGAAACACTGCGTGTCCGGCTGGCGTTGCATAATTCTAGAACACTTCCGACCGCCTTGGGAGGCGAGAATTTCGGCTCAACTGCTCTGCCGCGACTGAAACACTGCGTGTCCGGCTGGCGTTGCATAATTCTAGAACGCTTCCGACCGCCTTGGGAGCTGAGAATTTCGGCTGAACTGCTCTGCCGCGACTGAAACACTGCGTGTCCGGCTGGCGTTGCATAATTCTAGAACGCTTCCGACCGCCTTGGGTGCTGAGAATTTGGGCTCAACTGCTCTGCCGCGACTGAAACACTGCGTGTCCGGCTGGCGTTGCACAATTCTAGAAGGCTTCCGACCGCCTTGGGAGCTGAGAATTTCGGCTCAACTTCTCTGCCGCGATTGAAATACTGCGTGTCCGGCTGGCGTTGCACAATTCTAGAACGCTTCCGACCGCCTTGGGAGCTGAGAATTTCGGCTCAACTGCTCTGCCGCGACTGAAACACTGCGTGTCCGGCTGGCGTTGTATAATTCTAGAACGCTTCCGACCGCCTTGGGAGCTGAGAATTTCGGCTCAACTGCTCTGCCGCGACTGAAACACTGCGTGTCCGGCTGGCGTTGCATAATTCTAGAACACTTCCGACCGCCTAGGGACCTGAGAATTTCGGCTCAACTGCTCTGCGACTGAAACACTGCGTGTCCGGCTGGCGTTGCATAATTCTAGAACGCTTCCGACCGCCTTGGGAGCTGAGAATTCTGGCTGAACTGCTCTGCCGCGACTGAAACACTGCGTGTCCGGCTGGCGTTGCATAATTCTAGAACGCTTCCGACCGCCTTGGGAGCTGAGAATTTCGGCTAAACTGCTCTGCCGAGACTGAGACACTGAGTGTCTGGCTGGCGATCCATAATTCTAGAACACTTACGACCGCCTTGGGAGCTCAGAATTTCGGCTCAACTACTCTGCCGCGACTGAAACACTGCGTGTCCGGCAGGCGTTGCATAATTCTAGGACACTTCCCACCGCCTAGGGAGCTGAGAATTTCGGCTCAACTGCTCTGCCGCGACTAAAACACCTCGTGTCCGGCTGGCGTTGCATAATTCTAGGACGCTTCCGACCGCCTTGGGAGGTGAGAATTTAGGCTCAACTGCTCTGCCGAGACTGAGACACTGCGTGTCCGGCTGGCGTTGCATAATTCTAGAACACTTCCGACCGCCTTGGGAGCTGAGAATTTCGGCTCAACTGCTCTGAGCGACTGAAAAACAACGTGTCCGGCTGGCGTTGCATAATTCTAGAACGCTTCCGACCGCCTTGGGAGCTGAGAATTTCGGCTCAACTGCTCTGCCGCGACTGAAACACTGCGTGTCCGGCTGGCGTTGGATAATTCTAGAACGCTTCCGACCGCCTTGGGAGCTGAGAATTTCGGCTCAACTGCTCTGCCGCGACTGAAACACTGCGTGTCCGGCTGGAGTTGCATAATTCTAGAACGCTTCCGACCGCCTTGGGAGCTGAGAATTTCGGCTGAACTGCTCTGCCGCGACTGAAACACTGCGTGTCCGGCTGGCGTTGCATAATTCTAGAACGCTTCCGACCGCCTTGGGAGCTGAGAATTTGGGCTCAACTGCTCTGCCGCGACTGAAACACTGCGTGTCCGACTGGCGTTGCATAATTCTAGAACACTTCCGACCGCCTTGGGAGCTGAGAATTTCGGCTCAACTGCTCTGCCGCGACTGAAACACTGCGTGTCCGGCTGGCGTTGCATAATTCTAGAACACTTCCGACCGCCTTGGGAGGCGAGAATTTCGGCTCAACTGCTCTGCCGCGACTGAAACACTGCGTGTCCGGCTGGCGTTGCATAATTCTAGAACGCTTCCGACCGCCTTGGGAGCTGAGAATTTCGGCTGAACTGCTCTGCCGCGACTGAAACACTGCGTGTCCGGCTGGCGTTGCATAATTCTAGAACGCTTCCGACCGCCTTGGGTGCTGAGAATTTGGGCTCAACTGCTCTGCCGCGACTGAAACACTGCGTGTCCGGCTGGCGTTGCACAATTCTAGAAGGCTTCCGACCGCCTTGGGAGCTGAGAATTTCGGCTCAACTTCTCTGCCGCGATTGAAATACTGCGTGTCCGGCTGGCGTTGCACAATTCTAGAACGCTTCCGACCGCCTTGGGAGCTGAGAATTTCGGCTCAACTGCTCTGCCGCGACTGAAACACTGCGTGTCCGGCTGGCGTTGTATAATTCTAGAACGCTTCCGACCGCCTTGGGAGCTGAGAATTTCGGCTCAACTGCTCTGCCGCGACTGAAATACTGCGTGTCCGGCTGGCGTTGCATAATTCTAGAACACTTCCGACCGCCTTGGGAGCTGAGAATTTCGGCTCAACTGCTCTGCCGCGACTAAAACACTGCGTGTCCGGCTGGCGTTGCATAATTCTAGTACACTTCCGACCGCCTTGGGAGCTGAGAATTTCGGCTCAACTGCTCTGAGCGACTGAAAAACAACGTGTCCGGCTGGGGTTGCATAATTCTAGAACGCTTCCGACCGCCTTGGGAGCTGAGAATTTCGGCTCAACTGCTCTGCCGCGACCGACTCACGGCCGTGTCCGGCTGGCGTTGCATAATTCTAGAACGCTTCCGATCGCCTTGGGAGCTGATAATTTCGGCTCAACTACACTGCCGCGACTGAAACACTGCGTGTCCGGCTGGCGTTGGATAATTATAGGACAATTCCGACCGCCTTGGGAGCTGAGAATTTCGGCTCAACTGCTCTGCCGCGACTGAAACACTGCGTGTCTGGCTGACGTTGCATAATTCTAGAACGCTTCCGACCGCCTTGGAAGCTGAGAATTTCGGCTCAACTGCTCTGCCGCGACTGAAACACTGCGTGTCCGGCTGGAGTTGCATAATTCTAGAACGCTTCCGACCGCCTTGGGAGCTGAGAATTTCGGCTCAACTGCTCTGCCGCGACTTAAACACTGCGTGTCCGGCTGGCGTTGCATAATTCTAGAACACTTCCGACCGCCTTGGGAGGCGAGAGTTTCTGCTCAACTGCTCTGCCCCGACTGAAACACTGCGTGTCCGGCTGGCGTTGCATAATTCTAGAACGCTTCCGACCGCCTTGGGAGCTGAGAATTCCGGCTGAACTGCTCTGCCGCGACTGAAACACTGCGTGTCCGGCTGGCGTTGCATAATTCTAGAACGCTTCCGACCGCCTTGGGAGCTGAGAATTTCGGCTAAACTGCTCTGCCGAGACTGAGACACTGCGTGTCTGGCTGGCGATCCATAATTCTAGAACACTTACGACCGCCTTGGGAGCTCAGAATTTCGGCTCAACTACTCTGCCGCGACTGAAACACTGCGTGTCCGGCAGGCGTTGCATAATTCTAGGACACTTCCCACCGCCTAGGGAGCTGAGAATTTCGGCTCAACTGCTCTGCCGCGACTAAAACACCTCGTGTCCGGCTGGCGTTGCATAATTCTAGGACGCTTCCGACCGCCTTGGGAGGTGAGAATTTAGGCTCAACTGCTCTGCCGAGACTGAGACACTGCGTGTCCGGCTGGCGTTGCATAATTCTAGAACACTTCCGACCGCCTTGGGAGCTGAGAATTTCGGCTCAACTGCTCTGAGCGACTGAAAAACAACGTGTCCGGCTGGCGTTGCATAATTCTAGAACGCTTCCGACCGCCTTGGGAGCTGAGAATTTCGGCTCAACTGCTCTGCCGCGACTGAAACACTGCGTGTCCGGCTGGCGTTGGATAATTCTAGAACGCTTCCGACCGCCTTGGGAGCTGAGAATTTCGGCTCAACTGCTCTGCCGCGACTGAAACACTGCGTGTCCGGCTGGAGTTGCATAATTCTAGAACGCTTCCGACCGCCTTGGGAGCTGAGAATTTCGGCTGAACTGCTCTGCCGCGACTGAAACACTGCGTGTCCGGCTGGCGTTGCATAATTCTAGAACGCTTCCGACCGCCTTGGGAGCTGAGAATTTGGGCTCAACTGCTCTGCCGCGACTGAAACACTGCGTGTCCGACTGGCGTTGCATAATTCTAGAACACTTCCGACCGCCTTGGGAGCTGAGAATTTCGGCTCAACTGCTCTGCCGCGACTGAAACACTGCGTGTCCGGCTGGCGTTGCATAATTCTAGAACACTTCCGACCGCCTAGGGACCTGAGAATTTCGGCTCAACTGCTCTGCGACTGAAACACTGCGTGTCCGGCTGGCGTTGCATAATTCTAGAACGCTTCCGACCGCCTTGGGAGCTGAGAATTCCGGCTGAACTGCTCTGCCGCGACTGAAACACTGCGTGTCCGGCTGGCGTTGCATAATTCTAGAACGCTTCCGACCGCCTTGGGAGCTGAGAATTTCGGCTAAACTGCTCTGCCGAGACTGAGACACTGAGTGTCTGGCTGGCGATCCATAATTCTAGAACACTTACGACCGCCTTGGGAGCTCAGAATTTCGGCTCAACTACTCTGCCGCGACTGAAACACTGCGTGTCCGGCAGGCGTTGCATAATTCTAGGACACTTCCCACCGCCTAGGGAGCTGAGAATTTCGGCTCAACTGCTCTGCCGCGACTAAAACACCTCGTGTCCGGCTGGCGTTGCATAATTCTAGGACGCTTCCGACCGCCTTGGGAGGTGAGAATTTAGGCTCAACTGCTCTGCCGAGACTGAGACACTGCGTGTCCGGCTGGCGTTGCATAATTCTAGAACACTTCCGACCGCCTTGGGAGCTGAGAATTTCGGCTCAACTGCTCTGAGCGACTGAAAAACAACGTGTCCGGCTGGCGTTGCATAATTCTAGAACGCTTCCGACCGCCTTGGGAGCTGAGAATTTCGGCTCAACTGCTCTGCCGCGACTGAAACACTGCGTGTCCGGCTGGCGTTGGATAATTCTAGAACGCTTCCGACCGCCTTGGGAGCTGAGAATTTCGGCTCAACTGCTCTGCCGCGACTGAAACACTGCGTGTCCGGCTGGAGTTGCATAATTCTAGAACGCTTCCGACCGCCTTGGGAGCTGAGAATTTCGGCTGAACTGCTCTGCCGCGACTGAAACACTGCGTGTCCGGCTGGCGTTGCATAATTCTAGAACGCTTCCGACCGCCTTGGGAGCTGAGAATTTGGGCTCAACTGCTCTGCCGCGACTGAAACACTGCGTGTCCGACTGGCGTTGCATAATTCTAGAACACTTCCGACCGCCTTGGGAGCTGAGAATTTCGGCTCAACTGCTCTGCCGCGACTGAAACACTGCGTGTCCGGCTGGCGTTGCATAATTCTAGAACACTTCCGACCGCCTTGGGAGGCGAGAATTTCGGCTCAACTGCTCTGCCGCGACTGAAACACTGCGTGTCCGGCTGGCGTTGCATAATTCTAGAACGCTTCCGACCGCCTTGGGAGCTGAGAATTTCGGCTGAACTGCTCTGCCGCGACTGAAACACTGCGTGTCCGGCTGGCGTTGCATAATTCTAGAACGCTTCCGACCGCCTTGGGTGCTGAGAATTTGGGCTCAACTGCTCTGCCGCGACTGAAACACTGCGTGTCCGGCTGGCGTTGCACAATTCTAGAAGGCTTCCGACCGCCTTGGGAGCTGAGAATTTCGGCTCAACTTCTCTGCCGCGATTGAAATACTGCGTGTCCGGCTGGCGTTGCACAATTCTAGAACGCTTCCGACCGCCTTGGGAGCTGAGAATTTCGGCTCAACTGCTCTGCCGCGACTGAAACACTGCGTGTCCGGCTGGCGTTGTATAATTCTAGAACGCTTCCGACCGCCTTGGGAGCTGAGAATTTCGGCTCAACTGCTCTGCCGCGACTGAAATACTGCGTGTCCGGCTGGCGTTGCATAATTCTAGAACACTTCCGACCGCCTTGGGAGCTGAGAATTTCGGCTCAACTGCTCTGCCGCGACTAAAACACTGCGTGTCCGGCTGGCGTTGCATAATTCTAGTACACTTCCGACCGCCTTGGGAGCTGAGAATTTCGGCTCAACTGCTCTGAGCGACTGAAAAACAACGTGTCCGGCTGGGGTTGCATAATTCTAGAACGCTTCCGACCGCCTTGGGAGCTGAGAATTTCGGCTCAACTGCTCTGCCGCGACCGACTCACGGCCGTGTCCGGCTGGCGTTGCATAATTCTAGAACGCTTCCGATCGCCTTGGGAGCTGATAATTTCGGCTCAACTACACTGCCGCGACTGAAACACTGCGTGTCCGGCTGGCGTTGGATAATTATAGGACAATTCCGACCGCCTTGGGAGCTGAGAATTTCGGCTCAACTGCTCTGCCGCGACTGAAACACTGCGTGTCTGGCTGACGTTGCATAATTCTAGAACGCTTCCGACCGCCTTGGAAGCTGAGAATTTCGGCTCAACTGCTCTGCCGCGACTGAAACACTGCGTGTCCGGCTGGAGTTGCATAATTCTAGAACGCTTCCGACCGCCTTGGGAGCTGAGAATTTCGGCTCAACTGCTCTGCCGCGACTTAAACACTGCGTGTCCGGCTGGCGTTGCATAATTCTAGAACACTTCCGACCGCCTTGGGAGGCGAGAGTTTCTGCTCAACTGCTCTGCCCCGACTGAAACACTGCGTGTCCGGCTGGCGTTGCATAATTCTAGAACGCTTCCGACCGCCTTGGGAGCTGAGAATTCCGGCTGAACTGCTCTGCCGCGACTGAAACACTGCGTGTCCGGCTGGCGTTGCATAATTCTAGAACGCTTCCGACCGCCTTGGGAGCTGAGAATTTCGGCTAAACTGCTCTGCCGAGACTGAGACACTGCGTGTCTGGCTGGCGATCCATAATTCTAGAACACTTACGACCGCCTTGGGAGCTCAGAATTTCGGCTCAACTACTCTGCCGCGACTGAAACACTGCGTGTCCGGCAGGCGTTGCATAATTCTAGGACACTTCCCACCGCCTAGGGAGCTGAGAATTTCGGCTCAACTGCTCTGCCGCGACTAAAACACCTCGTGTCCGGCTGGCGTTGCATAATTCTAGGACGCTTCCGACCGCCTTGGGAGGTGAGAATTTAGGCTCAACTGCTCTGCCGAGACTGAGACACTGCGTGTCCGGCTGGCGTTGCATAATTCTAGAACACTTCCGACCGCCTTGGGAGCTGAGAATTTCGGCTCAACTGCTCTGAGCGACTGAAAAACAACGTGTCCGGCTGGCGTTGCATAATTCTAGAACGCTTCCGACCGCCTTGGGAGCTGAGAATTTCGGCTCAACTGCTCTGCCGCGACTGAAACACTGCGTGTCCGGCTGGCGTTGGATAATTCTAGAACGCTTCCGACCGCCTTGGGAGCTGAGAATTTCGGCTCAACTGCTCTGCCGCGACTGAAACACTGCGTGTCCGGCTGGAGTTGCATAATTCTAGAACGCTTCCGACCGCCTTGGGAGCTGAGAATTTCGGCTGAACTGCTCTGCCGCGACTGAAACACTGCGTGTCCGGCTGGCGTTGCATAATTCTAGAACGCTTCCGACCGCCTTGGGAGCTGAGAATTTGGGCTCAACTGCTCTGCCGCGACTGAAACACTGCGTGTCCGACTGGCGTTGCATAATTCTAGAACACTTCCGACCGCCTTGGGAGCTGAGAATTTCGGCTCAACTGCTCTGCCGCGACTGAAACACTGCGTGTCCGGCTGGCGTTGCATAATTCTAGAACACTTCCGACCGCCTTGGGAGGCGAGAATTTCGGCTCAACTGCTCTGCCGCGACTGAAACACTGCGTGTCCGGCTGGCGTTGTATAATTCTAGAACGCTTCCGACCGCCTTGGGAGCTGAGAATTTCGGCTCAACTGCTCTGCCGCGACTGAAACACTGCGTGTCCGGCTGGCGTTGCATAATTCTAGAACACTTCCGACTGCCTAGGGACCTGAGAATTTCGGCTCAACTGCTCTGCGACTGAAACACTGCGCGTCCGGATGGCGTTGCATAATTCTAGAATGCTTCCGACCGCCTTGGGAGCTGAGACTTTCGGCTCAACTGCTCTGCCGCGACTGAAACACTGCGTGTCCGGCTGGCGTTGCATAATTCTAGAACGCTTCCGACCGCCTTGGGAGGCGAGAATTTCGGCTCAACTGCTCTGCCGCGACTGAAACACTGCGTGTCCGGCAGGAGTTGCATAATTCTAAAACGCTTCCGACCGCCTTGGGAGCTGAGAATTTCGGCTCAACTGCTCTGACGCGACTGAAACACTGCGTGTCCGGCTGGCGTTGCATAATTCTAGAACGCTTCCGACCGCCTTGGGAGCTGAGAATTTCGGCTCAAGTGTTCTGCCGCGACTGAAACACTGCGTTTCCGGCTGGCGTTGCATAACTCTAGAACACTTCCGACCGCCTTGGGAGCTGAGAATTTCGGCTCAACTGCTCTGCCGCGACTGAAACACTGCGTGTCCGGCTGGCGTTGCATAATTCTAGAACGCTCCCGACCGCCTTGGGAGCTGAGAATTTCGGCTCAACTGCTCTGCCGCGACTGAAACACTGCGTGTCCGGCTGTCGTTGCGTAATTCTAAAACGCTTCCGACCGCCTTGGGAGCTGAGAATTTCGGCTGAACTGCTCTGCCGCGACCGACTCACGGCCGTGTCCGGCTGGCGTTGCATAATTCTAGAACGCTTCCGACCGCCTTGGGAGCTGAGAATTTCGGCTCAACTGCTCTGCCGCGACTGAAACACTGCGTGTCCGGCTGGCATTGCATAATTCTAGAACGCTTCCGACCGCCTTGGGAGCTGAGAATTTCGGCTCAACTGCTCTGCCGCGACTGAAATACTGCGTGTCCGGCTGGCGTTGCATAATTCTAGAACACTTCCGACCGCCTTGGGAGCTGAGAATTTCGGCTCAACTGCTCTGCCGCGACTGAAACACTGCGTGTCCGGCTGGCGTTGCATAATTCTAGAACGCTTCCGACCGCCTTGGGAGCTGAGAATTTCGGCTCAACTGCTCTGCCGCGACTGAAACACTGCGTGTCCGGCTGGCGTTGCATAATTCTAGAACGCTTCCGACCGCCTTGGGAGCTGAGAATTTCGGCTCAACTTCTCTGCCGCGACTGAAATACTGCGTGTCCGGCTGGCGTTGCATAATTCTAGAACACTTCCGACCACCTTGGGAGCTGATAATTTCGGCTCAACTACACTGCCGCGACTGAAACACTGCGTGTCCGGCTGGCGTTGGATAATTATAGGACAATTCCGACCGCCTTGGGAGCTGAGAATTTCGGCTCAACTGGTCTGCCGCGACTGAAACACTGCGTGTCTGGCTGACGTTGCATAATTCTAGAACGCTTCCGACCGCCTTGGAAGCTGAGAATTTCGGCACAACTGCTCTGCCGCGACTGAAACACTGCGTGTCCGGCTGGAGTTGCATAATTCTAGAACGCTTCCGACCGCCTTGGGAGCTGAGAATTTCGGCTCAACTGCTCTGCCGCGACTGAAACACTGCGTGTCCGGCTGGCGTTGCATAATTCTAGAACACTTCCGACCGCCTTGGGAGGCGAGAGTTTCTGCTCAACTGCTCTGCCCCGACTGAAACACTGCGTGTCCGGCTGGCGTTGCATAATTCTAGAACGCTTCCGACCGCCTTGGGAGCTGAGAATTCCGGCTGAACTGCTCTGCCGCGACTGAAACACTGCGTGTCCGGCTGGCGTTGCATAATTCTAGAACGCTTCCGACCGCCTTGGGAGCTGAGAATTTCGGCTAAACTGCTCTGCCGAGACTGAGACACTGCGTGTCTGGCTGGCGATCCATAATTCTAGAACACTTACGACCGCCTTGGGAGCTCAGAATTTCGGCTCAACTACTCTGCCGCGACTGAAACACTGCGTGTCCGGCAGGCGTTGCATAATTCTAGGACACTTCCCACCGCCTAGGGAGCTGAGAATTTCGGCTCAACTGCTCTGCCGCGACTAAAACACCTCGTGTCCGGCTGGCGTTGCATAATTCTAGGACGCTTCCGACCGCCTTGGGAGGTGAGAATTTAGGCTCAACTGCTCTGCCGAGACTGAGACACTGCGTGTCCGGCTGGCGTTGCATAATTCTAGAACACTTCCGACCGCCTTGGGAGCTGAGAATTTCGGCTCAACTGCTCTGAGCGACTGAAAAACAACGTGTCCGGCTGGCGTTGCATAATTCTAGAACGCTTCCGGCCGCCTTGGGAGCTGAGAATTTCGGCTCAACTGCTCTGCCGCGACTGAAACACTGCGTGTCCGGCTGGCGTTGGATAATTCTAGAACGCTTCCGACCGCCTTGGGAGCTGAGAATTTCGGCTCAACTGCTCTGCCGCGACTGAAACACTGCGTGTCCGGCTGGAGTTGCATAATTCTAGAACGCTTCCGACCGCCTTGGGAGCTGAGAATTTCGGCTGAACTGCTCTGCCGCGACTGAAACACTGCGTGTCCGGCTGGCGTTGCATAATTCTAGAACGCTTCCGACCGCCTTGGGAGCTGAGAATTTGGGCTCAACTGCTCTGCCGCGACTGAAACACTGCGTGTCCGACTGGCGTTGCATAATTCTAGAACACTTCCGACCGCCTTGGGAGCTGAGAATTTCGGCTCAACTGCTCTGCCGCGACTGAAACACTGCGTGTCCGGCTGGCGTTGCATAATTCTAGAACACTTCCGACCGCCTTGGGAGGCGAGAATTTCGGCTCAACTGCTCTGCCGCGACTGAAACACTGCGTGTCCGGCTGGCGTTGCATAATTCTAGAACGCTTCCGACCGCCTTGGGAGCTGAGAATTTCGGCTGAACTGCTCTGCCGCGACTGAAACACTGCGTGTCCGGCTGGCGTTGCATACTTCTAGAACGCTTCCGACCGCCTTGGGTGCTGAGAATTTGGGCTCAACTGCTCTGCCGCGACTGAAACACTGCGTGTCCGGCTGGCGTTGCACAATTCTAGAAGGCTTCCGACCGCCTTGGGAGCTGAGAATTTCGGCTCAACTTCTCTGCCGCGATTGAAATACTGCGTGTCCGGCTGGCGTTGCACAATTCTAGAACGCTTCCGACCGCCTTGGGAGCTGAGAATTTCGGCTCAACTGCTCTGCCGCGACTGAAACACTGCGTGTCCGGCTGGCGTTGTATAATTCTAGAACGCTTCCGACCGCCTTGGGAGCTGAGAATTTCGGCTCAACTGCTCTGCCGCGACTGAAATACTGCGTGTCCGGCTGGCGTTGCATAATTCTAGAACACTTCCGACCGCCTTGGGAGCTGAGAATTTCGGCTCAACTGCTCTGCCGCGACTAAAACACTGCGTGTCCGGCTGGCGTTGCATAATTCTAGTACACTTCCGACCGCCTTGGGAGCTGAGAATTTCGGCTCAACTGCTCTGAGCGACTGAAAAACAACGTGTCCGGCTGGGGTTGCATAATTCTAGAACGCTTCCGACCGCCTTGGGAGCTGAGAATTTCGGCTCAACTGCTCTGCCGCGACCGACTCACGGCCGTGTCCGGCTGGCGTTGCATAATTCTAGAACGCTTCCGATCGCCTTGGGAGCTGATAATTTCGGCTCAACTACACTGCCGCGACTGAAACACTGCGTGTCCGGCTGGCGTTGGATAATTATAGGACAATTCCGACCGCCTTGGGAGCTGAGAATTTCGGCTCAACTGCTCTGCCGCGACTGAAACACTGCGTGTCTGGCTGACGTTGCATAATTCTAGAACGCTTCCGAGCGCCTTGGAAGCTGAGAATTTCGGCTCAACTGCTCTGCCGCGACTGAAACACTGCGTGTCCGGCTGGAGTTGCATAATTCTAGAACGCTTCCGACCGCCTTGGGAGCTGAGAATTTCGGCTCAACTGCTCTGCCGCGACTGAAACACTGCGTGTCCGGCTGGCGTTGCATAATTCTAGAACACTTCCGACCGCCTTGGGAGGCGAGAGTTTCTGCTCAACTGCTCTGCCCCGACTGAAACACTGCGTGTCCGGCTGGCGTTGCATAATTCTAGAACGCTTCCGACCGCCTTGGGAGCTGAGAATTCCGGCTGAACTGCTCTGCCGCGACTGAAACACTGCGTGTCCGGCTGGCGTTGCATAATTCTAGAACGCTTCCGACCGCCTTGGGAGCTGAGAATTTCGGCTAAACTGCTCTGCCGAGACTGAGACACTGCGTGTCTGGCTGGCGATCCATAATTCTAGAACACTTACGACCGCCTTGGGAGCTCAGAATTTCGGCTCAACTACTCTGCCGCGACTGAAACACTGCGTGTCCGGCAGGCGTTGCATAATTCTAGGACACTTCCCACCGCCTAGGGAGCGGAGAATTTCGGCTCAACTGCTCTGCCGCGACTAAAACACCTCGTGTCCGGCTGGCGTTGCATAATTCTAGGACGCTTCCGACCGCCTTGGGAGGTGAGAATTTAGGCTCAACTGCTCTGCCGAGACTGAGACACTGCGTGTCCGGCTGGCGTTGCATAATTCTAGAACACTTCCGACCGCCTTGGGAGCTGAGAATTTCGGCTCAACTGCTCTGAGCGACTGAAAAACAACGTGTCCGGCTGGCGTTGCATAATTCTAGAACGCTTCCGACCGCCTTGGGAGCTGAGAATTTCGGCTCAACTGCTCTGCCGCGACTGAAACACTGCGTGTCCGGCTGGCGTTGGATAATTCTAGAACGCTTCCGACCGCCTTGGGAGCTGAGAATTTCGGCTCAACTGCTCTGCCGCGACTGAAACACTGCGTGTCCGGCTGGAGTTGCATAATTCTAGAACGCTTCCGACCGCCTTGGGAGCTGAGAATTTCGGCTGAACTGCTCTGCCGCGACTGAAACACTGCGTGTCCGGCTGGCGTTGCATAATTCTAGAACGCTTCCGACCGCCTTGGGAGCTGAGAATTTGGGCTCAACTGCTCTGCCGCGACTGAAACACTGCGTGTCCGACTGGCGTTGCATAATTCTAGAACACTTCCGACCGCCTTGGGAGCTGAGAATTTCGGCTCAACTGCTCTGCCGCGACTGAAACACTGCGTGTCCGGCTGGCGTTGCATAATTCTAGAACACTTCCGACCGCCTTGGGAGGCGAGAATTTCGGCTCAACTGCTCTGCCGCGACTGAAACACTGCGTGTCCGGCTGGCGTTGCATAATTCTAGAACGCTTCCGACCGCCTTGGGAGCTGAGAATTTCGGCTGAACTGCTCTGCCGCGACTGAAACACTGCGTGTCCGGCTGGCGTTGCATAATTCTAGAACGCTTCCGACCGCCTTGGGTGCTGAGAATTTGGGCTCAACTGCTCTGCCGCGACTGAAACACTGCGTGTCCGGCTGGCGTTGCACAATTCTAGAAGGCTTCCGACCGCCTTGGGAGCTGAGAATTTCGGCTCAACTGCTCTGCCGCGACTAAAACACCTCGTGTCCGGCTGGCGTTGCATAATTCTAGGACGCTTCCGACCGCCTTGGGAGGTGAGAATTTAGGCTCAACTGCTCTGCCGAGACTGAGACACTGCGTGTCCGGCTGGCGTTGCATAATTCTAGAACACTTCCGACCGCCTTGGGAGCTGAGAATTTCGGCTCAACTGCTCTGAGCGACTGAAAAACAACGTGTCCGGCTGGCGTTGCATAATTCTAGAACGCTTCCGACCGCCTTGGGAGCTGAGAATTTCGGCTCAACTGCTCTGCCGCGACTGAAACACTGCGTGTCCGGCTGGCGTTGGATAATTCTAGAACGCTTCCGACCGCCTTGGGAGCTGAGAATTTCGGCTCAACTGCTCTGCCGCGACTGAAACACTGCGTGTCCGGCTGGAGTTGCATAATTCTAGAACGCTTCCGACCGCCTTGGGAGCTGAGAATTTCGGCTGAACTGCTCTGCCGCGACTGAAACACTGCGTGTCCGGCTGGCGTTGCATAATTCTAGAACGCTTCCGACCGCCTTGGGAGCTGAGAATTTGGGCTCAACTGCTCTGCCGCGACTGAAACACTGCGTGTCCGACTGGCGTTGCATAATTCTAGAACACTTCCGACCGCCTTGGGAGCTGAGAATTTCGGCTCAACTGCTCTGCCGCGACTGAAACACTGCGTGTCCGGCTGGCGTTGCATAATTCTAGAACACTTCCGACCGCCTTGGGAGGCGAGAATTTCGGCTCAACTGCTCTGCCGCGACTGAAACACTGCGTGTCCGGCTGGCGTTGTATAATTCTAGAACGCTTCCGACCGCCTTGGGAGCTGAGAATTTCGGCTCAACTGCTCTGCCGCGACTGAAACACTGCGTGTCCGGCTGGCGTTGCATAATTCTAGAACACTTCCGACTGCCTAGGGACCTGAGAATTTCGGCTCAACTGCTCTGCGACTGAAACACTGCGCGTCCGGATGGCGTTGCATAATTCTAGAATGCTTCCGACCGCCTTGGGAGCTGAGACTTTCGGCTCAACTGCTCTGCCGCGACTGAAACACTGCGTGTCCGGCTGGCGTTGCATAATTCTAGAACGCTTCCGACCGCCTTGGGAGGCGAGAATTTCGGCTCAACTGCTCTGCCGCGACTGAAACACTGCGTGTCCGGCAGGAGTTGCATAATTCTAAAACGCTTCCGACCGCCTTGGGAGCTGAGAATTTCGGCTCAACTGCTCTGACGCGACTGAAACACTGCGTGTCCGGCTGGCGTTGCATAATTCTAGAACGCTTCCGACCGCCTTGGGAGCTGAGAATTTCGGCTCAAGTGTTCTGCCGCGACTGAAACACTGCGTTTCCGGCTGGCGTTGCATAACTCTAGAACACTTCCGACCGCCTTGGGAGCTGAGAATTTCGGCTCAACTGCTCTGCCGCGACTGAAACACTGCGTGTCCGGCTGGCGTTGCATAATTCTAGAACGCTCCCGACCGCCTTGGGAGCTGAGAATTTCGGCTCAACTGCTCTGCCGCGACTGAAACACTGCGTGTCCGGCTGTCGTTGCGTAATTCTAAAACGCTTCCGACCGCCTTGGGAGCTGAGAATTTCGGCTGAACTGCTCTGCCGCGACCGACTCACGGCCGTGTCCGGCTGGCGTTGCATAATTCTAGAACGCTTCCGACCGCCTTGGGAGCTGAGAATTTCGGCTCAACTGCTCTGCCGCGACTGAAACACTGCGTGTCCGGCTGGCATTGCATAATTCTAGAACGCTTCCGACCGCCTTGGGAGCTGAGAATTTCGGCTCAACTGCTCTGCCGCGACTGAAATACTGCGTGTCCGGCTGGCGTTGCATAATTCTAGAACACTTCCGACCGCCTTGGGAGCTGAGAATTTCGGCTCAACTGCTCTGCCGCGACTGAAACACTGCGTGTCCGGCTGGCGTTGCATAATTCTAGAACGCTTCCGACCGCCTTGGGAGCTGAGAATTTCGGCTCAACTGCTCTGCCGCGACTGAAACACTGCGTGTCCGGCTGGCGTTGCATAATTCTAGAACGCTTCCGACCGCCTTGGGAGCTGAGAATTTCGGCTCAACTTCTCTGCCGCGACTGAAATACTGCGTGTCCGGCTGGCGTTGCATAATTCTAGAACACTTCCGACCACCTTGGGAGCTGATAATTTCGGCTCAACTACACTGCCGCGACTGAAACACTGCGTGTCCGGCTGGCGTTGGATAATTATAGGACAATTCCGACCGCCTTGGGAGCTGAGAATTTCGGCTCAACTGGTCTGCCGCGACTGAAACACTGCGTGTCTGGCTGACGTTGCATAATTCTAGAACGCTTCCGACCGCCTTGGAAGCTGAGAATTTCGGCACAACTGCTCTGCCGCGACTGAAACACTGCGTGTCCGGCTGGAGTTGCATAATTCTAGAACGCTTCCGACCGCCTTGGGAGCTGAGAATTTCGGCTCAACTGCTCTGCCGCGACTGAAACACTGCGTGTCCGGCTGGCGTTGCATAATTCTAGAACACTTCCGACCGCCTTGGGAGGCGAGAGTTTCTGCTCAACTGCTCTGCCCCGACTGAAACACTGCGTGTCCGGCTGGCGTTGCATAATTCTAGAACGCTTCCGACCGCCTTGGGAGCTGAGAATTCCGGCTGAACTGCTCTGCCGCGACTGAAACACTGCGTGTCCGGCTGGCGTTGCATAATTCTAGAACGCTTCCGACCGCCTTGGGAGCTGAGAATTTCGGCTAAACTGCTCTGCCGAGACTGAGACACTGCGTGTCTGGCTGGCGATCCATAATTCTAGAACACTTACGACCGCCTTGGGAGCTCAGAATTTCGGCTCAACTACTCTGCCGCGACTGAAACACTGCGTGTCCGGCAGGCGTTGCATAATTCTAGGACACTTCCCACCGCCTAGGGAGCTGAGAATTTCGGCTCAACTGCTCTGCCGCGACTAAAACACCTCGTGTCCGGCTGGCGTTGCATAATTCTAGGACGCTTCCGACCGCCTTGGGAGGTGAGAATTTAGGCTCAACTGCTCTGCCGAGACTGAGACACTGCGTGTCCGGCTGGCGTTGCATAATTCTAGAACACTTCCGACCGCCTTGGGAGCTGAGAATTTCGGCTCAACTGCTCTGAGCGACTGAAAAACAACGTGTCCGGCTGGCGTTGCATAATTCTAGAACGCTTCCGGCCGCCTTGGGAGCTGAGAATTTCGGCTCAACTGCTCTGCCGCGACTGAAACACTGCGTGTCCGGCTGGCGTTGGATAATTCTAGAACGCTTCCGACCGCCTTGGGAGCTGAGAATTTCGGCTCAACTGCTCTGCCGCGACTGAAACACTGCGTGTCCGGCTGGAGTTGCATAATTCTAGAACGCTTCCGACCGCCTTGGGAGCTGAGAATTTCGGCTGAACTGCTCTGCCGCGACTGAAACACTGCGTGTCCGGCTGGCGTTGCATAATTCTAGAACGCTTCCGACCGCCTTGGGAGCTGAGAATTTGGGCTCAACTGCTCTGCCGCGACTGAAACACTGCGTGTCCGACTGGCGTTGCATAATTCTAGAACACTTCCGACCGCCTTGGGAGCTGAGAATTTCGGCTCAACTGCTCTGCCGCGACTGAAACACTGCGTGTCCGGCTGGCGTTGCATAATTCTAGAACACTTCCGACCGCCTTGGGAGGCGAGAATTTCGGCTCAACTGCTCTGCCGCGACTGAAACACTGCGTGTCCGGCTGGCGTTGCATAATTCTAGAACGCTTCCGACCGCCTTGGGAGCTGAGAATTTCGGCTGAACTGCTCTGCCGCGACTGAAACACTGCGTGTCCGGCTGGCGTTGCATACTTCTAGAACGCTTCCGACCGCCTTGGGTGCTGAGAATTTGGGCTCAACTGCTCTGCCGCGACTGAAACACTGCGTGTCCGGCTGGCGTTGCACAATTCTAGAAGGCTTCCGACCGCCTTGGGAGCTGAGAATTTCGGCTCAACTTCTCTGCCGCGATTGAAATACTGCGTGTCCGGCTGGCGTTGCACAATTCTAGAACGCTTCCGACCGCCTTGGGAGCTGAGAATTTCGGCTCAACTGCTCTGCCGCGACTGAAACACTGCGTGTCCGGCTGGCGTTGTATAATTCTAGAACGCTTCCGACCGCCTTGGGAGCTGAGAATTTCGGCTCAACTGCTCTGCCGCGACTGAAATACTGCGTGTCCGGCTGGCGTTGCATAATTCTAGAACACTTCCGACCGCCTTGGGAGCTGAGAATTTCGGCTCAACTGCTCTGCCGCGACTAAAACACTGCGTGTCCGGCTGGCGTTGCATAATTCTAGTACACTTCCGACCGCCTTGGGAGCTGAGAATTTCGGCTCAACTGCTCTGAGCGACTGAAAAACAACGTGTCCGGCTGGGGTTGCATAATTCTAGAACGCTTCCGACCGCCTTGGGAGCTGAGAATTTCGGCTCAACTGCTCTGCCGCGACCGACTCACGGCCGTGTCCGGCTGGCGTTGCATAATTCTAGAACGCTTCCGATCGCCTTGGGAGCTGATAATTTCGGCTCAACTACACTGCCGCGACTGAAACACTGCGTGTCCGGCTGGCGTTGGATAATTATAGGACAATTCCGACCGCCTTGGGAGCTGAGAATTTCGGCTCAACTGCTCTGCCGCGACTGAAACACTGCGTGTCTGGCTGACGTTGCATAATTCTAGAACGCTTCCGAGCGCCTTGGAAGCTGAGAATTTCGGCTCAACTGCTCTGCCGCGACTGAAACACTGCGTGTCCGGCTGGAGTTGCATAATTCTAGAACGCTTCCGACCGCCTTGGGAGCTGAGAATTTCGGCTCAACTGCTCTGCCGCGACTGAAACACTGCGTGTCCGGCTGGCGTTGCATAATTCTAGAACACTTCCGACCGCCTTGGGAGGCGAGAGTTTCTGCTCAACTGCTCTGCCCCGACTGAAACACTGCGTGTCCGGCTGGCGTTGCATAATTCTAGAACGCTTCCGACCGCCTTGGGAGCTGAGAATTCCGGCTGAACTGCTCTGCCGCGACTGAAACACTGCGTGTCCGGCTGGCGTTGCATAATTCTAGAACGCTTCCGACCGCCTTGGGAGCTGAGAATTTCGGCTAAACTGCTCTGCCGAGACTGAGACACTGCGTGTCTGGCTGGCGATCCATAATTCTAGAACACTTACGACCGCCTTGGGAGCTCAGAATTTCGGCTCAACTACTCTGCCGCGACTGAAACACTGCGTGTCCGGCAGGCGTTGCATAATTCTAGGACACTTCCCACCGCCTAGGGAGCGGAGAATTTCGGCTCAACTGCTCTGCCGCGACTAAAACACCTCGTGTCCGGCTGGCGTTGCATAATTCTAGGACGCTTCCGACCGCCTTGGGAGGTGAGAATTTAGGCTCAACTGCTCTGCCGAGACTGAGACACTGCGTGTCCGGCTGGCGTTGCATAATTCTAGAACACTTCCGACCGCCTTGGGAGCTGAGAATTTCGGCTCAACTGCTCTGAGCGACTGAAAAACAACGTGTCCGGCTGGCGTTGCATAATTCTAGAACGCTTCCGACCGCCTTGGGAGCTGAGAATTTCGGCTCAACTGCTCTGCCGCGACTGAAACACTGCGTGTCCGGCTGGCGTTGGATAATTCTAGAACGCTTCCGACCGCCTTGGGAGCTGAGAATTTCGGCTCAACTGCTCTGCCGCGACTGAAACACTGCGTGTCCGGCTGGAGTTGCATAATTCTAGAACGCTTCCGACCGCCTTGGGAGCTGAGAATTTCGGCTGAACTGCTCTGCCGCGACTGAAACACTGCGTGTCCGGCTGGCGTTGCATAATTCTAGAACGCTTCCGACCGCCTTGGGAGCTGAGAATTTGGGCTCAACTGCTCTGCCGCGACTGAAACACTGCGTGTCCGACTGGCGTTGCATAATTCTAGAACACTTCCGACCGCCTTGGGAGCTGAGAATTTCGGCTCAACTGCTCTGCCGCGACTGAAACACTGCGTGTCCGGCTGGCGTTGCATAATTCTAGAACACTTCCGACCGCCTTGGGAGGCGAGAATTTCGGCTCAACTGCTCTGCCGCGACTGAAACACTGCGTGTCCGGCTGGCGTTGCATAATTCTAGAACGCTTCCGACCGCCTTGGGAGCTGAGAATTTCGGCTGAACTGCTCTGCCGCGACTGAAACACTGCGTGTCCGGCTGGCGTTGCATAATTCTAGAACGCTTCCGACCGCCTTGGGTGCTGAGAATTTGGGCTCAACTGCTCTGCCGCGACTGAAACACTGCGTGTCCGGCTGGCGTTGCACAATTCTAGAAGGCTTCCGACCGCCTTGGGAGCTGAGAATTTCGGCTCAACTTCTCTGCCGCGATTGAAATACTGCGTGTCCGGCTGGCGTTGCACAATTCTAGAACGCTTCCGACCGCCTTGGGAGCTGAGAATTTCGGCTCAACTGCTCTGCCGCGACTGAAACACTGCGTGTCCGGCTGGCGTTGTATAATTCTAGAACGCTTCCGACCGCCTTGGGAGCTGAGAATTTCGGCTCAACTGCTCTGCCGCGACTGAAATACTGCGTGTCCGGCTGGCGTTGCATAATTCTAGAACACTTCCGACCGCCTTGGGAGCTGAGAATTTCGGCTCAACTGCTCTGCCGCGACTAAAACACTGCGTGTCCGGCTGGCGTTGCATAATTCTAGTACACTTCCGACCGCCTTGGGAGCTGAGAATTTCGGCTCAACTGCTCTGAGCGACTGAAAAACAACGTGTCCGGCTGGGGTTGCATAATTCTAGAACGCTTCCGACCGCCTTGGGAGCTGAGAATTTCGGCTCAACTGCTCTGCCGCGACCGACTCACGGCCGTGTCCGGCTGGCGTTGCATAATTCTAGAACGCTTCCGATCGCCTTGGGAGCTGAGAATTTCGGCTCAACTGCCCTGCCGCGACTGAAACAGTGCGTGTCCGGCTGGCGTTGCATAATTCTAGAACGCTTCGGACCGCCTTGGGAGCTGAGAATTTCGGCTCAACTGCTCTACCGCGACTGAAACACTGCGTGTCCGGCTGGCGTTGCATAATTCTAGAACGCTTCCGACCGCCTTGGGAGCTGAGAATTTTGGCTCAACTGCTCTGCCGCGACTGAAATACTGCGTGTCCGGCTGGCGTTGCATAATTCTAGAACACTTCCGACCGCCTTGGGAGCTGAGAATTTCGGCTCAATTGCTCTGCCGCGACTGAAACACTGCGTGTCCGGCTGGCGTTGCCTAATCCTAGAACACTTCCGACCGCCTTGGGAGGCGAGAATTTCGGCTCAACTGCTCTGCCGCGACTGAAACACTGCGTGTCCGGCTGGCGTTGCATAATTCTAGAAAGATTCCGACCGCCTTGGGAGCTGAGAATTTCGGCTCAACTGCTCTGCCGCGACTGAAACACTGCGTGTCCGGCTGGCGTTGCATAATTCTAGAACGCTTCCGACCGGCTTGGGAGGCGAGAATTTCGGCTCAACTGCTCTGCCGCGACTGAAACACTGCGTGTCCGGCTGGAGTTGCATAATTCTAGAACGCTTCCGACCGCCTTGGGAGCTGAGAATTTCGGCTCAACTGTTCTGCCGCGACTGAAACACTGCGTGTCCGGCTGGCGTTGCATAACTCTAGAACACTTCCGACCGCCTTGGGAGCTGAGAATTTCGGCTCAACTGCTCTGCCGCGACTGAAACACTGCGTGTTCGGCTGGCGTTGCATAATTCTAGAACGCTTCCGACCGCCTTGGGAGCTGAGAATTTCGGCTCAACTGCTCTGCCGCGACTAAAACACAGCGAGTCCGGCTGGCGTTGCATAATTCTAGAACGCTTCCGACCGCCTTGGGAGCTGAGAATTTCGGCTCAACTGCTCTGTCGCGACTGACACACTGCATGTCCGGCTGGCGTTCCATAATTCTAGAACACTTCCGACCGCCTTGGGAGCTGAGAATTTCGGCTAAACTGCTCTGCCGAGACTGAGACACTGCGTGTCTGGCTGGCGATCCATAATTCTAGAACACTTACGACCGCCTTGGGAGCTGAGAATTTTGGCTCAACTGCTCTGCCGCGACTGAAAAACAACGTGTCCGGCTGGGGTTGCATAATTCTAGAACGCTTCCGACCGCCTTGGGAGCTGAGAATTTCGGCTCAACTGCTCTGCCGCGACCGACTCACGGCCGTGTCCGGCTGGCGTTGCATAATTCTAGAACGCTTCCGATCGCCTTGGGAGCTGAGAATTTCGGCTCAACTGCCCTGCCGCGACTGAAACAGTGCGTGTCCGGCTGGCGTTGCATAATTCTAGAACGCTTCGGACCGCCTTGGGAGCTGAGAATTTCGGCTCAACTGCTCTACCGCGACTGAAACACTGCGTGTCCGGCTGGCGTTGCATAATTCTAGAACGCTTCCGACCGCCTTGGGAGCTGAGAATTTTGGCTCAACTGCTCTGCCGCGACTGAAATACTGCGTGTCCGGCTGGCGTTGCATAATTCTAGAACACTTCCGACCGCCTTGGGAGCTGAGAATTTCGGCTCAATTGCTCTGCCGCGACTGAAACACTGCGTGTCCGGCTGGCGTTGCCTAATCCTAGAACACTTCCGACCGCCTTGGGAGGCGAGAATTTCGGCTCAACTGCTCTGCCGCGACTGAAACACTGCGTGTCCGGCTGGCGTTGCATAATTCTAGAAAGATTCCGACCGCCTTGGGAGCTGAGAATTTCGGCTCAACTGCTCTGCCGCGACTGAAACACTGCGTGTCCGGCTGGCGTTGCATAATTCTAGAACGCTTCCGACCGGCTTGGGAGGCGAGAATTTCGGCTCAACTGCTCTGCCGCGACTGAAACACTGCGTGTCCGGCTGGAGTTGCATAATTCTAGAACGCTTCCGACCGCCTTGGGAGCTGAGAATTTCGGCTCAACTGTTCTGCCGCGACTGAAACACTGCGTGTCCGGCTGGCGTTGCATAACTCTAGAACACTTCCGACCGCCTTGGGAGCTGAGAATTTCGGCTCAACTGCTCTGCCGCGACTGAAACACTGCGTGTTCGGCTGGCGTTGCATAATTCTAGAACGCTTCCGACCGCCTTGGGAGCTGAGAATTTCGGCTCAACTGCTCTGCCGCGACTAAAACACAGCGAGTCCGGCTGGCGTTGCATAATTCTAGAACGCTTCCGACCGCCTTGGGAGCTGAGAATTTCGGCTCAACTGCTCTGTCGCGACTGACACACTGCATGTCCGGCTGGCGTTCCATAATTCTAGAACACTTCCGACCGCCTTGGGAGCTGAGAATTTCGGCTAAACTGCTCTGCCGAGACTGAGACACTGCGTGTCTGGCTGGCGATCCATAATTCTAGAACACTTACGACCGCCTTGGGAGCTCAGAATTTCGGCTCAACTACTCTGCCGCGACTGAAACACTGCGTGTCCGGCAGGCGTTGCATAATTCTAGGACACTTCCCACCGCCTAGGGAGCTGAGAATTTCGGCTCAACTGCTCTGCCGCGACTAAAACACCTCGTGTCCGGCTGGCGTTGCTTAATTCTAGGACGCTTCCGACCGCCTTGGGAGGTGAGAATTTAGGCTCAACTGCTCTGCCGAGACTGAGACACTGCGTGTCCGGCTGGCGTTGCATAATTCTAGAACACTTCCGACCGCCTTGGGAGCTGAGAATTTCGGCTCAACTGCTCTGAGCGACTGAAAAACAACGTGTTGTGAAGGTAAAGGATGCGCAATCAAAGGACGAACCACGAAGAAAGACACAGGGACACACACAAGCGCTTGTGTGTGTCCCTGTGTCTTTCTTCGTGGTTCGTCCTTTGATTGCGCATCCTTTACCTTCACAACATCATGTACCAACTAGGCCCTACCCAAGTTTTGTTGAAAAACAACGTGTCCGGCTGGCGTTGCATAATTCTAGAACGCTTCCGACCGCCTTGGGAGCTGAGAATTTCGGCTCAACTGCTCTGCCGCGACTGAAACACTGCGTGTCCGGCTGGCGTTGCATAATTCTAGAACGCTTCCGACCGCCTTGGGAGCTGAGAATTTCGGCTCAACTGCTCTGCCGCGACTGAAACACTGCGTGTCCGGCTGGAGTTGCATAATTCTAGAACGCTTCCGACCGCCTTGGGAGCTGAGAATTTCGGCTCAACTGCTCTGCCGCGACTGAAACTCTGCGTGTCCGGCTGGCGTTGCATAATTCTAGAACACTTCCGACCGCGTTGGGAGGCGAGAATTTCGGCTCAACTGCTCTGCCGCGACTGAAACACTGCGTGTCCGGCTGGCGTTGCATAATTCTAGAACGCTTCCGACCGCCTTGGGAGCTGAGATTTTCGGCTGAACTGCTCTGCCGCGACTGAAACACTGCGTGTCCGGCTGGCGTTGCATAATTCTAGAACGCTTCCGACCGCCTTGGGAGCTGAGAATTTGGGCTCAACTGCTCTGCCGCGACTGAAACACTGCGTGTCCGGCTGGCGTTGCACAATTCCAGAAGGCTTCCGACCGCCTTGGGAGCTGAGAATTTCGGCTCAACTTCTCTGCCGCGATTGAAATACTGCGTGTCCGGCTGGCGTTGCACAATTCTAGAACGCTTCCGACAGCCTTGGGAGCTGAGAATTTCGGCTCAACTGCTCTGCCGCGACTGAAATACTGCGTGTCCGGCTGGCGTTGCATAATTCTAGAACACTTCCGACCGCCTTGGGAGCTGAGAATTTCGGCTCAACTGCTCTGCCGCGACTAAAACACTGCGTGTCCGGCTGGCGTTGCATAATTCTAGTACACTTCCGACCGCCTTGGGAGCTGAGAATTTCGGCTCAACTGCTCTGAGCGACTGAAAAACAACGTGTCCGGCTGGCGTTGCATAATTCTAGAACGCTTCCGACCGCCTTGGGAGCTGAGAATTTCGGCTCAACTGCTCTGCCGCGACCGACTCACGGCCGTGTCCGGCTGGCGTTGCATAATTCTAGAACGCTTCCGATCGCCTTGGGAGCTGAGAATTTCGGCTCAACTGCCCTGCCGCGACTGAAACAGTGCGTGTCCGGCTGGCGTTGCATAATTCTAGAACGCTTCCGACCGCCTTGGGAGCTGAGAATTTCGGCTCAACTGCTCTGCCGCGACTGAAACACTGCGTGTCTGGCTGACGTTGCATAATTCTAGAACGCTTCCGACCGCCTTGGAAGCTGAGAATTTCGGCTAAACTGCTCTGCCGCGACAGAAACACTGCGTGTCCGGCTGGCGTTGCATAATTCTAGAACACTTCCGACCGCCTTGGGAGCTGAGAATTTCGGCTCAACTGCTCTGCCGCGACTGAAACACTGCGTGTCCGGCTGGCGTTGCATAATTTTAGAAAACTTCCGACCGCCTTTGGAGCTGATTATTTCGGCTCAACTGCTCTGCCGCGACTGAAACACTGCGTGTCCCGCTGGCGTTGCATAATTCTAGAACGCTTCCGACCGCCTTGGGAGCTGAGAATTTCGGCTCAACTGCTCTGCCGCGACTGAAACACAGCGTGTCCGGCTGGCGTTGCATAATTCTTGAACGCTTCCGACCGCCTTGGGAGGCGAGAATTTCGGCTCAACTGCTCTGCCGCGACTGAAACACTGCGTCTCCGGCTGGAGTTGCATAATTCTAGAACTCTTCCGACCGCCTTGGGAGCTGAGAATTTCGGCTCAACTGCTCTGCCGCGACTGGAACACTGCGTGTCCGGCTGGCGTTGCATAATTCTAGAACGCTTCCGACCGCATTGGGAGGCGAGAATTTCGGCTCAAGTGCTCTGCCGCGACTGAAACACTGCGTGTCCGGCTGGAGTTGCATAATTCTAGAACGCTTCCGACCGCCTTGGGAGCAGAGAATTTCGGCTAAACTGCTCTGCCGCGACTGAAACACTGCGTGCCTGGCTGGCGTTGCATAATTCTAGAACGCTTCCGACCGCCTTGGAAGCTGAGAATTTCGGCTAAACTGCTCTGCCGCGACAGAAACACTGCGTGTCCGGCTGGCGTTGCATAATTCTAGAACACTTCCGACCGCCTTGGGGGCTGAGAATTTCGGCTCAACTGCTCTGCCGCGATTGAAATACTGCGTGTCCGGCTGGCGTTGCACAATTCTAGAACGCTTCCGACAGCCTTGGGAGCTGAGAATTTCGGCTCAACTGCTCTGCCGCGACTGAAATACTGCGTGTCCGGCTGGCGTTGCATAATTCTAGAACACTTCCGACCGCCTTGGGAGCTGAGAATTTCGGCTCAACTGCTCTGCCGCGACTAAAACACTGCGTGTCCGGCTGGCGTTGCATAATTCTAGTACACTTCCGACCGCCTTGGGAGCTGAGAATTTCGGCTCAACTGCTCTGAGCGACTGAAAAACAACGTGTCCGGCTGGCGTTGCATAATTCTAGAACGCTTCCGACCGCCTTGGGAGCTGAGAATTTCGGCTCAACTGCTCTGCCGCGACCGACTCACGGCCGTGTCCGGCTGGCGTTGCATAATTCTAGAACGCTTCCGACCGCCTTGGAAGCTGAGAATTTCGGCTAAACTGCTCTGCCGCGACAGAAACACTGCGTGTCCGGCTGGCGTTGCATAATTCTAGAACACTTCCGACCGCCTTGGGAGCTGAGAATTTCGGCTCAACTGCTCTGCCGCGATTGAAATACTGCGTGTCCGGCTGGCGTTGCACAATTCTAGAACGCTTCCGACAGCCTTGGGAGCTGAGAATTTCGGCTCAACTGCTCTGCCGCGACTGAAACACTGCGTGTCCGGCTGGCGTTGCATAATTCTAGAACGCTTCCGACCGCCTTGGGAGCTGAGAATTTTGGCTCAACTGCTCTGCCGCGACTGAAATACTGCGTGTCCGGCTGGCGTTGCATAATTCTAGAACACTTCCGACCGCCTTGGGAGCTGAGAATTTCGGCTCAATTGCTCTGCCGCGACTGAAACACTGCGTGTCCGGCTGGCGTTGCCTAATCCTAGAACACTTCCGACCGCCTTGGGAGGCGAGAATTTCGGCTCAACTGCTCTGCCGCGACTGAAACACTGCGTGTCCGGCTGGCGTTGCATAATTCTAGAAAGATTCCGACCGCCTTGGGAGCTGAGAATTTCGGCTCAACTGCTCTGCCGCGACTGAAACACTGCGTGTCCGGCTGGCGTTGCATAATTCTAGAACGCTTCCGACCGGCTTGGGAGGCGAGAATTTCGGCTCAACTGCTCTGCCGCGACTGAAACACTGCGTGTCCGGCTGGAGTTGCATAATTCTAGAACGCTTCCGACCGCCTTGGGAGCTGAGAATTTCGGCTCAACTGTTCTGCCGCGACTGAAACACTGCGTGTCCGGCTGGCGTTGCATAACTCTAGAACACTTCCGACCGCCTTGGGAGCTGAGAATTTCGGCTCAACTGCTCTGCCGCGACTGAAACACTGCGTGTTCGGCTGGCGTTGCATAATTCTAGAACGCTTCCGACCGCCTTGGGAGCTGAGAATTTCGGCTCAACTGCTCTGCCGCGACTAAAACACAGCGAGTCCGGCTGGCGTTGCATAATTCTAGAACGCTTCCGACCGCCTTGGGAGCTGAGAATTTCGGCTCAACTGCTCTGTCGCGACTGACACACTGCATGTCCGGCTGGCGTTCCATAATTCTAGAACACTTCCGACCGCCTTGGGAGCTGAGAATTTCGGCTAAACTGCTCTGCCGAGACTGAGACACTGCGTGTCTGGCTGGCGATCCATAATTCTAGAACACTTACGACCGCCTTGGGAGCTCAGAATTTCGGCTCAACTACTCTGCCGCGACTGAAACACTGCGTGTCCGGCAGGCGTTGCATAATTCTAGGACACTTCCCACCGCCTAGGGAGCTGAGAATTTCGGCTCAACTGCTCTGCCGCGACTAAAACACCTCGTGTCCGGCTGGCGTTGCTTAATTCTAGGACGCTTCCGACCGCCTTGGGAGGTGAGAATTTAGGCTCAACTGCTCTGCCGAGACTGAGACACTGCGTGTCCGGCTGGCGTTGCATAATTCTAGAACACTTCCGACCGCCTTGGGAGCTGAGAATTTCGGCTCAACTGCTCTGAGCGACTGAAAAACAACGTGTTGTGAAGGTAAAGGATGCGCAATCAAAGGACGAACCACGAAGAAAGACACAGGGACACACACAAGCGCTTGTGTGTGTCCCTGTGTCTTTCTTCGTGGTTCGTCCTTTGATTGCGCATCCTTTACCTTCACAACATCATGTACCAACTAGGCCCTACCCAAGTTTTGTTGAAAAACAACGTGTCCGGCTGGCGTTGCATAATTCTAGAACGCTTCCGACCGCCTTGGGAGCTGAGAATTTCGGCTCAACTGCTCTGCCGCGACTGAAACACTGCGTGTCCGGCTGGCGTTGCATAATTCTAGAACGCTTCCGACCGCCTTGGGAGCTGAGAATTTCGGCTCAACTGCTCTGCCGCGACTGAAACACTGCGTGTCCGGCTGGAGTTGCATAATTCTAGAACGCTTCCGACCGCCTTGGGAGCTGAGAATTTCGGCTCAACTGCTCTGCCGCGACCGAAACTCTGCGTGTCCGGCTGGCGTTGCATAATTCTAGAACACTTCCGACCGCGTTGGGAGGCGAGAATTTCGGCTCAACTGCTCTGCCGCGACTGAAACACTGCGTGTCCGGCTGGCGTTGCATAATTCTAGAACGCTTCCGACCGCCTTGGGAGCTGAGATTTTCGGCTGAACTGCTCTGCCGCGACTGAAACACTGCGTGTCCGGCTGGCGTTGCATAATTCTAGAACGCTTCCGACCGCCTTGGGAGCTGAGAATTTGGGCTCAACTGCTCTGCCGCGACTGAAACACTGCGTGTCCGGCTGGCGTTGCACAATTCCAGAAGGCTTCCGACCGCCTTGGGAGCTGAGAATTTCGGCTCAACTTCTCTGCCGCGATTGAAATACTGCGTGTCCGGCTGGCGTTGCACAATTCTAGAACGCTTCCGACAGCCTTGGGAGCTGAGAATTTCGGCTCAACTGCTCTGCCGCGACTGAAATACTGCGTGTCCGGCTGGCGTTGCATAATTCTAGAACACTTCCGACCGCCTTGGGAGCTGAGAATTTCGGCTCAACTGCTCTGCCGCGACTAAAACACTGCGTGTCCGGCTGGCGTTGCATAATTCTAGTACACTTCCGACCGCCTTGGGAGCTGAGAATTTCGGCTCAACTGCTCTGAGCGACTGAAAAACAACGTGTCCGGCTGGCGTTGCATAATTCTAGAACGCTTCCGACCGCCTTGGGAGCTGAGAATTTCGGCTCAACTGCTCTGCCGCGACCGACTCACGGCCGTGTCCGGCTGGCGTTGCATAATTCTAGAACGCTTCCGATCGCCTTGGGAGCTGAGAATTTCGGCTCAACTGCCCTGCCGCGACTGAAACAGTGCGTGTCCGGCTGGCGTTGCATAATTCTAGAACGCTTCCGACCGCCTTGGGAGCTGAGAATTTCGGCTCAACTGCTCTGCCGCGACTGAAACACTGCGTGTCTGGCTGACGTTGCATAATTCTAGAACGCTTCCGACCGCCTTGGAAGCTGAGAATTTCGGCTAAACTGCTCTGCCGCGACAGAAACACTGCGTGTCCGGCTGGCGTTGCATAATTCTAGAACACTTCCGACCGCCTTGGGAGCTGAGAATTTCGGCTCAACTGCTCTGCCGCGACTGAAACACTGCGTGTCCGGCTGGCGTTGCATAATTTTAGAAAACTTCCGACCGCCTTTGGAGCTGATTATTTCGGCTCAACTGCTCTGCCGCGACTGAAACACTGCGTGTCCCGCTGGCGTTGCATAATTCTAGAACGCTTCCGACCGCCTTGGGAGCTGAGAATTTCGGCTCAACTGCTCTGCCGCGACTGAAACACAGCGTGTCCGGCTGGCGTTGCATAATTCTTGAACGCTTCCGACCGCCTTGGGAGGCGAGAATTTCGGCTCAACTGCTCTGCCGCGACTGAAACACTGCGTCTCCGGCTGGAGTTGCATAATTCTAGAACTCTTCCGACCGCCTTGGGAGCTGAGAATTTCGGCTCAACTGCTCTGCCGCGACTGGAACACTGCGTGTCCGGCTGGCGTTGCATAATTCTAGAACGCTTCCGACCGCATTGGGAGGCGAGAATTTCGGCTCAAGTGCTCTGCCGCGACTGAAACACTGCGTGTCCGGCTGGAGTTGCATAATTCTAGAACGCTTCCGACCGCCTTGGGAGCAGAGAATTTCGGCTAAACTGCTCTGCCGCGACTGAAACACTGCGTGCCTGGCTGGCGTTGCATAATTCTAGAACGCTTCCGACCGCCTTGGAAGCTGAGAATTTCGGCTAAACTGCTCTGCCGCGACAGAAACACTGCGTGTCCGGCTGGCGTTGCATAATTCTAGAACACTTCCGACCGCCTTGGGAGCTGAGAATTTCGGCTCAACTGCTCTGCCGCGATTGAAATACTGCGTGTCCGGCTGGCGTTGCACAATTCTAGAACGCTTCCGACAGCCTTGGGAGCTGAGAATTTCGGCTCAACTGCTCTGCCGCGACTGAAATACTGCGTGTCCGGCTGGCGTTGCATAATTCTAGAACACTTCCGACCGCCTTGGGAGCTGAGAATTTCGGCTCAACTGCTCTGCCGCGACTAAAACACTGCGTGTCCGGCTGGCGTTGCATAATTCTAGTACACTTCCGACCGCCTTGGGAGCTGAGAATTTCGGCTCAACTGCTCTGAGCGACTGAAAAACAACGTGTCCGGCTGGCGTTGCATAATTCTAGAACGCTTCCGACCGCCTTGGGAGCTGAGAATTTCGGCTCAACTGCTCTGCCGCGACCGACTCACGGCCGTGTCCGGCTGGCGTTGCATAATTCTAGAACGCTTCCGATCGCCTTGGGAGCTGAGAATTTCAGCTCAACTGCCCTGCCGCGACTGAAACAGTGCGTGTCCGGCTGGCGTTGCATAATTCTAGAACGCTTCCGACCGCCTTGGGAGCTGAGAATTTCGGCTCAACTGCTCTGCCGCGACTGAAACACTGCGTGTCTGGCTGACGTTGCATAATTCTAGAACGCTTCCGACCGCCTTGGAAGCTGAGAATTTCGGCTAAACTGCTCTGCCGCGACAGAAACACTGCGTGTCCGGCTGGCGTTGCATAATTCTAGAACACTTCCGACCGCCTTGGGAGCTGAGAATTTCGGCTCAACTGCTCTGCCGCGACTGAAACACTGCGTGTCCGGCTGGCGTTGCATAATTTTAGAAAACTTCCGACCGCCTTTGGAGCTGATTATTTCGGCTCAACTGCTCTGCCGCGACTGAAACACTGCGTGTCCCGCTGGCGTTGCATAATTCTAGAACGCTTCCGACCGCCTTGGGAGCTGAGAATTTCGGCTCAACTGCTCTGCCGCGACTGAAACACAGCGTGTCCGGCTGGCGTTGCATAATTCTTGAACGCTTCCGACCGCCTTGGGAGGCGAGAATTTCGGCTCAACTGCTCTGCCGCGACTGAAACACTGCGTCTCCGGCTGGAGTTGCATAATTCTAGAACTCTTCCGACCGCCTTGGGAGCTGAGAATTTCGGCTCAACTGCTCTGCCGCGACTGGAACACTGCGTGTCCGGCTGGCGTTGCATAATTCTAGAACGCTTCCGACCGCATTGGGAGGCGAGAATTTCGGCTCAAGTGCTCTGCCGCGACTGAAACACTGCGTGTCCGGCTGGAGTTGCATAATTCTAGAACGCTTCCGACCGCCTTGGGAGCAGAGAATTTCGGCTAAACTGCTCTGCCGCGACTGAAACACTGCGTGCCTGGCTGGCGTTGCATAATTCTAGAACGCTTCCGACCGCCTTGGAAGCTGAGAATTTCGGCTAAACTGCTCTGCCGCGACAGAAACACTGCGTGTCCGGCTGGCGTTGCATAATTCTAGAACACTTCCGACCGCCTTGGGAGCTGAGAATTTCGGCTCAACTGCTCTGCCGCGACTGAAACACTGCGTGTCCGGCTGGCGTTGCATAATTCTAGAACACTTCCGACCGCCTTGGGAGCTGAGAATTTCGGCTCAACTGCTCTGCGACTGAAACACTGCGCGTCCGGCTGGCGTTGCATAATTCTAGAATGCTTCCGACCGCCTTGGGAGCTGAGACTTTCGGCTCAACTGCTCTGCCGCGACTGAAACACTGCGTGTCCGGCTGGCGTTGCATAATTCTAGAACGCTTCCGACCGCCTTGGGAGGCGAGAATTTCGGCTCAACTGCTCTGCCGCGACTGAAACACTGCGTGTCCGGCAGGAGTTGCATAATTCTAAAACGCTTCCGACCGCCTTGGGAGCTGAGAATTCCGGCTCAACTGTTCTGACGCGACTGAAACACTGCGTGTCCGGCTGGCGTTGCATAATTCTAGAACGCTTCCGACCGCCTTGGGAGCTGAGAATTTCGGCTCAAGTGTTCTGCCGCGACTGAAACACTGCGTTTCCGGCTGGCGTTGCATAACTCTAGAACACTTCCGACCGCCTTGGGAGCTGAGAATTTCGGCTCAACTGCTCTGCCGCGACTGAAACACTGCGTGTCCGGCTGGCGTTGCATAATTCTAGAACGCTCCCGACCGCCTTGGGAGCTGAGAATTTCGGCTCAACTGCTCTGCCGCGACTGAAACACTGCGTGTCCGGCTGTCGTTGCGTAATTCTAAAACGCTTCCGACCGCCTTGGGAGCTGAGAATTTCGGCTGAACTGCTCTGCCGCGACCGACACACGGCCGTGCCCGGCTGGCGTTGCATAATTCTAGAACGCTTCCGACCGCCTTGGGAGCTGAGAATTTCGGCTCAACTGCTCTGCCGCGACTGAAACACTGCGTGTCCGGCTGGCGTTGCATAATTCTAGAACGCTTCCGACCGCCTTGGGAGCTGAGAATTTCGGCTCAACTGCTCTGCCGCGACTGAAATACTGCGTGTCCGGCTGGCGTTGCATAATTCTAGAACGCTTCCGACCGCCTTGGGAGCTGGGAATTCCGGCTGAACTGCTCTGCCGCGACTGAAACACTGCGTGTCCGGCTGGCGTTGCATAATTCTAGAACGCTTCCGACCGCCTTGGGAGCTGAGAATTTGGGCTCAACTGCTCTGCCGCGACTGAAACACTGCGTGTCCGGCTGGCGTTGCACAATTCTAGAAGGCTTCCGACCGCCTTGGGAGCTGAGAATTTCGGCTCAACATCTCTGCCGCGATTGAAATACTGCGTGTCCGGCTGGCGTTGCAGAATTCTAGAAAGCTTCCGACCGCCTTGGGAGCTGAGAATTTCGGCTCAACTGCTCTGCCGCGACTGAAACACTGCGTGTCCGGCTGGCGTTGCATAATACTAGAACGCTTCCGACCGCCTTGGGAGCTGAGAATTTCGGCTCAACTGCTCTGCCGCGACTGAAATACTGCGTGTCCGGCTGGCGTTGCATAATTCTAGAACACTTCCGACCGCCTTGGGAGCTGAGAATTTCGGCTCAACTGCTCTGCCGCGACTAAAACACTGCGTGTCCGGCTGGCGTTGCATAATTCTAGAACGCTTCCGACCGCCTTGGGAGCTGAGAATTTCGGCTCAACTTCTCTGCCGCGACTGAAATACTGCGTGTCCGGCTGGCGTTGCATAATTCTAGAACACTTCCGACCGCCTTGGGAGCTGATAATTTCGGCTCAACTACTCTGCCGCGACTGAAACACTGCGTGTCCGGCTGGCGTTGCATAATTCTAGAACGCTTCCGACCGCCTTGGGAGCTGAGAATTTTGGCATAACTGCTCTGCCGCGACTGAAATACTGCGTGTCCGGCTGGCGTTGCATAATTCTAGAACACTTCCGACCGCCTTGGGAGCTGAGAATGTCGGCTCAATTGCTCTGCCGCGACTGAAACACTGCGTGTCCGGCTGGCGTTGCATAATTCTAGAACACTTCCGACCGCCTTGGGAGCTGATAATTTCGGCTCAACTACTCTGCCGCGACTGAAACACTGTGTGTCCGGCTGGCGTTGCATAATTATAGGAGACTTCCGACCGCCTTGGGAGCTGAGAATTTCGGCTCAACTGCTCTGCCGCGACTGAAACACTGCGTATCCGGCTGTCTTTGCATAATTCTAGGACACTTCCGACCGCCTTGGGAGCTGAGACTTTCGGCTCAACTGCTCTCCCGTGACTGAGACACTGCGTGTCCGGCTGGCGTTACATAATTCTAGAACGCTTCCGATCGGCTTGGGAGGCGAGAATTTCGGCTCAACTGCTCTGCCGCGACTGAAACACTGCGTGTCCGGCTGGAGTTGCATAATTCTAGAACGCTTCCGACCGCCTTGGGAGCTGAGAATTTCGGCTCAACTGTTCTGCCGCGACTGAAACACTGCGTGTCCGGCCGGCGTTGCATAACTCTAGAACACTTCCGACCGCCTTGGGAGCTGAGAATTTCGGCTCAACTGCTCTGCCGCGACTGAAACACTGCGTGTTCGGCTGGCGTTGCATAATTCTAGAACGCTTCCGACCGCCTTGGGAGCTGAGAATTTCGGCTCAACTGCTCTGCCGCGACTAAAACACAGCGAGTCCGGCTGGCGTTGCATAATTCTAGAACGCTTCCGACCGCCTTGGGAGCTGAGAATTTCGGCTCAACTGCTCTGTCGCGACTGACACACTGCATGTCCGGCTGGCGTTCCATAATTCTAGAACACTTCCGACCGCCTTGGGAGCTGAGAATTTCGGCTAAACTGCTCTGCCGAGACTGAGACACTGCGTGTCTGGCTGGCGATCCATAATTCTAGAACACTTCCCACCGCCTAGGGAGCTGAGAATTTCGGCTCAACTGCTCTGCCGCGACTAAAACACCTCGTGTCCGGCTGGCGTTGCATAATTCTAGGACGCTTCCGACCGCCTTGGGAGGTGAGAATTTAGGCTCAACTGCTCTGCCGAGACTGAGACACTGCGTGTCCGGCTGGCGTTGCATAATTCTAGAACACTTCCGACCGCCTTGGGAGCTGAGAATTTCGGCTCAACTGCTCTGAGCGACTGAAAAACAACGTGTCCGGCTGGCGTTGCATAATTCTAGAACGCTTCCGACCGCCTTGGGAGCTGAGAATTTCGGCTCAACTGCTCTGCCGCGACTGAAACACTGCGTGTCCGGCTGGCGTTGCATAATTCTAGAACGCTTCCGACCGCCTTGGGAGCTGAGAATTTCGGCTCAACTGCTCTGCCGCGACTGAAACACTGCGTGTCCGGCTGGAGTTGCATAATTCTAGAACGCTTCCGACCGCCTTGGGAGCTGAGAATTTCGGCTCAACTGCTCTGCCGCGACTGAAACACTGCGTGTCCGGCTGGCGTTGCATAATTCTAGAACGTTTCCGACCGCCTTGGGAGCTGAGAATTTCGGCTCAACTGCTCTGCCGCGACCGACTCACGGCCGTGTCCGGCTGGCGTTGCATAATTCTAGAACGCTTCCGATCGCCTTGGGAGCTGAGAATTTCGGCTCAACTGCCCTGCCGCGACTGAAACAGTGCGTGTCCGGCTGGCGTTGCATAATTCTAGAACGCTTCGGACCGCCTTGGGAGCTGAGAATTTCGGCTCAACTGCTCTGCCGCGACTGAAACACTGCGTGTCCGGCTGGCGTTGCATAATTCTAGAACACTTCCGACCGCCTTGGGAGGCGAGAATTTCGGCTCAACTGCTCTGCCGCGACTGAAACACTGCGTGTCCGGCTGGCGTTGCATAATTCTAGAACGCTTCCGACCGCCTTGGGAGCTGAGAATTTCGGCTGAACTGCTCTGCCGCGACTGAAACACTGCGTGTCCGGCTGGCGTTGCATAATTCTAGAACGCTTCCGACCGCCTTGGGAGCTGAGAATTTGGGCTCAACTGCTCTGCCGCGACTGAAACACTGCGTGTCCGGCTGGCGTTGCACAATTCTAGAAGGCTTCCGACCGCCTTGGGAGCTGAGAATTTCGGCTCAACTTCTGTGCCGCGATTGAAATACTGCGTGTCCGGCTGGCGTTGCACAATTCTAGAACGCTTCCGACCGCCTTGGGAGCTGAGAATTTCGGCTCAACTGCTCTGCCGCGACTGAAACACTGCGTGTCCGGCTGGCGTTGCATAATTCTAGAACGCTTCCGACCGCCTTGGGAGCTGAGAATTTCGGCTCAACTGCTCTGCCGCGACTGAAATACTGCGTGTCCGGCTGGCGTTGCATAATTCTAGAACACTTCCGACCGCCTTGGGAGCTGAGAATTTCGGCTCAACTGCTCTGCCGCGACTAAAACACTGCGTGTCCGGCTGGCGTTGCATAATTCTAGTACACTTCCGACCGCCTTGGGAGCTGAGAATTTCGGCTCAACTGCTCTGAGCGACTGAAAAACAACGTGTCCGGCTGGCGTTGCATAATTCTAGAACGTTTCCGACCGCCTTGGGAGCTGAGAATTTCGGCTCAACTGCTCTGCCGCGACCGACTCACGGCCGTGTCCGGCTGGCGTTGCATAATTCTAGAACGCTTCCGATCGCCTTGGGAGCTGAGAATTTCGGCTCAACTGCCCTGCCGCGACTGAAACAGTGCGTGTCCGGCTGGCGTTGCATAATTCTAGAACGCTTCGGACCGCCTTGGGAGCTGAGAATTTCGGCTCAACTGCTCTACCGCGACTGAAACACTGCGTGTCCGGCTGGCGTTGCATAATTCTAGAACGCTTCCGACCGCCTTGGGAGCTGAGAATTTTGGCTCAACTGCTCTGCCGCGACTGAAATACTGCGTGTCCGGCTGGCGTTGCATAATTCTAGAACACTTCCGACCGCCTTGGGAGCTGAGAATTTCGGCTCAATTGCTCTGCCGCGACTGAAACACTGCGTGTCCGGCTGGCGTTGCCTAATCATAGAACACTTCCGACCGCCTTGGGAGGCGAGAATTTTGGCTCAACTGCTCTGCCGCGACTGAAACACTGCGTGTCCGGCTGGCGTTGCATAATTCTAGAAAGATTCCGACCGCCTTGGGAGCTGAGAATTTCGGCTCAACTGCTCTGCCGCGACTGAAACACTGCGTGTCCGGCTGGCGTTGCATAATTCTAGGACACTTCCGACCGCCTTGGGAGCTGAGAATTTCGGCTCAACTGCTCTGCCGCGACTGAAACACTGCGTGTCTGGCTGGCGTTGCATAATTCTAGAACGCTTCCGACCGCCTTGGGAGCTGAGAATTTCGGCTAAACTGCTCTGCCGCGACAGAAACACTGCGTGTCCGGCTGGCGTTGCATAATTCTAGAACACTTCCGACCGCCTTGGGAGCTGAGAACTCCGGCTCAACTGCTCTGCCGCGACTGAAACACTGCGTGTCCGGCTGGCGTTGCATAATTCTAGAACACTTCCGACCGCCTTAGGAGCTGAGAATTTGGGCTAAACTGCTCTGCCGCGACTGAAACACTGCGTGTCCGGCTGGCGTTGCATAATTCTAGAACGCTTCCGACCGCCTTGGGAGCTGAGAATTTCGGCTCAACTGCTCTGCCGCGACTGAAACACTGCGTGTCCGGCTGGCGTTGCATAATTCTAGAACGCTTCCGACCGCCTTGGGAGCTGAGAATTTCGGCTCAACTGCTCTGAGCGACTGAAAAACAACGTGTCCGGCTGGCGTTGCATAATTCTAGAACGCTTCCGACCGCCTTGGGAGCTGAGAATTTCGGCTCAACTGCTCTGCCGCGACTGAAACACTGCGTGTCCGGCTTTCGTTGCATAATTCTAGAACGCTTCCGACCGCCTTGGGAGCTGAGAATTTCGGCTCAACTGCTCTGCCGCGACTGAAACACTGCGTGTCCGGCTGGAGTTGCATAATTCTAGAACGCTTCCGACCGCCTTGGGAGCTGAGAATTTCGGCTGAACTGCTCTGCCGCGACTGAAACACTGCGTGTCCGGCTGGCGTTGCATAATTCTAGAACGCTTCCGACCGCCTTGGGAGCTGAGAATTTGGGCTCAACTGCTCTGCCGCGACTGAAACACTGCGTGTCCGGCTGGCGTTGCATAATTCTAGAACACTTCCGACCGCCTTGGGAGCTGAGAATTTCGGCTCAACTGCTCTGCCGCGACTGAAACACTGCGTGTCCGGCTGGCGTTGCATAATTCTAGAACACTTCCGACCGCCTTGGGAGGCGAGAATTTCGGCTCAACTGCTCTGCCGCGACTGAAACACTGCGTGTCCGGCTGGCGTTGCATAATTCTAGAACGCTTCCGACCGCCTTGGGAGCTGAGAATTTCGGCTGAACTGCTCTGCCGCGACTGAAACACTGCGTGTCCGGCTGGCGTTGCATAATTCTAGAACGCTTCCGACCGCCTTGGGAGCTGAGAATTTGGGCTCAACTGCTCTGCCGCGACTGAAACACTGCGTGTCCGGCTGGCGTTGCACAATTCTAGAAGGCTTCCGACCGCCTTGGGAGCTGAGAATTTCGGCTCAACTTCTGTGCCGCGATTGAAATACTGCGTGTCCGGCTGGCGTTGCACAATTCTAGAACGCTTCCGACCGCCTTGGGAGCTGAGAATTTCGGCTCAACTGCTCTGCCGCGACTGAAACACTGCGTGTCCGGCTGGCGTTGCATAATTCTAGAACGCTTCCGACCGCCTTGGGAGCTGAGAATTTCGGCTCAACTGCTCTGCCGCGACTGAAATACTGCGTGTCCGGCTGGCGTTGCATAATTCTAGAACACTTCCGACCGCCTTGAGAGCTGAGAATTTCGGCTCAACTGCTCTGCCGCGACTAAAACACTGCGTGTCCGGCTGGCGTTGCATAATTCTAGTACACTTCCGACCGCCTTGGGAGCTGAGAATTTCGGCTCAACTGCTCTGAGCGACTGAAAAACAACGTGTCCGGCTGGCGTTGCATAATTCTAGAACGTTTCCGACCGCCTTGGGAGCTGAGAATTTCGGCTCAACTGCTCTGCCGCGACCGACTCACGGCCGTGTCCGGCTGGCGTTGCATAATTCTAGAACGCTTCCGTTCGCCTTGGGAGCTGAGAATTTCGGCTCAACTGCCCTGCCGCGACTGAAACAGTGCGTGTCCGGCTGGCGTTGCATAATTCTAGAACGCTTCGGACCGCCTTGGGAGCTGAGAATTTCGGCTCAACTGCTCTGCCGCGACTGAAACACTGCGTGTCCGGCTGGCGTTGCATAATTCTAGAACACTTCCGACCGCCTTGGGAGGCGAGAATTTCGGCTCAACTGCTCTGCCGCGACTGAAACACTGCGTGTCCGGCTGACGTTGCATAATTCTAGAACGCTTCCGACCGCCTTGGGAGCTGAGAATTTCGGCTGAACTGCTCTGCCGCGACTGAAACACTGCGTGTCCGGCTGGCGTTGCATAATTCTAGAACGCTTCCGACCGCCTTGGGAGCTGAGAATTTGGGCTCAACTGCTCTGCCGCGACTGAAACACTGCGTGTCCGGCTGGCGTTGCACAATTCTAGAAGGCTTCCGACCGCCTTGGGAGCTGAGAATTTCGGCTCAACTTCTGTGCCGCGATTGAAATACTGCGTGTCCGGCTGGCGTTGCATAATTCTAGAACGTTTCCGACCGCCTTGGGAGCTGAGAATTTCGGCTCAACTGCTCTGCCGCGACCGACTCACGGCCGTGTCCGGCTGGCGTTGCATAATTCTAGAACGCTTCCGATCGCCTTGGGAGCTGAGAATTTCGGCTCAACTGCCCTGCCGCGACTGAAACAGTGCGTGTCCGGCTGGCGTTGCATAATTCTAGAACGCTTCGGACCGCCTTGGGAGCCGAGAATTTCGGCTCAACTGCTCTACCGCGACTGAAACACTGCGTGTCCGGCTGGCGTTGCATAATTCTAGAACGCTTCCGACCGCCTTGGGAGCTGAGAATTTTGGCTCAACTGCTCTGCCGCGACTGAAATACTGCGTGTCCGGCTGGCGTTGCATAATTCTAGAACACTTCCGACCGCCTTGGGAGCTGAGAATTTCGGCTCAATTGCTCTGCCGCGACTGAAACACTGCGTGTCCGGCTGGCGTTGCCTAATCCTAGAACACTTCCGACCGCCTTGGGAGGCGAGAATTTTGGCTCAACTGCTCTGCCGCGACTGAAACACTGCGTGTCCGGCTGGCGTTGCATAATTCTAGAAAGATTCCGACCGCCTTGGGAGCTGAGAATTTCGGCTCAACTGCTCTGCCGCGACTGAAACACTGCGTGTCCGGCTGGCGTTGCATAATTCTAGGACACTTCCGACCGCATTGGGAGCTGAGAATTTCGGCTCAACTGCTCTGCCGCGACTGAAACACTGCGTGTCTGGCTGGCGTTGCATAATTCTAGAACGCTTCCGACCGCCTTGGGAGCTGAGAATTTCGGCTAAACTGCTCTGCCGCGACAGAAACACTGCGTGTCCGGCTGGCGTTGCATAATTCTAGAACACTTCCGACCGCCTTGGGAGCTGAGAACTCCGGCTGAACTGCTCTGCCGCGACTGAAACACTGCGTGTCCGGCTGGCGTTGCATAATTCTAGAACACTTCCGACCGCCTTAGGAGCTGAGAATTTGGGCTAAACTGCTCTGCCGCGACTGAAACACTGCGTGTCCGGCTGGCGTTGCATAATTCTAGAACGCTTCCGACCGCCTTGGGAGCTGAGAATTTCGGCTCAACTGCTCTGCCGCGACTGAAACACTGCGTGTCCGGCTGGCGTTGCATAATTCTAGAACGCTTCCGACCGCCTTGGGAGCTGAGAATTTTGGCTCAACTGCTCTGAGCGACTGAAAAACAACGTGTCCGGCTGGCGTTGCATAATTCTAGAACGCTTCCGACCGCCTTGGGAGCTGAGAATTTCGGCTCAACTGCTCTGCCGCGACTGAAACACTGCGTGTCCGGCTTTCGTTGCATAATTCTAGAACGCTTCCGACCGCCTTGGGAGCTGAGAATTTCGGCTCAACTGCTCTGCCGCGACTGAAACACTGCGTGTCCGGCTGGAGTTGCATAATTCTAGAACGCTTCCGACCGCCTTGGGAGCTGAGAATTTCGGCTGAACTGCTCTGCCGCGACTGAAACACTGCGTGTCCGGCTGGCGTTGCATAATTCTAGAACGCTTCCGACCGCCTTGGGAGCTGAGAATTTGGGCTCAACTGCTCTGCCGCGACTGAAACACTGCGTGTCCGGCTGGCGTTGCATAATTCTAGAACACTTCCGACCGCCTTGGGAGCTGAGAATTTCGGCTCAACTGCTCTGCCGCGACTGAAACACTGCGTGTCCGGCTGGCGTTGCATAATTCTAGAACACTTCCGACCGCCTTGGGAGGCGAGAATTTCGGCTCAACTGCTCTGCCGCGACTGAAACACTGCGTGTCCGGCTGGCGTTGCATAATTCTAGAACGCTTCCGACCGCCTTGGGAGCTGAGAATTTCGGCTGAACTGCTCTGCCGCGACTGAAACACTGCGTGTCCGGCTTTCGTTGCATAATTCTAGAAAGCTTCCGACCGCCTTGGGAGCTGAGAATTTGGGCTCAACTGCTCTGCCGCGACTGAAACACTGCGTGTCCGGCTGGCGTTGCACAATTCTAGAAGGCTTCCGACCGCCTTGGGAGCTGAGAATTTCGGCTCAACTTCTGTGCCGCGATTGAAATACTGCGTGTCCGGCTGGCGTTGCACAATTCTAGAACACTTCCGACCGCCTTGGGAGCTGAGAATTTCGGCTCAACTGCTCTGCCACGACTGAAACACTGCGTGTCCGGCTGGCGTTGCATAATTCTAGAACGCTTCCGACCGCCTTGGGAGCTGAGAATTTCGGCTCAACTGCTCTGCCGCGACTGAAATACTGCGTGTCCGGCTGGCGTTGCATAATTCTAGAACACTTCCGACCGCCTTGAGAGCTGAGAATTTCGGCTCAACTGCTCTGCCGCGACTAAAACACTGCGTGTCCGGCTGGCGTTGCATAATTCTAGTACACTTCCGACCGCCTTGGGAGCTGAGAATTTCGGCTCAACTGCTCTGAGCGACTGAAAAACAACGTGTCCGGCTGGCGTTGCATAATTCTAGAACGTTTCCGACCGCCTTGGGAGCTGAGAATTTCGGCTCAACTGCTCTGCCGCGACCGACTCACGGCCGTGTCCGGCTGGCGTTGCATAATTCTAGAACGCTTCCGTTCGCCTTGGGAGCTGAGAATTTCGGCTCAACTGCCCTGCCGCGACTGAAACAGTGCGTGTCCGGCTGGCGTTGCATAATTCTAGAACGCTTCGGACCGCCTTGGGAGCTGAGAATTTCGGCTCAACTGCTCTGCCGCGACTGAAACACTGCGTGTCCGGCTGGCGTTGCATAATTCTAGAACACTTCCGACCGCCTTGGGAGGCGAGAATTTCGGCTCAACTGCTCTGCCGCGACTGAAACACTGCGTGTCCGGCTGGCGTTGCATAATTCTAGAACGCTTCCGACCGCCTTGGGAGCTGAGAATTTCGGCTGAACTGCTCTGCCGCGACTGAAACACTGCGTGTCCGGCTGGCGTTGCATAATTCTAGAACGCTTCCGACCGCCTTGGGAGCTGAGAATTTGGGCTCAACTGCTCTGCCGCGACTGAAACACTGCGTGTCCGGCTGGCGTTGCACAATTCTAGAAGGCTTCCGACCGCCTTGGGAGCTGAGAATTTCGGCTCAACTTCTGTGCCGCGATTGAAATACTGCGTGTCCGGCTGGCGTTGCACAATTCTAGAACGCTTCCGACCGCCTTGGGAGCTGAGAATTTCGGCTCAACTGCTCTGCCGCGACTGAAACACTGCGTGTCCGGCTGGCGTTGCATAATTCTAGAACGCTTCCGACCGCCTTGGGAGCTGAGAATTTCGGCTCAACTGCTCTGCCGCGACTGAAATACTGCGTGTCCGGCTGGCGTTGCATAATTCTAGAACACTTCCGACCGCCTTGGGAGCTGAGAATTTCGGCTCAACTGCTCTGCCGCGACTAAAACACTGCGTGTCCGGCTGGCGTTGCATAATTCTAGTACACTTCCGACCGCCTTGGGAGCTGAGAATTTCGGCTCAACTGCTCTGAGCGACTGAAAAACAACGTGTCCGGCTGGCGTTGCATAATCCTAGAACGTTTCCGACCGCCTTGGGAGCTGAGAATTTCGGCTCAACTGCTCTGCCGCGACCGACTCACGGCCGTGTCCGGCTGGCGTTGCATAATTCTAGAACGCTTCCGATCGCCTTGGGAGCTGAGAATTTCGGCTCAACTGCCCTGCCGCGACTGAAACAGTGCGTGTCCGGCTGGCGTTGCATAATTCTAGAACGCTTCGGACCGCCTTGGGAGCTGAGAATTTCGGCTCAACTGCTCTACCGCGACTGAAACACTGCGTGTCCGGCTGGCGTTGCATAATTCTAGAACGCTTCCGACCGCCTTGGGAGCTGAGAATTTTGGCTCAACTGCTCTGCCGCGACTGAAATACTGCGTGTCCGGCTGGCGTTGCATAATTCTAGAACACTTCCGACCGCCTTGGGAGCTGAGAATTTCGGCTCAATTGCTCTGCCGCGACTGAAACACTGCGTGTCCGGCTGGCGTTGCCTAATCCTAGAACACTTCCGACCGCCTTGGGAGGCGAGAATTTTGGCTCAACTGCTCTGCCGCGACTGAAACACTGCGTGTCCGGCTGGCGTTGCATAATTCTAGAAAGATTCCGACCGCCTTGGGAGCTGAGAATTTCGGCTCAACTGCTCTGCCGCGACTGAAACACTGCGTGTCCGGCTGGCGTTGCATAATTCTAGGACACTTCCGACCGCCTTGGGAGCTGAGAATTTCGGCTCAACTGCTCTGCCGCGACTGAAACACTGCGTGTCTGGCTGGCGTTGCATAATTCTAGAACGCTTCCGACCGCCTTGGGAGCTGAGAATTTCGGCTAAACTGCTCTGCCGCGACAGAAACACTGCGTGTCCGGCTGGCGTTGCATAATTCTAGAACACTTCCGACCGCCTTGGGAGCTGAGAACTCCGGCTCAACTGCTCTGCCGCGACTGAAACACTGCGTGTCCGGCTGGCGTTGCATAATTCTAGAACACTTCCGACCGCCTTAGGAGCTGAGAATTTGGGCTAAACTGCTCTGCCGCGACTGAAACACTGCGTGTCCGGCTGGCGTTGCATAATTCTAGAACGCTTCCGACCGCCTTGGGAGCTGAGAATTTCGGCTCAACTGCTCTGCCGCGACTGAAACACTGCGTGTCCGGCTGGCGTTGCATAATTCTAGAACGCTTCCGACCGCCTTGGGAGCTGAGAATTTGGGCTCAACTGCTCTGCCGCGACTGAAACACTGCGTGTCCGGCTGGCGTTGCATAATTCTAGAACGCTTCCGACCGCCTTGGGAGCTGAGAATTTCGGCTCAACTGCTCTGCCGCGACTGAAACACTGCGTGTCCGGCTGGCGTTGCATAATTCTAGAACGCTTCCGACCGCCTTGGGAGGCGAGAATTTCGGCTCAACTGCTCTGCCGCGACTGAAACACTGCGTGTCCGGCTGGCGTTGCATAATTCTAGAACGCTTCCGACCGCCTTGGGAGCTGAGAATTTCGGCTGAACTGCTCTGCCGCGACTGAAACACTGCGTGTCCGGCTGGCGTTGCATAATTCTAGAACGCTTCCGACCGCCTTGGGAGCTGAGAATTTGGGCTCAAGTGCTCTGCCGCGACTGAAACACTGCGTGTCCGGCTGGCGTTGCACAATTCTAGAAGGCTTCCGACCGCCTTGGGAGCTGAGAATTTCGGCTCAACTTCTGTGCCGCGATTGAAATACTGCGTGTCCGGCTGGCGTTGCACAATTCTAGAACGCTTCCGACCGCCTTGGGAGCTGAGAATTTCGGCTCAACTGCTCTGCCGCGACTGAAACACTGCGTGTCCGGCTGGCGTTGCATAATTCTAGAACGCTTCCGACCGCCTTGGGAGCTGAGAATTTCGGCTCAACTGCTCTGCCGCGACTGAAATACTGCGTGTCCGGCTGGCGTTGCATAATTCTAGAACACTTCCGACCGCCTTGAGAGCTGAGAATTTCGGCTCAACTGCTCTGCCGCGACTAAAACACTGCGTGTCCGGCTGGCGTTGCATAATTCTAGTACACTTCCGACCGCCTTGGGAGCTGAGAATTTCGGCTCAACTGCTCTGAGCGACTGAAAAACAACGTGTCCGGCTGGCGTTGCATAATTCTAGAACGTTTCCGACCGCCTTGGGAGCTGAGAATTTCGGCTCAACTGCTCTGCCGCGACCGACTCACGGCCGTGTCCGGCTGGCGTTGCATAATTCTAGAACGCTTCCGTTCGCCTTGGGAGCTGAGAATTTCGGCTCAACTGCCCTGCCGCGACTGAAACAGTGCGTGTCCGGCTGGCGTTGCATAATTCTAGAACGCTTCGGACCGCCTTGGGAGCTGAGAATTTCGGCTCAACTGCTCTGCCGCGACTGAAACAATGCGTGTCCGGCTGGCGTTGCATAATTCTAGAACACTTCCGACCGCCTTGGGAGGCGAGAATTTCGGCTCAACTGCTCTGCCGCGACTGAAACACTGCGTGTCCGGCTGGCGTTGCATAATTCTAGAACGCTTCCGACCGCCTTGGGAGCTGAGAATTTCGGCTGAACTGCTCTGCCGCGACTGAAACACTGCGTGTCCGGCTGGCGTTGCATAATTCTAGAACGCTTCCGACCGCCTTGGGAGCTGAGAATTTGGGCTCAACTGCTCTGCCGCGACTGAAACACTGCGTGTCCGGCTGGCGTTGCACAATTCTAGAAGGCTTCCGACCGCCTTGGGAGCTGAGAATTTCGGCTCAACTTCTGTGCCGCGATTGAAATACTGCGTGTCCGGCTGGCGTTGCACAATTCTAGAACGCTTCCGACCGCCTTGGGAGCTGAGAATTTCGGCTCAACTGCTCTGCCGCGACTGAAACACTGCGTGTCCGGCTGGCGTTGCATAATTCTAGAACGCTTCCGACCGCCTTGGGAGCTGAGAATTTCGGCTCAACTGCTCTGCCGCGACTGAAATACTGCGTGTCCGGCTGGCGTTGCATAATTCTAGAACACTTCCGACCGCCTTGGGAGCTGAGAATTTCGGCTCAACTGCTCTGCCGCGACTAAAACACTGCGTGTCCGGCTGGCGTTGCATAATTCTAGTACACTTCCGACCGCCTTGGGAGCTGAGAATTTCGGCTCAACTGCTCTGAGCGACTGAAAAACAACGTGTCCGGCTGGCGTTGCATAATTCTAGAACGTTTCCGACCGCCTTGGGAGCTGAGAATTTCGGCTCAACTGCTCTGCCGCGACCGACTCACGGCCGTGTCCGGCTGGCGTTGCATAATTCTAGAACGCTTCCGATCGCCTTGGGAGCTGAGAATTTCGGCTCAACTGCCCTGCCGCGACTGAAACAGTGCGTGTCCGGCTGGCGTTGCATAATTCTAGAACGCTTCGGACCGCCTTGGGAGCTGAGAATTTCGGCTCAACTGCTCTACCGCGACTGAAACACTGCGTGTCCGGCTGGCGTTGCATAATTCTAGAACGCTTCCGACCGCCTTGGGAGCTGAGAATTTTGGCTCAACTGCTCTGCCGCGACTGAAATACTGCGTGTCCGGCTGGCGTTGCATAATTCTAGAACACTTCCGACCGCCTTGGGAGCTGAGAATTTCGGCTCAATTGCTCTGCCGCGACTGAAACACTGCGTGTCCGGCTGGCGTTGCCTAATCCTAGAACACTTCCGACCGCCTTGGGAGGCGAGAATTTTGGCTCAACTGCTCTGCCGCGACTGAAACACTGCGTGTCCGGCTGGCGTTGCATAATTCTAGAAAGATTCCGACCGCCTTGGGAGCTGAGAATTTCGGCTCAACTGCTCTGCCGCGACTGAAACACTGCGTGTCCGGCTGGCGTTGCATAATTCTAGGACACTTCCGACCGCCTTGGGAGCTGAGAATTTCGGCTCAACTGCTCTGCCGCGACTGAAACACTGCGTGTCTGGCTGGCGTTGCATAATTCTAGAACGCTTCCGACCGCCTTGGGAGCTGAGAATTTCGGCTAAACTGCTCTGCCGCGACAGAAACACTGCGTGTCCGGCTGGCGTTGCATAATTCTAGAACACTTCCGACCGCCTTGGGAGCTGAGAACTCCGGCTCAACTGCTCTGCCGCGACTGAAACACTGCGTGTCCGGCTGGCGTTGCATAATTCTAGAACACTTCCGACCGCCTTAGGAGCTGAGAATTTGGGCTAAACTGCTCTGCCGCGACTGAAACACTGCGTGTCCGGCTGGCGTTGCATAATTCTAGAACGCTTCCGACCGCCTTGGGAGCTGAGAATTTCGGCTCAACTGCTCTGCCGCGACTGAAACACTGCGTGTCCGGCTGGCGTTGCATAATTCTAGAACGCTTCCGACCGCCTTGGGAGCTGAGAATCTTGGCTCAACTGCTCTGCCGCGACTGAAATACTGCGTGTCCGGCTGGCGTTGCATAATTCTAGAACACTTCCGACCGCCTTGGGAGCTGAGAATTTCGGCTCAATTGCTCTGCCGCGACTGAAACACTGCGTGTCCGGCTGGCGTTGCATAATTCTAGAACACTTCCGACCGCCTTGGGAGCTGATAATTTCGGCTCAACTACTCTGCCGCGACTGAAACACTGCGTGTCCGGCTGGCGTTGCATAATTATAGGAGACTTCCGACCGCCTTGGGAGCTGAGAATTTCGGCTCAACTGCTCTGCCGCGACTGAAACACTGCGTATCCGGCTGTTTTTGCATAATTCTAGGACACTTCCGACCGCCTTGGGAGCTGAGAATTTCGGCTCAACTTCTCTGCCGCGACTGAAATACTGCGTGTCCGGCTGGCGTTGCATAATTCTAGAACACTTCCGACCGCCTTGGGAGCTGATAATTTCGGCTCAACTACTCTGCCGCGACTGAAACACTGCGTGTCCGGCTGGCGTTGCATAATTCTAGAACGCTTCCGACCGCCTTGGGAGCTGAGAATTTTGGCATAACTGCTCTGCCGCGACTGAAATACTGCGTGTCCGGCTGGCGTTGCATAATTCTAGAACACTTCCGACCGCCTTGGGAGCTGAGAATGTCGGCTCAATTGCTCTGCCGCGACTGAAACACTGCGTGTCCGGCTGGCGTTGCATAATTCTAGAACACTTCCGACCGCCTTGGGAGCTGATAATTTCGGCTCAACTACTCTGCCGCGACTGAAACACTGCGTGTCCGGCTGGCGTTGCATAATTATAGGAGACTTCCGACCGCCTTGGGAGCTGAGAATTTCGGCTCAACTGCTCTGCCGCGACTGAAACACTGCGTATCCGGCTGTCTTTGCATAATTCTAGGACACTTCCGACCGCCTTGGGAGCTGAGACTTTCGGCTCAACTGCTCTGCCGCGACTGAGACACTGCGTGTCCGGCTGGCGTTGCATAATTCTAGAACGCTTCCGATCGGCTTGGGAGGCGAGAATTTCGGCTCAACTGCTCTGCCGCGACTGAAACACTGCGTGTCCGGCTGGAGTTGCATAATTCTAGAACGCTTCCGACCGCCTTGGGAGCTGAGAATTTCGGCTCAACTGTTCTGCCGCGACTGAAACACTGCGTGTCCGGCTGGCGTTGCATAACTCTAGAACACTTCCGACCGCCTTGGGAGCTGAGAATTTCGGCTCAACTGCTCTGCCGCGACTGAAACACTGCGTGTTCGGCTGGCGTTGCATAATTCTAGAACGCTTCCGACCGCCTTGGGAGCTGAGAATTTCGGCTCAACTGCTCTGCCGCGACTAAAACACAGCGAGTCCGGCTGGCGTTGCATAATTCTAGAACGCTTCCGACCGCCTTGGGAGCTGAGAATTTCGGCTCAACTGCTCTGTCGCGACTGACACACTGCATGTCCGGCTGGCGTTCCATAATTCTAGAACACTTCCGACCGCCTTGGGAGCTGAGAATTTCGGCTAAACTGCTCTGCCGAGACTGAGACACTGCGTGTCTGGCTGGCGATCCATAATTCTAGAACACTTACGACCGCCTTGGGAGCTCAGAATTTCGGCTCAACTACTCTGCCGCGACTGAAACACTGCGTGTCCGGCAGGCGTTGCATAATTCTAGGACACTTCCCACCGCCTAGGGAGCTGAGAATTTCGGCTCAACTGCTCTGCCGCGACTAAAACACCTCGTGTCCGGCTGGCGTTGCATAATTCTAGGACGCTTCCTACCGCCTTGGGAGGTGAGAATTTAGGCTAAACTGCTCCGCCGAGACTGAGACACTGCGTGTCCGGCTGGCGTTGCATAATTCTAGAACACTTCCGACCGCCTTGGGAGCTGAGAATTTCGGCTCAACTGCTCTGAGCGACTGAAAAACAACGTGTCCGGCTGGCGTTGCATAATTCTAGAACGCTTCCGACCGCCTTGGGAGCTGAGAATTTCGGCTCAACTGCTCTGCCGCGACTGAAACACTGCGTGTCCGGCTGGCGTTGCATAATTCTAGAACGCTTCCGACCGCCTTGGGAGCTGAGAATTTCGGCTCAACTGCTCTGCCGCGACTGAAACACTGCGTGTCCGGCTGGAGTTGCATAATTCTAGAACGCTTCCGACCGCCTTGGGAGCTGAGAATTTCGGCTGAACTGCTCTGCCGCGACTGAAACACTGCGTGCCCGGCTGGCGTTGCATAATTCTAGAACGCTTCCGACCGCCTTGGGAGCTGAGAATTTGGGCTCAACTGCTCTGCCGCGACTGAAACACTGCGTGTCCGGCTGGCGTTGCATAATTCTAGAACACTTCCGACCGCCTTGGGAGCTGAGAATTTCGGCTCAACTGCTCTGCCGCGACTGAAACACTGCGTGTCCGGCTGGCGTTGCATAATTCTAGAACGCTTCCGACCGCCTTGGGAGCTGAGAATTTGGGCTCAACTGCTCTGCCGCGACTGAAACACTGCGTGTCCGGCTGGCGTTGCACAATTCTAGAAGGCTTCCGACCGCCTTGGGAGCTGAGAATTTCGGCTCAACTTCTGTGCCGCGATTGAAATACTGCGTGTCCGGCTGGCGTTGCACAATTCTAGAACGCTTCCGACCGCCTTGGGAGCTGAGAATTTCGGCTCAACTGCTCTGCCGCGACTGAAACACTGCGTGTCCGGCTGGCGTTGCATAATTCTAGAACGCTTCCGACTGCCTTGGGAGCTGAGAATTTCGGCTCAACTGCTCTGCCGCGACTGAAATACTGCGTGTCCGGCTGGCGTTGCATAATTCTAGAACACTTCCGACCGCCTTGAGAGCTGAGAATTTCGGCTCAACTGCTCTGCCGCGACTAAAACACTGCGTGTCCGGCTGGCGTTGCATAATTCTAGTACACTTCCGACCGCCTTGGGAGCTGAGAATTTCGGCTCAACTGCTCTGAGCGACTGAAAAACAACGTGTCCGGCTGGCGTTGCATAATTCTAGAACGTTTCCGACCGCCTTGGGAGCTGAGAATTTCGGCTCAACTGCTCTGCCGCGACCGACTCACGGCCGTGTCCGGCTGGCGTTGCATAATTCTAGAACGCTTCCGATCGCCTTGGGAGCTGAGAATTTCGGCTCAACTGCCCTGCCGCGACTGAAACAGTGCGTGTCCGGCTGGCGTTGCATAATTCTAGAACGCTTCGGACCGCCTTGGGAGCTGAGAATTTCGGCTCAACTGCTCTGCCGCGACTGAAACACTGCGTGTCCGGCTGGCGTTGCATAATTCTAGAACACTTCCGACCGCCTTGGGAGGCGAGAATTTCGGCTCAACTGCTCTGCCGCGACTGAAACACTGCGTGTCCGGCTGGCGTTGCATAATTCTAGAACGCTTCCGACCGCCTTGGGAGCTGAGAATTTCGGCTGAACTGCTCTGCCGCGACTGAAACACTGCGTGTCCGGCTGGCGTTGCATAATTCTAGAACGCTTCCGACCGCCTTGGGAGCTGAGAATTTGGGCTCAACTGCTCTGCCGCGACTGAAACACTGCGTGTCCGGCTGGCGTTGCACAATTCTAGATGGCTTCCGACCGCCTTGGGAGCTGAGAATTTCGGCTCAACTTCTGTGCCGCGATTGAAATACTGCGTGTCCGGCTGGCGTTGCACAATTCTAGAACGCTTCCGACCGCCTTGGGAGCTGAGAATTTCGGCTCAACTGCTCTGCCGCGACTGAAACACTGCGTGTCCGGCTGGCGTTGCATAATTCTAGAACGCTTCCGACCGCCTTGGGAGCTGAGAATTTCGGCTCAACTGCTCTGCCGCGACTGAAATACTGCGTGTCCGGCTGGCGTTGCATAATTCTAGAACACTTCCGACCGCCTTGGGAGCTGAGAATTTCGGCTCAACTGCTCTGCCGCGACTAAAACACTGCGTGTCCGGCTGGCGTTGCATAATTCTAGTACACTTCCGACCGCCTTGGGAGCTGAGAATTTCGGCTCAACTGCTCTGAGCTACTGAAAAACAACGTGTCCGGCTGGCGTTGCATAATTCTAGAACGTTTCCGACCGCCTTGGGAGCTGAGAATTTCGGCTCAACTGCTCTGCCGCGACCGACTCACGGCCGTGTCCGGCTGGCGTTGCATAATTCTAGAACGCTTCCGATCGCCTTGGGAGCTGAGAATTTCGGCTCAAGTGCCCTGCCGCGACTGAAACAGTGCGTGTCCGGCTGGCGTTGCATAATTCTAGAACGCTTCGGACCGCCTTGGGAGCTGAGAATTTCGGCTCAACTGCTCTACCGCGACTGAAACACTGCGTGTCCGGCTGGCGTTGCATAATTCTAGAACGCTTCCGACCGCCTTGGGAGCTGAGAATTTTGGCTCAACTGCTCTGCCGCGACTGAAATACTGCGTGTCCGGCTGGCGTTGCATAATTCTAGAACACTTCCGACCGCCTTGGGAGCTGAGAATTTCGGCTCAATTGCTCTGCCGCGACTGAAACACTGCGTGTCCGGCTGGCGTTGCCTAATCCTAGAACACTTCCGACCGCCTTGGGAGGCGAGAATTTTGGCTCAACTGCTCTGCCGCGACTGAAACACTGCGTGTCCGGCTGGCGTTGCATAATTCTAGAAAGATTCCGACCGCCTTGGGAGCTGAGAATTTCGGCTCAACTGCTCTGCCGCGACTGAAACACTGCGTGTCCGGCTGGCGTTGCATAATTCTAGGACACTTCCGACCGCCTTGGGAGCTGAGAATTTCGGCTCAACTGCTCTGCCGCGACTGAAACACTGCGTGTCTGGCTGGCGTTGCATAATTCTAGAACGCTTCCGACCGCCTTGGGAGCTGAGAATTTCGGCTAAACTGCTCTGCCGCGACAGAAACACTGCGTGTCCGGCTGGCGTTGCATAATTCTAGAACACTTCCGACCGCCTTGGGAGCTGAGAACTCCGGCTCAACTGCTCTGCCGCGACTGAAACACTGCGTGTCCGGCTGGCGTTGCATAATTCTAGAACACTTCCGACCGCCTTAGGAGCTGAGAATTTGGGCTAAACTGCTCTGCCGCGACTGAAACACTGCGTGTCCGGCTGGCGTTGCATAATTCTAGAACGCTTCCGACCGCCTTGGGAGCTGAGAATTTCGGCTCAACTGCTCTGCCGCGACTGAAACACTGCGTGTCCGGCTGGCGTTGCATAATTCTAGAACGCTTCCGACCGCCTTGGGAGCTGAGAATCTTGGCTCAACTGCTCTGCCGCGACTGAAATACTGCGTGTCCGGCTGGCGTTGCATAATTCTAGAACACTTCCGACCGCCTTGGGAGCTGAGAATTTCGGCTCAATTGCTCTGCCGCGACTGAAACACTGCGTGTCCGGCTGGCGTTGCATAATTCTAGAACACTTCCGACCGCCTTGGGAGCTGATAATTTCGGCTCAACTACTCTGCCGCGACTGAAACACTGCGTGTCCGGCTGGCGTTGCATAATTATAGGAGACTTCCGACCGCCTTGGGAGCTGAGAATTTCGGCTCAACTGCTCTGCCGCGACTGAAACACTGCGTATCCGGCTGTTTTTGCATAATTCTAGGACACTTCCGACCGCCTTGGGAGCTGAGAATTTCGGCTCAACTTCTCTGCCGCGACTGAAATACTGCGTGTCCGGCTGGCGTTGCATAATTCTAGAACACTTCCGACCGCCTTGGGAGCTGATAATTTCGGCTCAACTACTCTGCCGCGACTGAAACACTGCGTGTCCGGCTGGCGTTGCATAATTCTAGAACGCTTCCGACCGCCTTGGGAGCTGAGAATTTTGGCATAACTGCTCTGCCGCGACTGAAATACTGCGTGTCCGGCTGGCGTTGCATAATTCTAGAACACTTCCGACCGCCTTGGGAGCTGAGAATGTCGGCTCAATTGCTCTGCCGCGACTGAAACACTGCGTGTCCGGCTGGCGTTGCATAATTCTAGAACACTTCCGACCGCCTTGGGAGCTGATAATTTCGGCTCAACTACTCTGCCGCGACTGAAACACTGCGTGTCCGGCTGGCGTTGCATAATTATAGGAGACTTCCGACCGCCTTGGGAGCTGAGAATTTCGGCTCAACTGCTCTGCCGCGACTGAAACACTGCGTATCCGGCTGTCTTTGCATAATTCTAGGACACTTCCGACCGCCTTGGGAGCTGAGACTTTCGGCTCAACTGCTCTGCCGCGACTGAGACACTGCGTGTCCGGCTGGCGTTGCATAATTCTAGAACGCTTCCGATCGGCTTGGGAGGCGAGAATTTCGGCTCAACTGCTCTGCCGCGACTGAAACACTGCGTGTCCGGCTGGAGTTGCATAATTCTAGAACGCTTCCGACCGCCTTGGGAGCTGAGAATTTCGGCTCAACTGTTCTGCCGCGACTGAAACACTGCGTGTCCGGCTGGCGTTGCATAACTCTAGAACACTTCCGACCGCCTTGGGAGCTGAGAATTTCGGCTCAACTGCTCTGCCGCGACTGAAACACTGCGTGTTCGGCTGGCGTTGCATAATTCTAGAACGCTTCCGACCGCCTTGGGAGCTGAGAATTTCGGCTCAACTGCTCTGCCGCGACTTAAACACAGCGAGTCCGGCTGGCGTTGCATAATTCTAGAACGCTTCCGACCGCCTTGGGAGCTGAGAATTTCGGCTCAACTGCTCTGTCGCGACTGACACACTGCATGTCCGGCTGGCGTTCCATAATTCTAGAACACTTCCGACCGCCTTGGGAGCTGAGAATTTCGGCTAAACTGCTCTGCCGAGACTGAGACACTGCGTGTCTGGCTGGCGATCCATAATTCTAGAACACTTACGACCGCCTTGGGAGCTCAGAATTTCGGCTCAACTACTCTGCCGCGACTGAAACACTGCGTGTCCGGCAGGCGTTGCATAATTCTAGGACACTTCCCACCGCCTAGGGAGCTGAGAATTTCGGCTCAACTGCTCTGCCGCGACTAAAACACCTCGTGTCCGGCTGGCGTTGCATAATTCTAGGACGCTTCCGACCGCCTTGGGAGGTGAGAATTTAGGCTCAACTGCTCTGCCGAGACTGAGACACTGCGTGTCCGGCTGGCGTTGCATAATTCTAGAACACTTCCGACCGCCTTGGGAGCTGAGAATTTCGGCTCAACTGCTCTGAGCGACTGAAAAACAACGTGTCCGGCTGGCGTTGCATAATTCTAGAACGCTTCCGACCGCATTGGGAGCTGAGAATTTCGGCTCAACTGCTCTGCCGCGACTGAAACACTGCGTGTCCGGCTGGCGTTGCATAATTCTAGAACGCTTCCGACCGCCTTGGGAGCTGAGAATTTCGGCTCAACTGCTCTGCCGCGACTGAAATACTGCGTGTCCGGCTGGCGTTGCATAATTCTAGAACACTTCCGACCGCCTTGAGAGCTGAGAATTTCGGCTCAACTGCTCTGCCGCGACTAAAACACTGCGTGTCCGGCTGGCGTTGCATAATTCTAGTACAGTCAGGCCGGAATGAAACGCGAACAGAGCATGTCAACAAAACAAAATATTTTACCTGCCTATTTGCAGCTGAAGTGTACAACTAGCGCGATTCATGTGTCTGGGTAAATTGCCTACTGAAATACAAAATCGAAAATAGGTTGTAAAGGAATATCTCGCTGCAAAGTAGAAATGTATGACATATGCGTGTTCGCGTTTCATTCCGGCCTGACTGTACACTTCCGACCGCCTTGGGAGCTGAGAATTTCGGCTCAACTGCTCTGAGCGACTGAAAAACAACGTGTCCGGCTGGCGTTGCATAATTCTAGAACGTTTCCGACCGCCTTGGGAGCTGAGAATTTCGGCTCAACTGCTCTGCCGCGACCGACTCACGGCCGTGTCCGGCTGGCGTTGCATAATTCTAGAACGCTTCCGATCGCCTTGGGAGCTGAGAATTTCGGCTCAACTGCCCTGCCGCGACTGAAACAGTGCGTGTCCGGCTGGCGTTGCATAATTCTAGAACGCTTCGGACCGCCTTCGGAGCTGAGAATTTCGGCTCAACTGCTCTGCCGCGACTGAAACACTGCGTGTCCGGCTGGCGTTGCATAATTCTAGAACACTTCCGACCGCCTTGGGAGGCGAGAATTTCGGCTCAACTGCTCTGCCGCGACTGAAACACTGCGTGTCCGGCTGGCGTTGCATAATTCTAGAACGCTTCCGACCGCCTTGGGAGCTGAGAATTTCGGCTGAACTGCTCTGCCGCGACTGAAACACTGCGTGTCCGGCTGGCGTTGCATAATTCTAGAACGCTTCCGACCGCCTTGGGAGCTGAGAATTTGGGCTCAACTGCTCTGCCGCGACTGAAACACTGCGTGTCCGGCTGGCGTTGCACAATTCTAGATGGCTTCCGACCGCCTTGGGAGCTGAGAATTTCGGCTCAACTTCTGTGCCGCGATTGAAATACTGCGTGTCCGGCTGGCGTTGCACAATTCTAGAACGCTTCCGACCGCCTTGGGAGCTGAGAATTTCGGCTCAACTGCTCTGCCGCGACTGAAACACTGCGTGTCCGGCTGGCGTTGCATAATTCTAGAACGCTTCCGACCGCCTTGGGAGCTGAGAATTTCGGCTCAACTGCTCTGCCGCGACTGAAATACTGCGTGTCCGGCTGGCGTTGCATAATTCTAGAACACTTCCGACCGCCTTGGGAGCTGAGAATTTCGGCTCAACTGCTCTGCCGCGACTAAAACACTGCGTGTCCGGCTGGCGTTGCATAATTCTAGTACACTTCCGACCGCCTTGGGAGCTGAGAATTTCGGCTCAACTGCTCTGAGCTACTGAAAAACAACGTGTCCGGCTGGCGTTGCATAATTCTAGAACGTTTCCGACCGCCTTGGGAGCTGAGAATTTCGGCTCAACTGCTCTGCCGCGACCGACTCACGGCCGTGTCCGGCTGGCGTTGCATAATTCTAGAACGCTTCCGATCGCCTTGGGAGCTGAGAATTTCGGCTCAAGTGCCCTGCCGCGACTGAAACAGTGCGTGTCCGGCTGGCGTTGCATAATTCTAGAACGCTTCGGACCGCCTTGGGAGCTGAGAATTTCGGCTCAACTGCTCTACCGCGACTGAAACACTGCGTGTCCGGCTGGCGTTGCATAATTCTAGAACGCTTCCGACCGCCTTGGGAGCTGAGAATTTTGGCTCAACTGCTCTGCCGCGACTGAAATACTGCGTGTCCGGCTGGCGTTGCATAATTCTAGAACACTTCCGACCGCCTTGGGAGCTGAGAATTTCGGCTCAATTGCTCTGCCGCGACTGAAACACTGCGTGTCCGGCTGGCGTTGCCTAATCCTAGAACACTTCCGACCGCCTTGGGAGGCGAGAATTTTGGCTCAACTGCTCTGCCGCGACTGAAACACTGCGTGTCCGGCTGGCGTTGCATAATTCTAGAAAGATTCCGACCGCCTTGGGAGCTGAGAATTTCGGCTCAACTGCTCTGCCGCGACTGAAACACTGCGTGTCCGGCTGGCGTTGCATAATTCTAGGACACTTCCGACCGCCTTGGGAGCTGAGAATTTCGGCTCAACTGCTCTGCCGCGACTGAAACACTGCGTGTCTGGCTGGCGTTGCATAATTCTAGAACGCTTCCGACCGCCTTGGGAGCTGAGAATTTCGGCTAAACTGCTCTGCCGCGACAGAAACACTGCGTGTCCGGCTGGCGTTGCATAATTCTAGAACACTTCCGACCGCCTTGGGAGCTGAGAACTCCGGCTCAACTGCTCTGCCGCGACTGAAACACTGCGTGTCCGGCTGGCGTTGCATAATTCTAGAACACTTCCGACCGCCTTAGGAGCTGAGAATTTGGGCTAAACTGCTCTGCCGCGACTGAAACACTGCGTGTCCGGCTGGCGTTGCATAATTCTAGAACGCTTCCGACCGCCTTGGGAGCTGAGAATTTCGGCTCAACTGCTCTGCCGCGACTGAAACACTGCGTGTCCGGCTGGCGTTGCATAATTCTAGAACGCTTCCGACCGCCTTGGGAGCTGAGAATCTTGGCTCAACTGCTCTGCCGCGACTGAAATACTGCGTGTCCGGCTGGCGTTGCATAATTCTAGAACACTTCCGACCGCCTTGGGAGCTGAGAATTTCGGCTCAATTGCTCTGCCGCGACTGAAACACTGCGTGTCCGGGTGGCGTTGCATAATTCTAGAACACTTCCGACCGCCTTGGGAGCTGATAATTTCGGCTCAACTACTCTGCCGCGACTGAAACACTGCGTGTCCGGCTGGCGTTGCATAATTATAGGAGACTTCCGACCGCCTTGGGAGCTGAGAATTTCGGCTCAACTGCTCTGCCGCGACTGAAACACTGCGTATCCGGCTGTTTTTGCATAATTCTAGGACACTTCCGACCGCCTTGGGAGCTGAGAATTTCGGCTCAACTTCTCTGCCGCGACTGAAATACTGCGTGTCCGGCTGGCGTTGCATAATTCTAGAACACTTCCGACCGCCTTGGGAGCTGATAATTTCGGCTCAACTACTCTGCCGCGACTGAAACACTGCGTGTCCGGCTGGCGTTGCATAATTCTAGAACGCTTCCGACCGCCTTGGGAGCTGAGAATTTTGGCATAACTGCTCTGCCGCGACTGAAATACTGCGTGTCCGGCGGGCGTTGCATAATTCTAGAACACTTCCGACCGCCTTGGGAGCTGAGAATGTCGGCTCAATTGCTCTGCCGCGACTGAAACACTGCGTGTCCGGCTGGCGTTGCATAATTCTAGAACACTTCCGACCGCCTTGGGAGCTGATAATTTCGGCTCAACTACTCTGCCGCGACTGAAACACTGCGTGTCCGGCTGGCGTTGCATAATTATAGGAGACTTCCGACCGCCTTGGGAGCTGAGAATTTCGGCTCAACTGCTCTGCCGCGACTGAAACACTGCGTATCCGGCTGTCTTTGCATAATTCTAGGACACTTCCGACCGCCTTGGGAGCTGAGACTTTCGGCTCAACTGCTCTGCCGCGACTGAGACACTGCGTGTCCGGCTGGCGTTGCATAATTCTAGAACGCTTCCGATCGGCTTGGGAGGCGAGAATTTCGGCTCAACTGCTCTGCCGCGACTGAAACACTGCGTGTCCGGCTGGAGTTGCATAATTCTAGAACGCTTCCGATCGCCTTGGGAGCTGAGAATTTCGGCTCAACTGTTCTGCCGCGACTGAAACACTGCGTGTCCGGCTGGCGTTGCATAACTCTAGAACACTTCCGACCGCCTTGGGAGCTGAGAATTTCGGCTCAACTGCTCTGCCGCGACAGAAACACTGCGTGTTCGGCTGGCGTTGCATAATTCTAGAACGCTTCCGACCGCCTTGGGAGCTGAGAATTTCGGCTCAACTGCTCTGCCGCGACTAAAACACAGCGAGTCCGGCTGGCGTTGCATAATTCTAGAACGCTTCCGACCGCCTTGGGAGCTGAGAATTTCGGCTCAACTGCTCTGTCGCGACTGACACACTGCATGTCGGGCTGGCGTTCCATAATTCTAGAACACTTCCGACCGCCTTGGGAGCTGAGAATTTCGGCTAAACTGCTCTGCCGAGACTGAGACACTGCGTGTCTGGCTGGCGATCCATAATTCTAGAACACTTACGACCGCCTTGGGAGCTCAGAATTTCGGCTCAACTACTCTGCCGCGACTGAAACACTGCGTGTCCGGCAGGCGTTGCATAATTCTAGGACACTTCCCACCGCCTAGGGAGCTGAGAATTTCGGCTCAACTGCTCTGCCGCGACTAAAACACCTCGTGTCCGGCTGGCGTTGCATAATTCTAGGACGCTTCCGACCGCCTTGGGAGGTGAGAATTTAGGCTCAACTGCTCTGCCGAGACTGAGACACTGCGTGTCCGGCTGGCGTTGCATAATTCTAGAACACTTCCGACCGCCTTGGGAGCTGAGAATTTCGGCTCAACTGCTCTGAGCAACTGAAAAACAACGTGTCCGGCTGGCGTTGCATAATTCTAGAACGCTTCCGACCGCCTTGGGAGCTGAGAATTTCGGCTCAACTGCTCTGCCGCGACTGAAACACTGCGTGTCCGGCTGGCGTTGCATAATTCTAGAACGCTTCCGACCGCCTTGGGAGCTGAGAATTTCGGCTCAACTGCTCTGCCGCGACTGAAACACTGCGTGTCCGGCTGGAGTTGCATAATTCTAGAACGCTTCCGACCGCCTTGGGAGCTGAGAATTTCGGCTGAACTGCTCTGCCGCGATTGAAATACTGCGTGTCCGGCTGGCGTTGCACAATTCTAGAACGCTTCCGACCGCCTTGGGAGCTGAGAATTTCGGCTCAACTGCTCTGCCGCGACTGAAACACTGCGTGTCCGGCTGGCGTTGCATAATTCTAGAACGCTTCCGACCGCCTTGGGAGCTGAGAATTTCGGCTCAACTGCTCTGCCGCGACTGAAATACTGCGTGTCCGGCTGGCGTTGCATAATTCTAGAACACTTCCGACCGCCTTGGGAGCTGAGAATTTCGGCTCAACTGCTCTGCCGCGACTAAAACACTGCGTGTCCGGCTGGCGTTGCATAATTCTAGTACACTTCTGACCGCCTTGGGAGCTGAGAATTTCGGCTCAACTGCTCTGAGCGACTGAAAAACAACGTGTCCGGCTTTCGTTGCATAATTCTAGAACGCTTCCGACCGCCTTGAGAGCTGAGAATTTCGGCTCAACTGCTCTGCCGCGACTGAAACACTGCGTGTCCGGCTGGCGTTGCATAATTCTAGAAAGCTTCCGACCGCCTTGGGAGCTGAGAATTTCGGCTCAACTGCTGTGCCGCGACTGAAACACTGCGTGTCCGGCTGGCGTTGCATAATTCTAGAACGCTTCCGACCGCCTTGGGAGCTGAGAATTTCGGCTCAACTTCTCTGCCGCGACTGAAATACTGCGTGTCCGGCTGGCGTTGCATAATTCTAGAACACTTCCGACCGCCTTGGGAGCTGATAATTTCGGCTCAACTACTCTGCCGCGACTGAAACACTGCGTGTCCGGCTGGCGTTGCATAATTCTAGAACGCTTCCGACCGCCTTGGGAGCTGAGAATTTTGGCATAACTGCTCTGCCGCGACTGAAATACTGCGTGTCCGGCTGGCGTTGCATAATTCTAGAACACTTCCGACCGCCTTGGGAGCTGAGAATGTCGGCTCAATTGCTCTGCCGCGACTGAAACACTGCGTGTCCGGCTGGCGTTGCATAATTCTAGAACACTTCCGACCGCCTTGGGAGCTGAGAATTTCGGCTCAACTGCTCTGCCGCGACTAAAACACTTCGTGTCCGGCTGGCGTTGCATAATTCTAGTACACTTCTGACCGCCTTGGGAGCTGAGAATTTCGGCTCAACTGCTCTGAGCGACTGAAAAACAACGTGTCCGGCTTTCGTTGCATAATTCTAGAACGCTTCCGACCGCCTTGAGAGCTGAGAATTTTGGCTCAACTGCTCTGCCGCGACTGAAACACTGCGTGTCCGGCTGGCGTTGCATAATTCTAGAAAGATTCCGACCGCCTTGGGAGCTGAGAATTTCGGCTCAACTGCTCTGCCGCGACTGAAACACTGCGTGTCCGGCTGGCGTTGCATAATTCTAGGACACTTCCGACCGCCTTGGGAGCTGAGAATTTCGGCTCAACTGCTCTGCCGCGACTGAAACACTGCGTGTCTGGCTGGCGTTGCATAATTCTAGAACGCTTCCGACCGCCTTGGGAGCTGAGAATTTCGGCTAAACTGCTCTGCCACGACAGAAACACTGCGTGTCCGGCTGGCGTTGCATAATTCTAGAACACTTCCGACCGCCTTGGGAGCTGAGAACTCCGGCTCAACTGCTCTGCCGCGACTGAAACACTGCGTGTCCGGCTGGCGTTGCATAATTCTAGAACACTTCCGACCGCCTTAGGAGCTGAGAATTTGGGCTAAACTGCTCTGCCGCGACTGAAACACTGCGTGTCCGGCTGGCGTTGCATAATTCTAGAACGCTTCCGACCGCCTTGGGAGCTGAGAATTTCGGCTCAACTGCTCTGCCGCGACTGAAACACTGCGTGTCCGGCTGGCGTTGCATAATTCTAGAACACTTCCGACCGCCTTGGGAGCTGATAATTTCGGCTCAACTACTCTGCCGCGACTGAAACACTGCGTGTCCGGCTGGCGTTGCATAATTATAGGAGACTTCCGACCGCCTTGGGAGCTGAGAATTTCGGCTCAACTGCTCTGCCGCGACTGAAACACTGCGTATCCGGCTGTTTTTGCATAATTCTAGGACACTTCCGACCGCCTTGGGAGCTGAGAATTTCGGCTCAACTGCTCTGCCGCGACTGAAACACTGCGTGTCCGGCTGGCGTTGCATAATTCTAGGACACTTCCGACCGCCTTGGGAGCTGAGAATTTCGGCTCAACTGCTCTGCCGCGACTGAAACACTGCGTGTCTGGCTGGCGTTGCATAATTCTAGAACGCTTCCGACCGCCTTGGGAGCTGAGAATTTCGGCTAAACTGCTCTGCCGCGACAGAAACACTGCGTGTCCGGCTGGCGTTGCATAATTCTAGAACACTTCCGACCGCCTTGGGAGCTGAGAACTCCGGCTCAACTGCTCTGCCGCGACTGAAACACTGCGTGTCCGGCTGGCGTTGCATAATTCTAGAACACTTCCGACCGCCTTAGGAGCTGAGAATTTGGGCTAAACTGCTCTGCCGCGACTGAAACACTGCGTGTCCGGCTGGCGTTGCATAATTCTAGAACGCTTCCGACCGCCTTGGGAGCTGAGAATTTCGGCTCAACTGCTCTGCCGCGACTGAAACACTGCGTGTCCGGCTGGCGTTGCATAATTCTAGAACGCTTCCGACCGCCTTGGGAGCTGAGAATCTTGGCTCAACTGCTCTGCCGCGACTGAAATACTGCGTGTCCGGCTGGCGTTGCATAATTCTAGAACACTTCCGACCGCCTTGGGAGCTGAGAATTTCGGCTCAATTGCTCTGCCGCGACTGAAACACTGCGTGTCCGGGTGGCGTTGCATAATTCTAGAACACTTCCGACCGCCTTGGGAGCTGATAATTTCGGCTCAACTACTCTGCCGCGACTGAAACACTGCGTGTCCGGCTGGCGTTGCATAATTATAGGAGACTTCCGACCGCCTTGGGAGCTGAGAATTTCGGCTCAACTGCTCTGCCGCGACTGAAACACTGCGTATCCGGCTGTTTTTGCATAATTCTAGGACACTTCCGACCGCCTTGGGAGCTGAGAATTTCGGCTCAACTTCTCTGCCGCGACTGAAATACTGCGTGTCCGGCTGGCGTTGCATAATTCTAGAACACTTCCGACCGCCTTGGGAGCTGATAATTTCGGCTCAACTACTCTGCCGCGACTGAAACACTGCGTGTCCGGCTGGCGTTGCATAATTCTAGAACGCTTCCGACCGCCTTGGGAGCTGAGAATTTTGGCATAACTGCTCTGCCGCGACTGAAATACTGCGTGTCCGGCGGGCGTTGCATAATTCTAGAACACTTCCGACCGCCTTGGGAGCTGAGAATGTCGGCTCAATTGCTCTGCCGCGACTGAAACACTGCGTGTCCGGCTGGCGTTGCATAATTCTAGAACACTTCCGACCGCCTTGGGAGCTGATAATTTCGGCTCAACTACTCTGCCGCGACTGAAACACTGCGTGTCCGGCTGGCGTTGCATAATTATAGGAGACTTCCGACCGCCTTGGGAGCTGAGAATTTCGGCTCAACTGCTCTGCCGCGACTGAAACACTGCGTATCCGGCTGTCTTTGCATAATTCTAGGACACTTCCGACCGCCTTGGGAGCTGAGACTTTCGGCTCAACTGCTCTGCCGCGACTGAGACACTGCGTGTCCGGCTGGCGTTGCATAATTCTAGAACGCTTCCGATCGGCTTGGGAGGCGAGAATTTCGGCTCAACTGCTCTGCCGCGACTGAAACACTGCGTGTCCGGCTGGAGTTGCATAATTCTAGAACGCTTCCGATCGCCTTGGGAGCTGAGAATTTCGGCTCAACTGTTCTGCCGCGACTGAAACACTGCGTGTCCGGCTGGCGTTGCATAACTCTAGAACACTTCCGACCGCCTTGGGAGCTGAGAATTTCGGCTCAACTGCTCTGCCGCGACAGAAACACTGCGTGTTCGGCTGGCGTTGCATAATTCTAGAACGCTTCCGACCGCCTTGGGAGCTGAGAATTTCGGCTCAACTGCTCTGCCGCGACTAAAACACAGCGAGTCCGGCTGGCGTTGCATAATTCTAGAACGCTTCCGACCGCCTTGGGAGCTGAGAATTTCGGCTCAACTGCTCTGTCGCGACTGACACACTGCATGTCGGGCTGGCGTTCCATAATTCTAGAACACTTCCGACCGCCTTGGGAGCTGAGAATTTCGGCTAAACTGCTCTGCCGAGACTGAGACACTGCGTGTCTGGCTGGCGATCCATAATTCTAGAACACTTACGACCGCCTTGGGAGCTCAGAATTTCGGCTCAACTACTCTGCCGCGACTGAAACACTGCGTGTCCGGCAGGCGTTGCATAATTCTAGGACACTTCCCACCGCCTAGGGAGCTGAGAATTTCGGCTCAACTGCTCTGCCGCGACTAAAACACCTCGTGTCCGGCTGGCGTTGCATAATTCTAGGACGCTTCCGACCGCCTTGGGAGGTGAGAATTTAGGCTCAACTGCTCTGCCGAGACTGAGACACTGCGTGTCCGGCTGGCGTTGCATAATTCTAGAACACTTCCGACCGCCTTGGGAGCTGAGAATTTCGGCTCAACTGCTCTGAGCAACTGAAAAACAACGTGTCCGGCTGGCGTTGCATAATTCTAGAACGCTTCCGACCGCCTTGGGAGCTGAGAATTTCGGCTCAACTGCTCTGCCGCGACTGAAACACTGCGTGTCCGGCTGGCGTTGCATAATTCTAGAACGCTTCCGACCGCCTTGGGAGCTGAGAATTTCGGCTCAACTGCTCTGCCGCGACTGAAACACTGCGTGTCCGGCTGGAGTTGCATAATTCTAGAACGCTTCCGACCGCCTTGGGAGCTGAGAATTTCGGCTGAACTGCTCTGCCGCGATTGAAATACTGCGTGTCCGGCTGGCGTTGCACAATTCTAGAACGCTTCCGACCGCCTTGGGAGCTGAGAATTTCGGCTCAACTGCTCTGCCGCGACTGAAACACTGCGTGTCCGGCTGGCGTTGCATAATTCTAGAACGCTTCCGACCGCCTTGGGAGCTGAGAATTTCGGCTCAACTGCTCTGCCGCGACTGAAATACTGCGTGTCCGGCTGGCGTTGCATAATTCTAGAACACTTCCGACCGCCTTGGGAGCTGAGAATTTCGGCTCAACTGCTCTGCCGCGACTAAAACACTGCGTGTCCGGCTGGCGTTGCATAATTCTAGTACACTTCTGACCGCCTTGGGAGCTGAGAATTTCGGCTCAACTGCTCTGAGCGACTGAAAAACAACGTGTCCGGCTTTCGTTGCATAATTCTAGAACGCTTCCGACCGCCTTGAGAGCTGAGAATTTCGGCTCAACTGCTCTGCCGCGACTGAAACACTGCGTGTCCGGCTGGCGTTGCATAATTCTAGAAAGCTTCCGACCGCCTTGGGAGCTGAGAATTTCGGCTCAACTGCTGTGCCGCGACTGAAACACTGCGTGTCCGGCTGGCGTTGCATAATTCTAGAACGCTTCCGACCGCTTGGGAGCTGAGAATTTCGGCTCAACTTCTCTGCCGCGACTGAAATACTGCGTGTCCGGCTGGCGTTGCATAATTCTAGAACACTTCCGACCGCCTTGGGAGCTGATAATTTCGGCTCAACTACTCTGCCGCGACTGAAACACTGCGTGTCCGGCTGGCGTTGCATAATTCTAGAACGCTTCCGACCGCCTTGGGAGCTGAGAATTTTGGCATAACTGCTCTGCCGCGACTGAAATACTGCGTGTCCGGCTGGCGTTGCATAATTCTAGAACACTTCCGACCGCCTTGGGAGCTGAGAATGTCGGCTCAATTGCTCTGCCGCGACTGAAACACTGCGTGTCCGGCTGGCGTTGCATAATTCTAGAACACTTCCGACCGCCTTGGGAGCTGAGAATTTCGGCTCAACTGCTCTGCCGCGACTAAAACACTTCGTGTCCGGCTGGCGTTGCATAATTCTAGTACACTTCTGACCGCCTTGGGAGCTGAGAATTTCGGCTCAACTGCTCTGAGCGACTGAAAAACAACGTGTCCGGCTTTCGTTGCATAATTCTAGAACGCTTCCGACCGCCTTGAGAGCTGAGAATTTTGGCTCAACTGCTCTGCCGCGACTGAAACACTGCGTGTCCGGCTGGCGTTGCATAATTCTAGAAAGATTCCGACCGCCTTGGGAGCTGAGAATTTCGGCTCAACTGCTCTGCCGCGACTGAAACACTGCGTGTCCGGCTGGCGTTGCATAATTCTAGGACACTTCCGACCGCCTTGGGAGCTGAGAATTTCGGCTCAACTGCTCTGCCGCGACTGAAACACTGCGTGTCTGGCTGGCGTTGCATAATTCTAGAACGCTTCCGACCGCCTTGGGAGCTGAGAATTTCGGCTAAACTGCTCTGCCACGACAGAAACACTGCGTGTCCGGCTGGCGTTGCATAATTCTAGAACACTTCCGACCGCCTTGGGAGCTGAGAACTCCGGCTCAACTGCTCTGCCGCGACTGAAACACTGCGTGTCCGGCTGGCGTTGCATAATTCTAGAACACTTCCGACCGCCTTAGGAGCTGAGAATTTGGGCTAAACTGCTCTGCCGCGACTGAAACACTGCGTGTCCGGCTGGCGTTGCATAATTCTAGAACGCTTCCGACCGCCTTGGGAGCTGAGAATTTCGGCTCAACTGCTCTGCCGCGACTGAAACACTGCGTGTCCGGCTGGCGTTGCAGAATTCTAGAACACTTCCGACCGCCTTGGGAGCTGATAATTTCGGCTCAACTACTCTGCCGCGACTGAAACACTGCGTGTCCGGCTGGCGTTGCATAATTATAGGAGACTTCCGACCGCCTTGGGAGCTGAGAATTTCGGCTCAACTGCTCTGCCGCGACTGAAACACTGCGTATCCGGCTGTTTTTGCATAATTCTAGGACACTTCCGACCGCCTTGGGAGCTGAGAATTTCGGCTCAACTTCTCTGCCGCGACTGAAATACTGCGTGTCCGGCTGGCGTTGCATAATTCTAGAACACTTCCGACCGCCTTGGGAGCTGATAATTTCGGCTCAACTACTCTGCCGCGACTGAAACACTGCGTGTCCGGCTGGCGTTGCATAATTCTAGAACGCTTCCGACCGCCTTGGGAGCTGAGAATTTTGGCATAACTGCTCTGCCGCGACTGAAATACTGCGTGTCCGGCTGGCGTTGCATAATTCTAGAACACTTCCGACCGCCTTGGGAGCTGAGAATGTCGGCTCAATTGCTCTGCCGCGACTGAAACACTGCGTGTCCGGCTGGCGTTGCATAATTCTAGAACACTTCCGACCGCCTTGGGAGCTGATAATTTCGGCTCAACTACTCTGCCGCGACTGAAACACTGCGTGTCCGGCTGGCGTTGCATAATTATAGGAGACTTCCGACCGCCTTGGGAGCTGAGAATTTCGGCTCAACTGCTCTGCCGCGACTGAAACACTGCGTATCCGGCTGTCTTTGCATAATTCTAGGACACTTCCGACCGCCTTGGGAGCTGAGACTTTCGGCTCAACTGCTCTGCCGCGACTGAGACACTGCGTGTCCGGCTGGCGTTGCATAATTCTAGAACGCTTCCGATCGGCTTGGGAGGCGAGAATTTCGGCTCAACTGCTCTGCCGCGACTGAAACACTGCGTGTCCGGCTGGCGTTGCATAACTCTAGAACACTTCCGACCGCCTTGGGAGCTGAGAATTTCGGCTCAACTGCTCTGCCGCGACTGAAACACTGCGTGTTCGGCTGGCGTTGCATAATTCTAGAACGCTTCCGACCGCCTTGGGAGCTGAGAATTTCGGCTCAACTGCTCTGCCGCGACTAAAACACAGCGAGTCCGGCTGGCGTTGCATAATTCTAGAACGCTTCCGACCGCCTTGGGAGCTGAGAATTTCGGCTCAACTGCTCTGTCGCGACTGACACACTGCATGTCCGGCTGGCGTTCCATAATTCTAGAACACTTCCGACCGCCTTGGGAGCTGAGAATTTCGGCTAAACTGCTCTGCCGAGACTGAGACACTGCGTGTCTGGCTGGCGATCCATAATTCTAGAACACTTACGACCGCCTTGGGAGCTCAGAATTTCGGCTCAACTACTCTGCCGCGACTGAAACACTGCGTGTCCGGCAGGCGTTGCATAATTCTAGGACACTTCCCACCGCCTAGGGAGCTGAGAATTTCGGCTCAACTGCTCTGCCGCGACTAAAACACCTCGTGTCCGGCTGGCGTTGCATAATTCTAGGACGCTTCCGACCGCCTTGGGAGGTGAGAATTTAGGCTCAACTGCTCTGCCGAGACTGAGACACTGCGTGTCCGGCTGGCGTTGCATAATTCTAGAACACTTCCGACCGCCTTGGGAGCTGAGAATTTCGGCTCAACTGCTCTGAGCGACTGAAAAACAACGTGTCCGGCTGGCGTTGCATAATTCTAGAACGCTTCCGACCGCCTTGGGAGCTGAGAATTTCGGCTCAACTGCTCTGCCGCGACTGAAACACTGCGTGTCCGGCTGGCGTTGCATAATTCTAGAACGCTTCCGACCGCCTTGGGAGCTGAGAATTTCGGCTCAACTGCTCTGCCGCGACTGAAACACTGCGTGTCCGGCTGGAGTTGCATAATTCTAGAACGCTTCCGACCGCCTTGGGAGCTGAGAATTTCGGCTGAACTGCTCTGCCGCGATTGAAATACTGCGTGTCCGGCTGGCGTTGCACAATTCTAGAACGCTTCCGACCGCCTTGGGAGCTGAGAATTTCGGCTCAACTGCTCTGCCGCGACTGAAACACTGCGTGTCCGGCTGGCGTTGCATAATTCTAGAACGCTTCCGACCGCCTTGGGAGCTGAGAATTTCGGCTCAACTGCTCTGCCGCGACTGAAATACTGCGTGTCCGGCTGGCGTTGCATAATTCTAGAACACTTCCGACCGCCTTGGGAGCTGAGAATTTCGGCTCAACTGCTCTGCCGCGACTAAAACACTGCGTGTCCGGCTGGCGTTGCATAATTCTAGTACACTTCTGACCGCCTTGGGAGCTGAGAATTTCGGCTCAACTGCTCTGAGCGACTGAAAAACAACGTGTCCGGCTTTCGTTGCATAATTCTAGAACGCTTCCGACCGCCTTGAGAGCTGAGAATTTCGGCTCAACTGCTCTGCCGCGACTGAAACACTGCGTGTCCGGCTGGCGTTGCATAATTCTAGAAAGCTTCCGACCGCCTTGGGAGCTGAGAATTTCGGCTCAACTGCTGTGCCGCGACTGAAACACTGCGTGTCCGGCTGGCGTTGCATAATTCTAGAACGCTTCCGACCGCCTTGGGAGCTGAGAATTTCGGCTCAACTTCTCTGCCGCGACTGAAATACTGCGTGTCCGGCTGGCGTTGCATAATTCTAGAACACTTCCGACCGCCTTGGGAGCTGATAATTTCGGCTCAACTACTCTGCCGCGACTGAAACACTGCGTGTCCGGCTGGCGTTGCATAATTCTAGAACGCTTCCGACCGCCTTGGGAGCTGAGAATTTTGGCATAACTGCTCTGCCGCGACTGAAATACTGCGTGTCCGGCTGGCGTTGCATAATTCTAGAACACTTCCGACCGCCTTGGGAGCTGAGAATGTCGGCTCAATTGCTCTGCCGCGACTGAAACACTGCGTGTCCGGCTGGCGTTGCATAATTCTAGAACACTTCCGACCGCCTTGGGAGCTGAGAATTTCGGCTCAACTGCTCTGCCGCGACTAAAACACTTCGTGTCCGGCTGGCGTTGCATAATTCTAGTACACTTCTGACCGCCTTGGGAGCTGAGAATTTCGGCTCAACTGCTCTGAGCGACTGAAAAACAACGTGTCCGGCTTTCGTTGCATAATTCTAGAACGCTTCCGACCGCCTTGAGAGCTGAGAATTTCGGCTCAACTGCTCTGCCGCGACTGAAACACTGCGTGTCCGGCTGGCGTTGCATAATTCTAGAAAGCTTCCGACCGCCTTGGGAGCTGAGAATTTCGGCTCAACTGCTGTGCCGCGACTGAAACACTGCGTGTCCGGCTGGCGTTGCATAATTCTAGAACGCTTCCGACCGCCTTGGGAGCTGAGAATTTCGGCTCAACTTCTCTGTCGCGACTGAAATACTGCGTGTCCGGCTGGGGTTGCATAATTCTAGAACACTTCCGACCGCCTTGGGAGCTGATAATTTCGGCTCAACTACTCTGCCGCGACTGAAACACTGCGTGTCCGGCTGGCGTTGCATAATTCTAGAACGCTTCCGACCGCCTTGGGAGCTGAGAATTTTGGCATAACTGCTCTGCCGCGACTGAAATACTGCGTGTCCGGCTGGCGTTGCATAATTCTAGAACACTTCCGACCGCCTTGGGAGCTGAGAATGTCGGCTCAATTGCTCTGCCGCGACTGAAACACTGCGTGTCCGGCTGGCGTTGCATAATTCTAGAACACTTCCGACCGCCTTGGGAGCTGATAATTTCGGCTCAACTACTCTGCCGCGACTGAAACACTGCGTGTCCGGCTGGCGTTGCATAATTATAGGAGACTTCCGACCGCCTTGGGAGCTGAGAATTTCGGCTCAACTGCTCTGCCGCGACTGAAACACTGCGTATCCGGCTGTCTTTGCATAATTCTAGGACACTTCCGACCGCCTTGGGAGCTGAGACTTTCGGCTCAACTGCTCTGCCGCGACTGAGACACTGCGTGTCCGGCTGGCGTTGCATAATTCTAGAACGCTTCCGATCGGCTTGGGAGGCGAGAATTTCGGCTCAACTGCTCTGCCGCGACTGAAACACTGCGTGTCCGGCTGGAGTTGCATAATTCTAGAACGCTTCCGACCGCCTTGGGAGCTGAGAATTTCGGCTGAACTGCTCTGCCGCGATTGAAATACTGCGTGTCCGGCTGGCGTTGCACAATTCTAGAACGCTTCCGACCGCCTTGGGAGCTCAGAATTTCGGCTCAACTGCTCTGCCGCGACTGAAACACTGCGTGTCCGGCTGGCGTTGCATAATTCTAGAACGCTTCCGACCGCCTTGGGAGCTGAGAATTTCGGCTCAACTGCTCTGCCGCGACTGAAATACTGCGTGTCCGGCTGGCGTTGCATAATTCTAGAACACTTCCGACCGCCTTGGGAGCTGAGAATTTCGGCTCAACTGCTCTGCCGCGACTGAAACACTGCGTGTCCGGCTGGCGTTGCATAATTCTAGAAAGCTTCCGACCGCCTTGGGAGCTGAGAATTTCGGCTCAACTGCTGTGCCGCGACTGAAACACTGCGTGTCCGGCTGGCGTTGCATAATTCTAGAACGCTTCCGACCGCCTTGGGAGCTGAGAATTTCGGCTCAACTTCTCTGCCGCGACTGAAATACTGCGTGTCCGGCTGGCGTTGCATAATTCTAGAACACTTCCGACCGCCTTGGGAGCTGATAATTTCGGCTCAACTACTCTGCCGCGACTGAAACACTGCGTGTCCGGCTGGCGTTGCATAATTCTAGAACGCTTTCGACCGCCTTGGGAGCTGAGAATTTTGGCATAACTGCTCTGCCGCGACTGAAATACTGCGTGTCCGGCTGGCGTTGCATAATTCTAGAACACTTCCGACCGCCTTGGGAGCTGAGAATGTCGGCTCAATTGCTCTGCCGCGACTGAAACACTGCGTGTCCGGCTGGCGTTGCATAATTCTAGAACACTTCCGACCGCCTTGGGAGCTGAGAATTTCGGCTCAACTGCTCTGCCGCGACTAAAACACTTCGTGTCCGGCTGGCGTTGCATAATTCTAGTACACTTCTGACCGCCTTGGGAGCTGAGAATTTCGGCTCAACTGCTCTGAGCGACTGAAAAACAACGTGTCCGGCTTTCGTTGCATAATTCTAGAACGCTTCCGACCGCCTTGAGAGCTGAGAATTTCGGCTCAACTGCTCTGCCGCGACTGAAACACTGCGTGTCCGGCTGGCGTTGCATAATTCTAGAAAGCTTCCGACCGCCTTGGGAGCTGAGAATTTCGGCTCAACTGCTGTGCCGCGACTGAAACACTGCGTGTCCGGCTGGCGTTGCATAATTCTAGAACGCTTCCGACCGCCTTAGGAGCTGAGAATTTCGGCTCAACTTCTCTGCCGCGACTGAAATACTGCGTGTCCGGCTGGCGTTGCATAATTCTAGAACACTTCCGACCGCCTTGGGAGCTGATAATTTCGGCTCAACTACTCTGCCGCGACTGAAACACTGCGTGTCCGGCTGGCGTTGCATAATTCTAGAACGCTTCCGACCGCCTTGGGAGCTGAGAATTTTGGCATAACTGCTCTGCCGCGACTGAAATACTGCGTGTCCGGCTGGCGTTGCATAATTCTAGAACACTTCCGACCGCCTTGGGAGCTGAGAATGTCGGCTCAATTGCTCTGCCGCGACTGAAACACTGCGTGTCCGGCTGGCGTTGCATAATTCTAGAACACTTCCGACCGCCTTGGGAGCTGATAATTTCGGCTCAACTACTCTGCCGCGACTGAAACACTGCGTGTCCGGCTGGCGTTGCATAATTATAGGAGACTTCCGACCGCCTTGGGAGCTGAGAATTTCGGCTCAACTGCTCTGCCGCGACTGAAACACTGCGTATCCGGCTGTCTTTGCATAATTCTAGGACACTTCCGACCGCCTTGGGAGCTGAGACTTTCGGCTCAACTGCTCTGCCGCGACTGAGACACTGCGTGTCCGGCTGGCGTTGCATAATTCTAGAACGCTTCCGATCGGCTTGGGAGGCGAGAATTTCGGCTCAACTGCTCTGCCGCGACTGAAACACTGCGTGTCCGGCTGGAGTTGCATAATTCTAGAACGCTTCCGACCGCCTTGGGAGCTGAGAATTTCGGCTCAACTGTTCTGCCGCGACTGAAACACTGCGTGTCCGGCTGGCGTTGCATAACTCTAGAACACTTCCGACCGCCTTGGGAGCTGAGAATTTCGGCTCAACTGCTCTGCCGCGACTGAAACACTGCGTGTTCGGCTGGCGTTGCATAATTCTAGAACGCTTCCGACCGCCTTGGGAGCTGAGAATTTCGGCTCAACTGCTCTGCCGCGACTAAAACACCTCGTGTCCGGCTGGCGTTGCATAATTCTAGGACGCTTCCGACCGCCTTGGGAGGTGAGAATTTAGGCTCAACTGCTCTGCCGAGACTGAGACACTGCGTGTCCGGCTGGCGTTGCATAATTCTAGAACACTTCCGACCGCCTTGGGAGCTGAGAATTTCGGCTCAACTGCTCTGAGCGACTGAAAAACAACGTGTCCGGCTGGCGTTTCATAATTCTAGAACGCTTCCGACCGCCTTGGGAGCTGAGAATTTCGGCTCAACTGCTCTGCCGCGACTGAAACACTGCGTGTCCGGCTGGCGTTGCATAATTCTAGAACGCTTCCGACCGCCTTGGGAGCTGAGAATTTCGGCTCAACTGCTCTGCCGCGACTGAAACACTGCGTGTCCGGCTGGAGTTGCATAATTCTAGAACGCTTCCGACCGCCTTGGGAGCTGAGAATTTCGGCTGAACTGCTCTGCCGCGACTGAAACACTGCGTGTCCGGCTGGCGTTGCATAATTCTAGAACGCTTCCGACCGCCTTGGGAGCTGAGAATTTGGGCTCAACTGCTCTGCCGCGACTGAAACACTGCGTGTCCGGCTGGCGTTGCATAATTCTAGAACACTTCCGACCGCCTTGGGAGCTGAGAATTTCGGCTCAACTGCTCTGCCGCGACTGAAACACTGCGTGTCCGACTGGCGTTGCATAATTCTAGAACACTTCCGACCGCCTTGGGAGGCGAGAATTTCGGCTCAACTGCTCTGCCGCGACTGAAACACTGCGTGTCCGGCTGGCGTTGCATAATTCTAGAACGCTTCCGACCGCCTTGGGAGCTGAGAATTTCGGCTGAACTGCTCTGCCGCGACTGAAACACTGCGTGTCCGGCTGGCGTTGCATAATTCTAGAACGCTTCCGACCGCCTTGGGAGCTGAGAATTTGGGCTCAACTGCTCTGCCGCGACTGAAACACTGCGTGTCCGGCTGGCGTTGCACAATTCTAGAAGGCTTCCGACCGCCTTGGGAGCTGAGAATTTCGGCTCAACTTCTGTGCCGCGATTGAAATACTGCGTGTCCGGCTGGCGTTGCACAATTCTAGAACGGTTCCGACCGCCTTGGGAGCTGAGAATTTCGGCTCAACTGCTCTGCCGCGACTGAAACACTGCGTGTCCGGCTGGCGTTGCATAATTCTAGAACGCTTCCGACCGCCTTGGGAGCTGAGAATTTCGGCTCAACTGCTCTGCCGCGACTGAAATACTGCGTGTCCGGCTGGCGTTCCATAATTCTAGAACACTTCCGACCGCCTTGGGAGCTGAGAATTTCGGCTCAACTGCTCTGAGCGACTGAAAAACAACGTGTCCGGCTGGCGTTGCATAATTCTAGAACGTTTCCGACCGCCTTGGGAGCTGAGAATTTCGGCTCAACTGCTCTGCCGCGACCGACTCACGGCCGCGTCCGGCTGGCGTTGCATAATTCTAGAACGCTTCCGATCGCCTTGGGAGCTGAGAATTTCGGCTCAACTGCCCTGCCGCGACTGAAACAGTGCGTGTCCGGCTGGCGTTGCATAATTCTAGAACGCTTCGGACCGCCTTGGGAGCTGAGAATTTCGGCTCAACTGCTCTACCGCGACTGAAACACTGCGTGTCCGGCTGGCGTTGCATAATTCTAGAACGCTTCCGACCGCCTTGGGAGCTGAGAATTTTGGCTCAACTGCTCTGCCGCGACTGAAATACTGCGTGTCCGGCTGGCGTTGCATAATTCTAGAACACTTCCGACCGCCTTGGGAGCTGAGAATTTCGGCTCAATTGCTCTGCCGCGACTGAAACACTGCGTGTCCGGCTGGCGTTGCCTAATCCTAGAACACTTCCGACCGCCTTGGGAGGCGAGAATTTCGGCTCAACTGCTCTGCCGCGACTGAAACACTGCGTGTCCGGCTGGCGTTGCATAATTCTAGAAAGATTCCGACCGCCTTGGGAGCTGAGAATTTCGGCTCAACTGCTCTGCTGCGACTGAAACACTGCGTGTCCGGCTGGCGTTGCATAATTCTAGGACACTTCCGACCGCCTTGGGAGCTGAGAATTTCGGCTCAACTGCTCTGCCGCGACTGAAACACTGCGTGTCTGGCTGGCGTTGCATAATTCTAGAACGCTTCCGACCGCCTTGGGAGCTGAGAATTTCGGCTAAACTGCTCTGCCGCGACAGAAACACTGCGTGTCCGGCTGGCGTTGCATAATTCTAGAACACTTCCGACCGCCTTGGGAGCTGAGAATTCCGGCTCAACTGCTCTGCCGCGACTGAAACACTGCGTGTCCGGCTGGCGTTGCATAATTCTAGAACACTTCCGACCGCCTTAGGAGCTGAGAATTTGGGCTAAACTGCTCTGCCGCGACTGAAACACTGCGTGTCCGGCTGGCGTTGCATAATTCTAGAACGCTTCCGACCGCCTTGGGAGCTGAGAATTTCGGCTCAACTGCTCTGCCGCGACTGAAACACTGCGTGTCCGGCTGGCGTTGCATAATTCTAGAACGCTTCCGACCGCCTTGGGAGCTGAGAATCTTGGCTCAACTGCTCTGCCGCGACTGAAATACTGCGTGTCCGGCTGGCGTTGCATAATTCTAGAACACTTCCGACCGCCTTGGGAGCTGAGAATTTCGGCTCAATTGCTCTGCCGCGACTGAAAAACTGCGTGTCCGGCTGGCGTTGCATAATTCTAGAACACTTCCGACCGCCTTGGGAGCTGATAATTTCGGCTCAACTGCTCTGAGGGACTGAAAAACAACGTGTCCGGCTGGCGTTGCATAATTCTAGAACGCTTCCGACCGCCTTGGGAGCTGAGAATCTTGGCTCAACTGCTCTGCCGCGACTGAAATACTGCGTGTCCGGCTGGCGTTGCATAATTCTAGAACACTTCCGACCGCCTTGGGAGCTGAGACTTTCGGCTCAACTGCTCTGCCGCGACTGAGACACTGCGTGTCCGGCTGGCGTTGCATAATTCTAGAACGCTTCCGATCGGCTTGGGAGGCGAGAATTTCGGCTCAACTGCTCTGCCGCGACTGAAACACTGCGTGTCCGGCTGGAGTTGCATAATTCTAGAACGCTTCCGACCGCCTTGGGAGCTGAGAATTTCGGCTCAACTGTTCTGCCGCGACTGAAACACTGCGTGTCCGGCTGGCGTTGCATAACTCTAGAACACTTCCGACCGCCATGGGAGCTGAGAATTTCGGCTCAACTGCTCTGCCGCGACTGAAACACTGCGTGTTCGGCTGGCGTTGCATAATTCTAGAACGCTTCCGACCGCCTTGGGAGCTGAGAATTTCGGCTCAACTGCTCTGCCGCGACTAAAACACAGCGAGTCCGGCTGGCGTTGCATAATTCTAGAACGCTTCCGACCGCCTTGGGAGCTGAGAATTTCGGCTCAACTGCTCTGTCGCGACTGACACACTGCATGTCCGGCTGGCGTTCCATAATTCTAGAACACTTCCGACCGCCTTGGGAGCTGAGAATTTCGGCTAAACTGCTCTGCCGAGACTGAGACACTGCGTGTCTGGCTGGCGATCCATAATTCTAGAACACTTACGACCGCCTTGAGAGCTGAGAATTTCGGCTCAACTGCTCTGCCGCGACTGAAATACTGCGTGTCCGGCTGGCGTTGCATAATTCTAGAACACTTCCGACCGCCTTGGGAGCTGAGAATTTCGGCTCAACTGCTCTGCCGCGACTAAAACACTGCGTGTCCGGCTGGCGTTGCATAATTCTAGTACACTTCCGACCGCCTTGGGAGCTGAGAATTTCGGCTCAACTGCTCTGAGCGACTGAAAAACAACGTGTCCGGCTGGCGTTGCATAATTCTAGAACGTTTCCGACCGCCTTGGGAGCTGAGAATTTCGGCTCAACTGCTCTGCCGCGACCGACTCACGGCCGTGTCCGGCTGGCGTTGCATAATTCTAGAACGCTTCCGATCGCCTTGGGAGCTGAGAATTTCGGCTCAACTGCCCTGCCGCGACTGAAACAGTGCGTGTCCGGCTGGCGTTGCATAATTCTAGAACGCTTCGGACCGCCTTGGGAGCTGAGAATTTCGGCTCAACTGCTCTACCGCGACTGAAACACTGCGTGTCCGGCTGGCGTTGCATAATTCTAGAACGCTTCCGACCGCCTTGGGAGCTGAGAATTTTGGCTCAACTGCTCTGCCGCGACTGAAATACTGCGTGTCCGGCTGGCGTTGCATAATTCTAGAACACTTCCGACCGCCTTGGGAGCTGAGAATTTCGGCTCAATTGCTCTGCCGCGACTGAAACACTGCGTGTCCGGCTGGCGTTGCCTAATCCTAGAACACTTCCGACCGCCTTGGGAGGCGAGAATTTCGGCTCAACTGCTCTGCCGCGACTGAAACACTGCGTGTCCGGCTGGCGTTGCATAATTCTAGAAAGATTCCGACCGCCTTGGGAGCTGAGAATTTCGGCTCAACTGCTCTGCTGCGACTGAAACACTGCGTGTCCGGCTGGCGTTGCATAATTCTAGGACACTTCCGACCGCCTTGGGAGCTGAGAATTTCGGCTCAACTGCTCCGCCGCGACTGAAACACTGCGTGTCTGGCTGGCGTTGCATAATTCTAGAACGCTTCCGACCGCCTTGGGAGCTGAGAATTTCGGCTAAACTGCTCTGCCGCGACAGAAACACTGCGTGTCCGGCTGGCGTTGCATAATTCTAGAACACTTCCGACCGCCTTGGGAGCTGAGAATTCCGGCTCAACTGCTCTGCCGCGACTGAAACACTGCGTGTCCGGCTGGCGTTGCATAATTCTAGAACACTTCCGACCGCCTTAGGAGCTGAGAATTTGGGCTAAACTGCTCTGCCGCGACTGAAACACTGCGTGTCCGGCTGGCGTTGCATAATTCTAGAACGCTTCCGACCGCCTTGGGAGCTGAGAATTTCGGCTCAACTGCTCTGCCGCGACTGAAACACTGCGTGTCCGGCTGGCGTTGCATAATTCTAGAACGCTTCCGACCGCCTTGGGAGCTGAGAATCTTGGCTCAACTGCTCTGCCGCGACTGAAATACTGCGTGTCCGGCTGGCGTTGCATAATTCTAGAACACTTCCGACCGCCTTGGGAGCTGAGAATTTCGGCTCAATTGCTCTGCCGCGACTGAAAAACTGCGTGTCCGGCTGGCGTTGCATAATTCTAGAACACTTCCGACCGCCTTGGGAGCTGATAATTTCGGCTCAACTGCTCTGAGCGACTGAAAAACAACGTGTCCGGCTGGCGTTGCATAATTCTAGAACGCTTCCGACCGCCTTGGGAGCTGAGAATCTTGGCTCAACTGCTCTGCCGCGACTGAAATACTGCGTGTCCGGCTGGCGTTGCATAATTCTAGAACACTTCCGACCGCCTTGGGAGCTGAGACTTTCGGCTCAACTGCTCTGCCGCGACTGAGACACTGCGTGTCCGGCTGGCGTTGCATAATTCTAGAACGCTTCCGATCGGCTTGGGAGGCGAGAATTTCGGCTCAACTGCTCTGCCGCGACTGAAACACTGCGTGTCCGGCTGGAGTTGCATAATTCTAGAACGCTTCCGACCGCCTTGGGAGCTGAGAATTTCGGCTCAACTGTTCTGCCGCGACTGAAACACTGCGTGTCCGGCTGGCGTTGCATAACTCTGGAACACTTCCGACCGCCTTGGGAGCTGAGAATTTCGGCTCAACTGCTCTGCCGCGACTGAAACACTGCGTGTTCGGCTGGCGTTGCATAATTCTAGAACGCTTCCGACCGCCTTGGGAGCTGAGAATTTCGGCTCAACTGCTCTGCCGCGACTAAAACACAGCGAGTCCGGCTGGCGTTGCATAATTCTAGAACGCTTCCGACCGCCTTGGGAGCTGAGAATTTCGGCTCAACTACTCTGCCGCGACTGAAACACTGCGTGTCCGGCAGGCGTTGCATAATTCTAGGACACTTCCCACCGCCTAGGGAGCTGAGAATTTCGGCTCAACTGCTCTGCCGCGACTAAAACACCTCGTGTCCGGCTGGCGTTGCATAATTCTAGGACGCTTCCGACCGCCTTGGGAGGTGAGAATTTAGGCTCAACTGCTATGCCGAGACTGAGACACTGCGTGTCCGGCTGGCGTTGCATAATTCTAGAACACTTCCGACCGCCTTGGGAGCTGAGAATTTCGGCTCAACTGCTCTGAGCGACTGAAAAACAACGTGTCCGGCTGGCGTTGCATAATTCTAGAACGCTTCCGACCGCCTTGGGAGCTGAGAATTTCGGCTCAACTGCTCTGCCGCGACTGAAACACTGCGTGTCCGGCTGGCGTTGCATAATTCTAGAACGCTTCCGACCGCCTTGGGAGCTGAGAATTTCGGCTCAACTGCTCTGCAGCGACTGAAACACTGCGTGTCCGGCTGGAGTTGCATAATTCTAGAACGCTTCCGACCGCCTTGGGAGCTGAGAATTTCGGCTGAACTGCTCTGCCGCGACTGAAACACTGCGTGTCCGGCTGGCGTTGCATAATTCTAGAACGCTTCCGACCGCCTTGGGAGCTGAGAATTTGGGCTCAACTGCTCTGCCGCGACTGAAACACTGCGTGTCCGGCTGGCGTTGCATAATTCTAGAACACTTCCGACCGCCTTGGGAGCTGAGAATTTCGGCTCAACTGCTCTGCCGCGACTGAAACACTGCGTGTCCGGCTGGCGTTGCATAATTCTAGAACACTTCCGACCGCCTTGGGAGGCGAGAATTTCGGCTCAACTGCTCTGCCGCGACTGAAACACTGCGTGTCCGGCTGGCGTTGCATAATTCTAGAACGCTTCCGACCGCCTTGGGAGCTGAGAATTTCGGCTGAACTGCTCTGCCGCGACTGAAACACTGCGTGTCCGGCTGGCGTTGCATAATTCTAGAACGCTTCCGACCGCCTTGGGAGCTGAGAATTTGGGCTCAACTGCTCTGCCGCGACTGAAACACTGCGTGTCCGGCTGGCGTTGCACAATTCTAGAAGGCTTCCGACCGCCTTGGGAGCTGAGAATTTCGGCTCAACTTCTGTGCCGCGATTGAAATACTGCGTGTCCGGCTGGCGTTGCACAATTCTAGAACGCTTCCGACCGCCTTGGGAGCTGAGAATTTCGGCTCAACTGCTCTGCCGCGACTGAAACACTGCGTGTCCGGCTGGCGTTGCATAATTCTAGAACGCTTCCGACCGCCTTGGGAGCTGAGAATTTCGGCTCAACTGCTCTGCCGCGACTGAAATACTGCGTGTCCGGCTGGCGTTGCATAATTCTAGAACACTTCCGACCGCCTTGGGAGCTGAGAATTTCGGCTCAACTGCTCTGCCGCGACTAAACACTGCGTGTCCGGCTGGCGTTGCATAATTCTAGTACACTTCCGACCGCCTTGGGAGCTGAGAATTTCGGCTCAACTGCTCTGAGCGACTGAAAAACAACGTGTCCGGCTGGCGTTGCATAATTCTAGAACGTTTCCGACCGCCTTGGGAGCTGAGAATTTCGGCTCAACTGCTCTGCCGCGACCGACTCACGGCCGTGTCCGGCTGGCGTTGCATAATTCTAGAACGCTTCCGATCGCCTTGGGAGCTGAGAATTTCGGCTCAACTGCCCTGCCGCGACTGAAACAGTGCGTGTCCGGCTGGCGTTGCATAATTCTAGAACGCTTCGGACCGCCTTGGGAGCTGAGAATTTCGGCTCAACTGCTCTACCGCGACTGAAACACTGCGTGTCCGGCTGGCGTTGCATAATTCTAGAACGCTTCCGACCGCCTTGGGAGCTGAGAATTTTGGCTCAACTGCTCTGCAGCGACTGAAATACTGCGTGTCCGGCTGGCGTTGCATAATTCTAGAACACTTCCGACCGCCTTGGGAGCTGAGAATTTCGGCTCAATTGCTCTGCCGCGACTGAAACACTGCGTGTCCGGCTGGCGTTGCCTAATCCTAGAACACTTCCGACCGCCTTGGGAGGCGAGAATTTCGGCTCAACTGCTCTGCCGCGACTGAAACACTGCGTGTCCGGCTGGCGTTGCATAATTCTAGAAAGATTCCGACCGCCTTGGGAGCTGAGAATTTCGGCTCAACTGCTCTGCTGCGACTGAAACACTGCGTGTCCGGCTGGCGTTGCATAATTCTAGGACACTTCCGACCGCCTTGGGAGCTGAGAATTTCGGCTCAACTGCTCTGCCGCGACTGAAACACTGCGTGTCTGGCTGGCGTTGCATAATTCTAGAACGCTTCCGACCGCCTTGGGAGCTGAGAATTTCGGCTAAACTGCTCTGCCGCGACAGAAACACTGCGTGTCCGGCTGGCGTTGCATAATTCTAGAACACTTCCGACCGCCTTGGGAGCTGAGAATTCCGGCTCAACTGCTCTGCCGCGACTGAAACACTGCGTGTCCGGCTGGCGTTGCATAATTCTAGAACACTTCCGACCGCCTTAGGAGCTGAGAATTTGGGCTAAACTGCTCTGCCGCGACTGAAACACTGCGTGTCCGGCTGGCGTTGCATAATTCTAGAACGCTTCCGACCGCCTTGGGAGCTGAGAATTTCGGCTCAACTGCTCTGCCGCGACTGAAACACTGCGTGTCCGGCTGGCGTTGCATAATTCTAGAACGCTTCCGACCGCCTTGGGAGCTGAGAATCTTGGCTCAACTGCTCTGCCGCGACTGAAATACTGCGTGTCCGGCTGGCGTTGCATAATTCTAGAACACTTCCGACCGCCTTGGGAGCTGAGAATTTCGGCTCAATTGCTCTGCCGCGACTGAAAAACTGCGTGTCCGGCTGGCGTTGCATAATTCTAGAACACTTCCGACCGCCTTGGGAGCTGATAATTTCGGCTCAACTACTCTGCCGCGACTGAAACACTGCGTGTCCGGCTGGCGTTGCATAATTATAGGAGACTTCCGACCGCCTTGGGAGCTGAGAATTTCGGCTCAACTGCTCTGCCGCGACTGAAACACTGCGTATCCGGCTGTTTTTGCATAATTCTAGGACACTTCCAACCGCCTTGGGAGCTGAGAATTTCGGCTCAACTGCTCTGCCGCGACTGAAACACTGCGTGTCTGGCTGGCGTTGCATAATTCTAGAACGCTTCCGACCGCCTTGGGAGCTGAGACTTTCGGCTCAACTGCTCTGCCGCGACTGAAACACTGCGTGTCCGGCTGGCGTTGCATAATTCTAGAACGCTTCCGACCGGCTTGGGAGGCGAGAATTTCGGCTCAACTGCTCTGCCGCGACTGAAACACTGCGTGTCCGGCTGGAGTTGCATAATTCTAGAACGCTTCCGACCGCCTTGGGAGCTGAGAATTTCGGCTCAACTGTTCTGCCGCGACTGAAACACTGCGTTTCCGGCTGGCGTTGCATAACTCTAGAACACTTCCAACCGCCTTGGGAGCTGAGAATTTCGGCTCAACTGCTCTGCCGGGACTGAAACACTGCGTGTTCGGCTGGCGTTGCATAGTTCTAGAACGCTTCCGACCGCCTTGGGAGCTGAGAATTTCGGCTCAACTGCTCTGCCGCGACTAAAACACAGCGAGTCCGGCTGGCGTTGCATAATTCTAGAACGCTTCCGACCGCCTTGGGAGCTGAGAATTTCGGCTCAACTGCTCTGTCGCGACTGACACACTGCATGTCCGGCTGGCGTTCCATAATTCTAGAACACTTCCGACCGCCTTGGGAGCTGAGAATTTCGGCTAAACTGCTCTGCCGAGACTGAGACACTGCGTGTCTGGCTGGCGATCCATAATTCTAGAACACTTACGACCGCCTTGGGAGCTCAGAATTTCGGCTCAACTACTCTGCCGCGACTGAAACACTGCGTGTCCGGCAGGCGTTGCATAATTCTAGGACACTTCCCACCGCCTAGGGAGCTGAGAATTTCGGCTCAACTGCTCTGCCGCGACTAAAACACCTCGTGTCCGGCTGGCGTTGCATAATTCTAGGACGCTTCTGACCGCCTTGGGAGGTGAGAATTTAGGCTCAACTGCTCTGCCGAGACTAAGACACTGTGTGTCCGGCTGGCGTTGCATAATTCTAGACCACTTCCGACCGCCTTGGGAGCTGAGAATTTCGGCTCAACTGCTCTGCCGCGACTGAAACACTGCGTGTCCAGCTGGCGTTGCATAATTCTAGAACGCTTCCGACCGCCTTGGGAGCTGAGAATTTCGGCTCAACTGCTCTGCCGCGACTGAAACACTGCGTGTCCGGCTGGAGTTGCATAATTCTAGAACGCTTCCGACCGCCTTGGGAGCTGAGAATTTCGGCTCAACTGCTCTGCCGCGACTGAAACACTGCGTGTCCGGCTGGCGTTGCATAATTCTAGAACACTTCCGACCGCCTTGGGAGGCGAGAATTTCGGCTCAACTGCTCTGCCGCGACTGAAACACTGCGTGTCCGGCTGGCGTTGCATAATTCTAGAACGCTTCCGACCGCCTTGGGAGCTGAGAATTTCGTCTCAACTGCTCTGCCGCGACTGAAATACTGCGTGTCCGGCTGGCGTTGCATAATTCTAGAACACTTCCGACCGCCTTGGGAGCTGAGAATTTCGGCTCAACTGCTCTGCCGCGACTAAAACACTGCGTGTCCGGCTGGCGTTGCATAATTCTACTACACTTCCGACCGCCTTGTGAGCTGAGAATTTCGGCTCAACTGCTCTGAGCGACTGAAAAACAACGTGTCCGGCTGGCGTTGCATAATTCTAGAACGCTTCCGACCGCCTTGGGAGCTGAGAATTTCGGCTCAACTGCTCTGCAGCGACCGACTCACGGCCGTGTCCGGCTGGCGTTGCATAATTCTAGAACGCTTCCGATCGCCTTGGGAGCTGAGAATTTCGGCTCAACTGCCCTGCCGCGACTGAAACAGTGCGTGTCCGGCTGGCGTTGCATAATTCTAGAACGCTTCGGACCGCCTTGGGAGCTGAGAATTTCGGCTCAACTGCTCTACCGCGACTGAAACACTGCGTGTCCGGCTGGCGTTGGATAATTCTAGAACGCTTCCGACCGCCTTGGGAGCTGAGAATTTCGGCTCAACTGCTCTGCCGCGACTGAAACACTGCGTGTCCGGCTGGAGTTGCATAATTCTAGAACGCTTCCGACCGCCTTGGGAGCTGAGAATTTCGGCTCAACTGCTCTGCCGCGACTGAAACACTGCGTGTCCGGCTGGCGTTGCATAATTCTAGAACACTTCCGACCGCCTTGGGAGGCGAGAATTTCGGCTCAACTGCTCTGCCGCGACTGAAACACTGCGTGTCCGGCTGGCGTTGCATAATTCTAGAACGCTTCCGACCGCCTTGGGAGCTGAGAATTTCGTCTCAACTGCTCTGCCGCGACTGAAATACTGCGTGTCCGGCTGGCGTTGCATAATTCTAGAACACTTCCGACCGCCTTGGGAGCTGAGAATTTCGGCTCAACTGCTCTGCCGCGACTAAAACACTGCGTGTCCGGCTGGCGTTGCATAATTCTAGTACACTTCCGACCGCCTTGGGAGCTGAGAATTTCGGCTCAACTGCTCTGAGCGACTGAAAAACAACGTGTCCGGCTGGCGTTGCATAATTCTAGAACGCTTCCGACCGCCTTGGGAGCTGAGAATTTCGGCTCAACTGCTCTGCCGCGACCGACTCACGGCCGTGTCCGGCTGGCGTTGCATAATTTTAGAACGCTTCCGATCGCCTTGGGAGCTGAGAATTTCGGCTCAACTGCCCTGCCGCGACTGAAACAGTGCGTGTCCGGCTGGCGTTGCATAATTCTAGAACGCTTCGGACCGCCTTGGGAGCTGAGAATTTCGGCTCAACTGCTCTACCGCGACTGAAACACTGCGTGTCCGGCTGGCGTTGCATAATTCTAGAACGCTTCCGACCGCCTTGGGAGCTGAGAATTTTGGCTCAACTGCTCTGCAGCGACTGAAATACTGCGTGTCCGGCTGGCGTTGCATAATTCTAGAACACTTCCGACCGCCTTGGGAGCTGAGAATTTCGGCTCAATTGCTCTGCCGCGACTGAAACACTGCGTGTCCGGCTGGCGTTGCCTAATCCTAGAACACTTCCGACCGCCTTGGGAGGCGAGAATTTCGGCTCAACTGCTCTGCCGCGACTGAAACACTGCGTGTCCGGCTGGCGTTGCATAATTCTAGAAAGATTCCGACCGCCTTGGGAGCTGAGAATTTCGGCTCAACTGCTCTGCTGCGACTGAAACACTGCGTGTCCGGCTGGCGTTGCATAATTCTAGGACACTTCCGACCGCCTTGGGAGCTGAGAATTTCGGCTCAACTGCTCTGCCGCGACTGAAACACTGCGTGTCTGGCTGGCGTTGCATAATTCTAGAACGCTTCCGACCGCCTTGGGAGCTGAGAATTTCGGCTAAACTGCTCTGCCGCGACAGAAACACTGCGTGTCCGGCTGGCGTTGCATAATTCTAGAACACTTCCGACCGCCTTGGGAGCTGAGAATTCCGGCTCAACTGCTCTGCCGCGACTGAAACACTGCGTGTCCGGCTGGCGTTGCATAATTCTAGAACACTTCCGACCGCCTTAGGAGCTGAGAATTTGGGCTAAACTGCTCTGCCGCGACTGAAACACTGCGTGTCCGGCTGGCGTTACATAATTCTAGAACGCTTCCGACCGCCTTGGGAGCTGAGAATTTCGGCTCAACTGCTCTGCCGCGACTGAAACACTGCGTGTCCGGCTGGCGTTGCATAATTCTAGAACGCTTCCGACCGCCTTGGGAGCTGAGAATCTTGGCTCAACTGCTCTGCCGCGACTGAAATACTGCGTGTCCGGCTGGCGTTGCATAATTCTAGAACACCTCCGACCGCCTTGGGAGCTGAGAATTTCGGCTCAATTGCTCTGCCGCGACTGAAAAACTGCGTGTCCGGCTGGCGTTGCATAATTCTAGAACACTTCCGACCGCCTTGGGAGCTGATAATTTCGGCTCAACTACTCTGCCGCGACTGAAACACTGCGTGTCCGGCTGGCGTTGCATAATTATAGGAGACTTCCGACCGCCTTGGGAGCTGAGAATTTCGGCTCAACTCCTCTGCCGCGACTGAAACACTGCGTATCCGGCTGTTTTTGCATAATTCTAGGACACTTCCGACCGCCATGGGAGCTGAGAATTTCGGCTCAACTGCTCTGCCGCGACTGAAACACTGCGTGTCTGGCTGGCGTTGCATAATTCTAGAACGCTTCCGACCGCCTTGGGAGCTGAGACTTTCGGCTCAACTGCTCTGCCGCGACTGAAACACTGCGTGTCCGGCTGGCGTTGCATAATTCTAGAACGCTTCCGACCGGCTTGGGAGGCGAGAATTTCGGCTCAACTGCTCTGCCGCGACTGAAACACTGCGTGTCCGGCTGGAGTTGCATAATTCTAGAACGCTTCCGACCGCCTTGGGAGCTGAGAATTTCGGCTCAACTGTTCTGCCGCGACTGAAACACTGCGTTTCCGGCTGGCGTTGCATAACTCTAGAACACTTCCAACCGCCTTGGGAGCTGAGAATTTCGGCTCAACTGCTCTGCCGGGACTGAAACACTGCGTGTTCGGCTGGCGTTGCATAGTTCTAGAACGCTTCCGACCGCCTTGGGAGCTCAGAATTTCGGCTCAACTACTCTGCCGCGACTGAAACACTGCGTGTCCGGCAGGCGTTGCATAATTCTAGGACACTTCCCACCGCCTAGGGAGCTGAGAATTTCGGCTCAACTGCTCTGCCGCGACTAAAACACCTCGTGTCCGGCTGGCGTTGCATAATTCTAGGACGCTTCTGACCGCCTTGGGAGGTGAGAATTTAGGCTCAACTGCTCTGCCGAGACTAAGACACTGTGTGTCCGGCTGGCGTTGCATAATTCTAGACCACTTCCGACCGCCTTGGGAGCTGAGAATTTCGGCTCAACTGCTCTGCCGCGACTGAAACACTGCGTGTCCGGCTGGCGTTGCATAATTCTAGAACGCTTCCGACCGCCTTGGGAGCTGAGAATTTCGGCTCAACTGCTCTGCCGCGACTGAAACACTGCGTGTCCGGCTGGAGTTGCATAATTCTAGAACGCTTCCGACCGCCTTGGGAGCTGAGAATTTCGGCTCAACTGCTCTGCCGCGACTGAAACACTGCGTGTCCGGCTGGCGTTGCATAATTCTAGAACACTTCCGACCGCCTTGGGAGGCGAGAATTTCGGCTCAACTGCTCTGCCGCGACTGAAACACTGCGTGTCCGGCTGGCGTTGCATAATTCTAGAACGCTTCCGACCGCCTTGGGAGCTGAGAATTTCGTCTCAACTGCTCTGCCGCGACTGAAATACTGCGTGTCCGGCTGGCGTTGCATAATTCTAGAACACTTCCGACCGCCTTGGGAGCTGAGAATTTCGGCTCAACTGCTCTGCCGCGACTAAAACACTGCGTGTCCGGCTGGCGTTGCATAATTCTACTACACTTCCGACCGCCTTGTGAGCTGAGAATTTCGGCTCAACTGCTCTGAGCGACTGAAAAACAACGTGTCCGGCTGGCGTTGCATAATTCTAGAACGCTTCCGACCGCCTTGGGAGCTGAGAATTTCGGCTCAACTGCTCTGCAGCGACCGACTCACGGCCGTGTCCGGCTGGCGTTGCATAATTCTAGAACGCTTCCGATCGCCTTGGGAGCTGAGAATTTCGGCTCAACTGCCCTGCCGCGACTGAAACAGTGCGTGTCCGGCTGGCGTTGCATAATTCTAGAACGCTTCGGACCGCCTTGGGAGCTGAGAATTTCGGCTCAACTGCTCTACCGCGACTGAAACACTGCGTGTCCGGCTGGCGTTGGATAATTCTAGAACGCTTCCGACCGCCTTGGGAGCTGAGAATTTCGGCTCAACTGCTCTGCCGCGACTGAAACACTGCGTGTCCGGCTGGAGTTGCATAATTCTAAACGCTTCCGACCGCCTTGGGAGCTGAGAATTTCGGCTCAACTGCTCTGCCGCGACTGAAACACTGCGTGTCCGGCTGGCATTGCATAATTCTAGAACACTTCCGACCGCCTTGGGAGGCGAGAATTTCGGCTCAACTGCTCTGCCGCGACTGAAACACTGCGTGTCCGGCTGGCGTTGCATAATTCTAGAACGCTTCCGACCGCCTTGGGAGCTGAGAATTTCGTCTCAACTGCTCTGCCGCGACTGAAATACTGCGTGTCCGGCTGGCGTTGCATAATTCTAGAACACTTCCGACCGCCTTGGGAGCTGAGAATTTCGGCTCAACTGCTCTGCCGCGACTAAAACACTGCGTGTCCGGCTGGCGTTGCATAATTCTAGTACACTTCCGACCGCCTTGGGAGCTGAGAATTTCGGCTCAACTGCTCTGAGCGACTGAAAAACAACGTGTCCGGCTGGCGTTGCATAATTCTAGAACGCTTCCGACCGCCTTGGGAGCTGAGAATTTCGGCTCAACTGGTCTGCCGCGACCGACTCACGGCCGTGTCCGGCTGGCGTTGCATAATTCTAGAACGCTTCCGATCGCCTTGGGAGCTGAGAATTTCGGCTCAACTGCCCTGCCGCGACTGAAACAGTGCGTGTCCGGCTGGCGTTGCATAATTCTAGAACGCTTCGGACCGCCTTGGGAGCTGAGAATTTCGGCTCAACTGCTCTACCGCGACTGAAACACTGCGTGTCCGGCTGGCGTTGGATAATTCTAGAACGCTTCCGACCGCCTTGGGAGCTGAGAATTTTGGCTCAACTGCTCTGCCGCGACTGAAATACTGCGTGTCCGGCTGGCGTTGCATAATTCTAGAACACTTCCGACCGCCTTGGGAGCTGAGAATTTCGGCTCAATTGCTCTGCCGCGACTGAAACACTGCGTGTCCGGCTGGCGTTCCATAATTCTAGAACACTTCCGACCGCCTTGGGAGCTGAGAATTTCGGCTAAACTGCTCTGCCGAGACTGAGACACTGCGTGTCTGGCTGGCGATCCATAATTCTAGAACACTTACGACCGGCTTAAGAGCTCAGAATTTCGGCTCAACTACTCTGCCGCGACTGAAACACTGCGTGTCCGGCAGGCGTTGCATAATTCTAGGACACTTCCCACCGCCTAGGGAGCTGAGACTTTCGGCTCAACTGCTCTGCCGCGACTGAAACACTGCGTGTCCGGCTGGCGTTGCATAATTCTAGAACGCTTCCGACCGGCTTGGGAGGCGAGAATTTCGGCTCAACTGCTCTGCCGCGACTGAAACACTGCGTGTCCGGCTGGAGTTGCATAATTATAGAACGCTTCCGACCGCCTTGGGAGCTGAGAATTTCGGCTCAACTGTTCTGCCGCGACTGAAACACTGCGTGTCCGGCTGGCGTTGCATAACTCTAGAACACTTCCGACCGCCTTGGGAGCTGAGAATTTCGGCTCAACTGCTCTGCCGCGACTGAAACACTGCGTGTTCGGCTGGCGTTGCATAATTCTAGAACGCTTCCGACCGCCTTGGGAGCTGAGAATTTCGGCTCAACTGCTCTGCCGCGACTAAAACACAGCGAGTCCGGCTGGCGTTGCATAATTCTAGAACGCTTCCGACCGCCTTGGGAGCTGAGAATTTCGGCTCAACTGCTCTGTCGCGACTGACACACTGCATGTCCGGCTGGCGTTCCATAATTCTAGAACACTTCCGACCGCCTTGGGAGCTGAGAATTTCGGCTAAACTGCTCTGCCGAGACTGAGACACTGCGTGTCTGGCTGGCGATCCATAATTCTAGAACACTTACGACCGGCTTAAGAGCTCAGAATTTCGGCTCAACTACTCTGCCGCGACTGAAACACTGCGTGTCCGGCAGGCGTTGCATAATTCTAGGACACTTCCCACCGCCTAGGGAGCTGAGAATTTCGGCTCAACTGCTCTGCCGCGACTAAAACACCTCGTGTCCGGCTGGCGTTGCATAATTCTAGGACGCTTCCGACCGCCTTGGGAGGTGAGAATTTAGGCTCAACTGCTCTGCCGAGACTGAGACACTGCGTGTCCGGCTGGCGTTGCATAATTCTAGAACACTTCCCACCGCCTTGGGAGCTGAGAATTTCGGCTCAACTGCTCTGAGCGACTGAAAAACAACGTGTCCGGCTGGCGATGCATAATTCTAGAACGCTTCCGACCGCCTTGGGAGCTGAGAATTTCGGCTCAACTGCTCTGCCGCGACTGAAACACTGCGTGTCCGGCTGGCGTTGCATAATTCTAGAACGCTTCCGACCGCCTTGGGAGCTGAGAATTTCGGCTCAACTGCTCTGCCGCGACTGAAACACTGCGTGTCCGGCTGAAGTTGCATAATTCTAGAACGCTTCCGACCGCCTTGGGAGCTGAGAATTTCGGCTCAACTGCTCTGCCGCGACTGAAACACTGCGTGTCCGGCTGGCGTTGCATAATTCTAGAACACTTCCGACCGCCTTGGGAGGCGAGAATTTCGGCTCAACTGCTCTGCCGCGACTGAAACACTGCGTGTCCGGCTGGCGTTGCATAATTCTAGAACGCTTCCGACCGCCTTGGGAGCTGAGAATTTCGGCTGAACTGCTCTGCCGCGACTGAAACACTGCGTGTCCGGCTGGCGTTGCATAATTCTAGAACGCTTCCGACCGCCTTGGGAGCTGAGAATTTGGGCTCGACTGCTCTGCCGCGACTGAAACACTGCGTGTCCGGCTGGCGTTGCACAATTCTAGAAGGCTTCCGACCGCCTTGGGAGCTGAGAATTTCGGCTCAACTTCTCTGCCGCGATTGAAATACTGCGTGTCCGGCTGGCGTTGCACAATTCTAGAACGCTTCCGACCGCCTTGGGAGCTGAGAATTTCGGCTCAACTGCTCTGAGCGACTGAAAAACAACGTGTCCGGCTGGCGTTGCATAATTCTAGAACGCTTCCGACCGCCTTGGGAGCTGAGAATTTCGGCTCAACTGCTCTGCCGCGACCGACTCACGGCCGTGTCCGGCTGGCGTTGCATAATTCTAGAACGCTTTCGATCGCCTTGGGAGCTGAGAATTTCGGCTCAACTGCCCTGCCGCGACTGAAACAGTGCGTGTCCGGCTGGCGTTGCATAATTCTAGAACGCTTCCGACCGCCTTGGGAGCTGAGAATTTCGGCTCAACTGCTCTACCGCGACTGAAACACTGCGTGTCCGGCTGGCGTTGCATAATTCTAGAACGCTTCCGACCGCCTTGGGAGCTGAGAATTTCGGCTCAACTGCTCTACCGCGACTGAAACACTGCGTGTCCGGCTGCAGTTGCATAATTCTAGAACGCTTCCGACCGCCTTGGGAGCTGAGAATTTCGGCTGAACTGCTCTGCCGCGACTGAAACACTGCGTGTCCGGCTGGCGTTGCCTAATCCTGAACACGTCCGACCGCCTTGGGAGGCAAGAATTTCGGCTCAACTGCTCTGCCGCGACTGAAACACTGCGTGTCCGGCTGGCGTTGCATAATTCTAGAACGCTTCCGACCGCCTTGGGAGCTGAGAATTTCGGCTCAACTGCTCTGCCGCGACCGACTCACGGCCGTGTCCGGCTGGCGTTGCATAATTCTAGAACGCTTCCGATCGCCTTGCGAGCTGAGAATTTCGGCTCAACTGCCCTGCCGCGACTGAAACAGTGCGTGTTCGGCTGGCGTTGCATAATTCTAGAACGCTTCCGACCGCCTTGGGAGCTGAGAATTTCGGCTCAACTGCTCTGCCGCGACTAAAACACAGCGAGTCCGGCTGAAGTTGCATATTCTAGAATGCTTCCGACCGCCGTGGGAGCTGAGAATTTCGGCTCAACTGCTCTACCGCGACTGAAACACTGCGTGTCCGGCTGCAGTTGCATAATTCTAGAACGCTTCCGACCGCCTTGGGAGCTGAGAATTTCGGCTCAACTGCTCTGCCGCGACTGAAATACTGCGTGTCCGGCTGGCGTTGCATAATTCTAGAACACTTCCGACCGCCTTGGGAGCTGAGAATTTCGGCTCAACTGCTCTGCCGCGACTAAAACACTGCGTGTCCGGCTGGCGTTGCATAATTCTAGTACACATCCGACCGCCTTGGGAGCTGAGAATTTCGGCTCAACTGCTCTGAGCGACTGAAAAACAACGTGTCCGGCTGACGTTGCATAATTCTAGAACGCTTCCGACCGCCTTGGGAGCTGAGAATTTCGGCTCAACTGCTCTGCCGCGACCGACTCACGGCCGTGTCCGGCTGGCGTTGCATAATTCTAGAACGCTTCCGATCGCCTTGGGAGCTGAGAATTTCGGCTCAACTGCCCTGCCGCGACTGAAACACTGCGTGTCCGGCTGGCGTTGCATAATTCTAGAACGCTTCGGACCGCCTTGGGAGCTGAGAATTTCGGCTCAACTGCTCTACCGCGACTGAAACACTGCGTGTCCGGCTGGCGTTGCATAATTCTAGAACGCTTCCGACCGCCTTGGGAGCTGAGAATTTTGGCTCAACTGCTCTGCCGCGACTGAAATACTGCGTGTACGGCTGGCGTTGCATAATTCTAGAACACTTCCGACCGCCTTGGGAGCTGAGAATATCGGCTCAATTGCTCTGCCGCGACTGAAACACTGCGTGTCCGGCTTGCGTTGCATAATTCTAGAACACTTCCGACCGCCTTGGGAGCTTATAATTTCGGCTCAACTACTCTGCCGCGACTGAAACACTGCGTGTCCGGCTGGCGTTGCATAATTATAGGAGACTTCCGACCGCCTTGGGAGCTGAGAATTTCGGCTCAACTGCTCTGGCGCGACTGAAACACTGCGTGTCTGGCTGGCGTTGCATAATTCTAGAACACTTACGACCGGCTTAAGAGCTCAGAATTTCGGCTCAACTACTCTGCCGCGACTGAAACACTGCGTGTCCGGCAGGCGTTGCATAATTCTAGGACACTTCCCACCGCCTAGGGAGCTGAGAATTTCGGCTCAACTGCTCTGCCGCGACTAAAACACCTCGTGTCCGGCTGGCGTTGCATAATTCTAGGACGCTTCCGACCGCCTTGGGAGGTGAGAATTTAGGCTCAACTGCTCTGCCGAGACTGAGACACTGCGTGTCCGGCTGGCGTTGCATAATTCTAGAACACTTCCCACCGCCTTGGGAGCTGAGAATTTCGGCTCAACTGCTCTGAGCGACTGAAAAACAACGTGTCCGGCTGGCGATGCATAATTCTAGAACGCTTCCGACCGCCTTGGGAGCTGAGAATTTCGGCTCAACTGCTCTGCCGCGACTGAAACACTGCGTGTCCGGCTGGCGTTGCATAATTCTAGAACGCTTCCGACCGCCTTGGGAGCTGAGAATTTCGGCTCAACTGCTCTGCCGCGACTGAAACACTGCGTGTCCGGCTGAAGTTGCATAATTCTAGAACGCTTCCGACCGCCTTGGGAGCTGAGAATTTCGGCTCAACTGCTCTGCCGCGACTGAAACACTGCGTGTCCGGCTGGCGTTGCATAATTCTAGAACACTTCCGACCGCCTTGGGAGGCGAGAATTTCGGCTCAACTGCTCTGCCGCGACTGAAACACTGCGTGTCCGGCTGGCGTTGCATAATTCTAGAACGCTTCCGACCGCCTTGGGAGCTGAGAATTTCGGCTGAACTGCTCTGCCGCGACTGAAACACTGCGTGTCCGGCTGGCGTTGCATAATTCTAGAACGCTTCCGACCGCCTTGGGAGCTGAGAATTTGGGCTCGACTGCTCTGCCGCGACTGAAACACTGCGTGTCCGGCTGGCGTTGCACAATTCTAGAAGGCTTCCGACCGCCTTGGGAGCTGAGAATTTCGGCTCAACTTCTCTGCCGCGATTGAAATACTGCGTGTCCGGCTGGCGTTGCACAATTCTAGAACGCTTCCGACCGCCTTGGGAGCTGAGAATTTCGGCTCAACTGCTCTGAGCGACTGAAAAACAACGTGTCCGGCTGGCGTTGCATAATTCTAGAACGCTTCCGACCGCCTTGGGAGCTGAGAATTTCGGCTCAACTGCTCTGCCGCGACCGACTCACGGCCGTGTCCGGCTGGCGTTGCATAATTCTAGAACGCTTTCGATCGCCTTGGGAGCTGAGAATTTCGGCTCAACTGCCCTGCCGCGACTGAAACAGTGCGTGTCCGGCTGGCGTTGCATAATTCTAGAACGCTTCCGACCGCCTTGGGAGCTGAGAATTTCGGCTCAACTGCTCTACCGCGACTGAAACACTGCGTGTCCGGCTGGCGTTGCATAATTCTAGAACGCTTCCGACCGCCTTGGGAGCTGAGAATTTCGGCTCAACTGCTCTACCGCGACTGAAACACTGCGTGTCCGGCTGCAGTTGCATAATTCTAGAACGCTTCCGACCGCCTTGGGAGCTGAGAATTTCGGCTGAACTGCTCTGCCGCGACTGAAACACTGCGTGTCCGGCTGGCGTTGCCTAATCCTGAACACGTCCGACCGCCTTGGGAGGCAAGAATTTCGGCTCAACTGCTCTGCCGCGACTGAAACACTGCGTGTCCGGCTGGCGTTGCATAATTCTAGAACGCTTCCGACCGCCTTGGGAGCTGAGAATTTCGGCTCAACTGCTCTGCCGCGACCGACTCACGGCCGTGTCCGGCTGGCGTTGCATAATTCTAGAACGCTTCCGATCGCCTTGCGAGCTGAGAATTTCGGCTCAACTGCCCTGCCGCGACTGAAACAGTGCGTGTTCGGCTGGCGTTGCATAATTCTAGAACGCTTCCGACCGCCTTGGGAGCTGAGAATTTCGGCTCAACTGCTCTGCCGCGACTAAAACACAGCGAGTCCGGCTGAAGTTGCATATTCTAGAATGCTTCCGACCGCCGTGGGAGCTGAGAATTTCGGCTCAACTGCTCTACCGCGACTGAAACACTGCGTGTCCGGCTGCAGTTGCATAATTCTAGAACGCTTCCGACCGCCTTGGGAGCTGAGAATTTCGGCTCAACTGCTCTGCCGCGACTGAAATACTGCGTGTCCGGCTGGCGTTGCATAATTCTAGAACACTTCCGACCGCCTTGGGAGCTGAGAATTTCGGCTCAACTGCTCTGCCGCGACTAAAACACTGCGTGTCCGGCTGGCGTTGCATAATTCTAGTACACATCCGACCGCCTTGGGAGCTGAGAATTTCGGCTCAACTGCTCTGAGCGACTGAAAAACAACGTGTCCGGCTGGCGTTGCATAATTCTAGAACGCTTCCGACCGCCTTGGGAGCTGAGAATTTCGGCTCAACTGCTCTGCCGCGACCGACTCACGGCCGTGTCCGGCTGGCGTTGCATAATTCTAGAACGCTTCCGATCGCCTTGGGAGCTGAGAATTTCGGCTCAACTGCCCTGCCGCGACTGAAACACTGCGTGTCCGGCTGGCGTTGCATAATTCTAGAACGCTTCGGACCGCCTTGGGAGCTGAGAATTTCGGCTCAACTGCTCTACCGCGACTGAAACACTGCGTGTCCGGCTGGCGTTGCATAATTCTAGAACGCTTCCGACCGCCTTGGGAGCTGAGAATTTTGGCTCAACTGCTCTGCCGCGACTGAAATACTGCGTGTACGGCTGGCGTTGCATAATTCTAGAACACTTCCGACCGCCTTGGGAGCTGAGAATATCGGCTCAATTGCTCTGCCGCGACTGAAACACTGCGTGTCCGGCTTGCGTTGCATAATTCTAGAACACTTCCGACCGCCTTGGGAGCTTATAATTTCGGCTCAACTACTCTGCCGCGACTGAAACACTGCGTGTCCGGCTGGCGTTGCATAATTATAGGAGACTTCCGACCGCCTTGGGAGCTGAGAATTTCGGCTCAACTGCTCTGGCGCGACTGAAACACTGCGTGTCTGGCTGGCGTTGCATAATTCTAGAACGCTTCCGACCGCCTTGGGAGCTGAGACTTTCGGCTCAACTGCTCTGCCGCGACTGAAACACTGCGTGTCCGGCTGGCGTTGCATAATTCTAGAACGCTTCCGACCGGCTTGGGAGGCGAGAATTTCGGGTCAACTGCTCTGCCGCGACTGAAACACTGCGTGTCCGGCTGGCGTTGCATAACTCTAGAACACTTCCAACCGCCTTGGGAGCTCAGAATTTCGGCTCAACTGCTCTGCCGGGACTGAAACACTGCGTGTTCGGCTGGCGTTGCATAATTCTAGAACGCTTCCGACCGACTTGGAAGCTGAGAATTTCGGCTCAACTGCTCTGCCGCGACTAAGACACTGTGTGTCCGGCTGGCGTTGCATAATTCTAGAACACTTCCGACCGCCTTGGGAGCTGAGAATTTCGGCTCAACTGCTCTGCCGCGACTGAAACACTGCGTGTCCGGCTGGCGTTGCATAATTCTAGAACACTTCCGACCGCCTTGGGAGCTGAGAATTTCGGCTCAACTGCTCTGCCGCGACTGAAACACTGCGTGTCCGGCTGGAGTTGCATAATTCTAGAACGCTTCCGACCGCCTTGGGAGCTGAGAATTTCGGCTCAACTGCTCTGCCGCGACTGAAACACTGCGTGTCCGGCTGGCGTTGCATAATTCTAGAACACTTCCGACCGCCTTGGGAGGCGAGAATTTCGGCTCAACTGCTCTGCCGCGACTGAAACACTGCGTGTCCGGCTGGCGTTGCATAATTCTAGAACGCTTCCGACCGCCTTGGGAGCTGAGAATTTCGGCTCAACTGCTCTGCCGCGACTGAAATACTGCGTGTCCGGCTGGCGTTGCATAATTCTAGAACACTTCCGACCGCCTTGGGAGCTGAGAATTTCGGCTCAACTGCTCTGCCGCGACTAAAACACTGCGTGTCCGGCTGGCGTTGCATAATTCTAGTACACTTCCGACCGCCTTGGGAGCTGAGAATTTCGGCTCAACTGCTCTGAGCGACTGAAAAACAACGTGTCCGGCTCGCGTTGCATAAATCTAGAACGCTTCCGACCGCCTTGGGAGCTGAGAATTTCGGCTCAACTGCTCTGCCGCGACCGACTCACGGCCGTGTCCGGCTGGCGTTGCATAATTCTAGAACGCTTCCGATCGCCTTGGGAGCTGAGAATTTCGGCTCAACTGCCCTGCCGCGACTGAAACAGTGCGTGTCCGGCTGGCGTTGCATAATTCTAGAACGCTTCGGGCCGCCTTGGGAGCTGAGAATTTCGGCTCAACTGCTCTACCGCGACTGAAACACTGCGTGTCCGGCTGGCGTTGGATAATTCTAGAACGCTTCCGACCGCCTTGGGAGCTGAGAATTTTGGCTCAACTGCTCTGCCGCGACTGAAATACTGCGTGTCCGGCTGGCGTTGCATAATTCTAGAACACTTCCGACCGCCTTGGGAGCTGAGAATTTCGGCTCAATTGCTCTGCCGCGATTGAAACACTGCGTGTCCGGCTGGCGTTGCATAATTCTAGAACACTTCCGACCGCCTTGGGAGCTGATAATTTCGGCTCAACTACTCTGCCGCGACTGAAACACTGCGTGTCCGGCTGGCGTTGCATAATTATAGGAGACTTCCGACCGCCTTGGGAGCTGACAATTTCGGCTCAACTGCTCTGGCGCGACTGAAACACTGCGTGTCTGGCTGGCGTTGCATAATTCTAGAACGCTTCCGACCGCCTTGGGAGCTGAGACTTTCGGCTCAACTGCTCTGCCGCGACTGAAACACTGCGTGTCCGGCTGGCGTTGCATAATTCTAGAACGCTTCCGACCGGCTTGGGAGGCGAGAATTTCGGCTCAACTGCTCTGCCGCGACTGAAACACTGCGTGTCCGGCTGGAGTTGCATAATTATAGAACGCTTCCGACCGCCTTGGGAGCTGAGAATTTCGGCTCAACTGTTCTGCCGCGACTGAAACACTGCGTGTCCGGCTGGCGTTGCATAACTCTAGAACACTTCCGACCGCCTTGGGAGTTGAGAATTTCGGCTCAACTGCTCTGCCGCGACTGAAACACTGCGTGTTCGGCTGGCGTTGCATAATTCTAGAACGCTTCCGACCGCCTTGGGAGCTGAGAATTTCGGCTCAACTGCTCTGCCGCGACTAAAACACAGCGAGTCCGGCTGGCGTTGCATAATTCTAGAACGCTTCCGACCGCCTTGGGAGCTGAGAATTTCGGCTCAACTGCTCTGTCGCGACTGACACACTGCATGTCCGGCTGGCGTTCCATAATTCTAGAACACTTCCGACCGCCTTGGGAGCTGAGAATTTCGGCTAAACTGCTCTGCCGAGACTGAGACACTGCGTGTCTGGCTGGCGATCCATAATTCTAGAACACTTACGACCGGCTTGGGAGCTCAGAATTTCGGCTCAACTACTCTGCCGCGACTGAAACACTGCGTGTCCGGCAGGCGTTGCATAATTCTAGGACACTTCCCACCGCCTAGGGAGCTGAGAATTTCGGCTCAACTGCTCTGCCGCGACTAAAACACCTCGTGTCCGGCTGGCGTTGCATAATTCTAGGACGCTTCAGACCGCCTTGGGAGGGGAGAATTTAGGCTCAACTGCTCTGCCGAGACTGAGACACTGCGTGTCCGGCTGGCGTTGCATAATTCTAGAACACTTCCGACCGCCTTGGGAGCTGAGAATTTCGGCTCAACTGCTCTGAGCGACTGAAAAACAACGTGTCCGGCTGGCGTTGCATAATTCTAGAACGCTTCCGACCGCCTTGGGAGCTGAGAATTTCGGCTCAACTGCTCTGCCGCGACTGAAACACTGCGTGTCCGGCTGGCGTTGCATAATTCTAGAACTCTTCCGACCGCCTTGGGAGCTGAGAATTTCGGCTCAACTGCTCTGCCGCGACTGAAACACTGCGTGTCCGGCTGGAGTTGCATAATTCTAGAACGCTTCCGACCGCCTTGGGAGCTGAGAATTTCGGCTCAACTGCTCTGCCGCGACTGAAACACTGCGTGTCCGGCTGGCGTTGCATAATTCTAGAACACTTCCGACCGCCTTGGGAGGCGAGAATTTCGGCTGAACTGCTCTGCCGCGACTGAAACACTGCGTGTCCGGCTGGCGTTGCATAATTCTAGAACGCTTCCGACCCCCTTGGGAGCTGAGAATTTGGGCTCAACTGCTCTGCCGCGACTGAAACACTGCGTGTCCGGCTGGCGTTGCACAATTCTAGAAGGCTTCCGACCGCCTTGGGAGCTGAGAATTTCGGCTCAACTTCTCTGCCGCGATTGAAATACTGCGTGTCCGGCTGGCGTTGCACAATTCTAGAACGCTTCCGACCGCCTTGGGAGCTGAGAATTTCGGCTCATCTGCTCTGCCGCGACTGAAACACTGCGTGTCCGGCTGGCGTTGCATAATTCTAGAACGCTTCCGACCGCCTTGGGAGCTGAGAATTTCGGCTCAACTGCTCTGCCGCGACTGAAATACTGCGTGTCCGGCTGGCGTTGCATAATTCTAGAACACTTCCGACCGCCTTGGGAGCTGAGAATTTCGGCTCAACTGCTCTGCCGCGACTAAAACACTGCGTGTCCGGCTGGCGTTGCATAATTCTACTACACTTCCGACCGCCTTGTGAGCTGAGAATTTCGGCTCAACTGCTCTGAGCGACTGAAAAACAACGTGTCCGGCTGGCGTTGCATAATTCTAGAACGCTTCCGACCGCCTTGGGAGCTGAGAATTTCGGCTCAACTGCTCTGCAGCGACCGACTCACGGCCGTGTCCGGCTGGCGTTGCATAATTCTAGAACGCTTCCGATCGCCTTGGGAGCTGAGAATTTCGGCTCAACTGCCCTGCCGCGACTGAAACAGTGCGTGTCCGGCTGGCGTTGCATAATTCTAGAACGCTTCGGACCGCCTTGGGAGCTGAGAATTTCGGCTCAACTGCTCTACCGCGACTGAAACACTGCGTGTCCGGCTGGCGTTGGATAATTCTAGAACGCTTCCGACCGCCTTGGGAGCTGAGAATTTCGGCTCAACTGCTCTGCCGCGACTGAAACACTGCGTGTCCGGCTGGAGTTGCATAATTCTAAACGCTTCCGACCGCCTTGGGAGCTGAGAATTTCGGCTCAACTGCTCTGCCGCGACTGAAACACTGCGTGTCCGGCTGGCATTGCATAATTCTAGAACACTTCCGACCGCCTTGGGAGGCGAGAATTTCGGCTCAACTGCTCTGCCGCGACTGAAACACTGCGTGTCCGGCTGGCGTTGAATAATTCTAGAACGCTTCCGACCGCCTTGGGAGCTGAGAATTTCGTCTCAACTGCTCTGCCGCGACTGAAATACTGCGTGTCCGGCTGGCGTTGCATAATTCTAGAACACTTCCGACCGCCTTGGGAGCTGAGAATTTCGGCTCAACTGCTCTGCCGCGACTAAAACACTGCGTGTCCGGCTGGCGTTGCATAATTCTAGTACACTTCCGACCGCCTTGGGAGCTGAGAATTTCGGCTCAACTGCTCTGAGCGACTGAAAAACAACGTGTCCGGCTGGCGTTGCATAATTCTAGAACGCTTCCGACCGCCTTGGGAGCTGAGAATTTCGGCTCAACTGGTCTGCCGCGACCGACTCACGGCCGTGTCCGGCTGGCGTTGCATAATTCTAGAACGCTTCCGATCGCCTTGGGAGCTGAGAATTTCGGCTCAACTGCCCTGCCGCGACTGAAACAGTGCGTGTCCGGCTGGCGTTGCATAATTCTAGAACGCTTCGGACCGCCTTGGGAGCTGAGAATTTCGGCTCAACTGCTCTACCGCGACTGAAACACTGCGTGTCCGGCTGGCGTTGGATAATTCTAGAACGCTTCCGACCGCCTTGGGAGCTGAGAATTTTGGCTCAACTGCTCTGCCGCGACTGAAATACTGCGTGTCCGGCTGGCGTTGCATAATTCTAGAACACTTCCGACCGCCTTGGGAGCTGAGAATTTCGGCTCAATTGCTCTGCCGCGACTGAAACACTGCGTGTCCGGCTGGCGTTCCATAATTCTAGAACACTTCCGACCGCCTTGGGAGCTGAGAATTTCGGCTAAACTGCTCTGCCGAGACTGAGACACTGCGTGTCTGGCTGGCGATCCATAATTCTAGAACACTTACGACCGGCTTAAGAGCTCAGAATTTCGGCTCAACTACTCTGCCGCGACTGAAACACTGCGTGTCCGGCAGGCGTTGCATAATTCTAGGACACTTCCCACCGCCTAGGGAGCTGAGACTTTCGGCTCAACTGCTCTGCCGCGACTGAAACACTGCGTGTCCGGCTGGCGTTGCATAATTCTAGAACGCTTCCGACCGGCTTGGGAGGCGAGAATTTCGGCTCAACTGCTCTGCCGCGACTGAAACACTGCGTGTCCGGCTGGAGTTGCATAATTATAGAACGCTTCCGACCGCCTTGGGAGCTGAGAATTTCGGCTCAACTGTTCTGCCGCGACTGAAACACTGCGTGTCCGGCTGGCGTTGCATAACTCTAGAACACTTCCGACCGCCTTGGGAGCTGAGAATTTCGGCTCAACTGCTCTGCCGCGACTGAAACACTGCGTGTTCGGCTGGCGTTGCATAATTCTAGAACGCTTCCGACCGCCTTGGGAGCTGAGAATTTCGGCTCAACTGCTCTGCCGCGACTAAAACACAGCGAGTCCGGCTGGCGTTGCATAATTCTAGAACGCTTCCGACCGCCTTGGGAGCTGAGAATTTCGGCTCAACTGCTCTGTCGCGACTGACACACTGCATGTCCGGCTGGCGTTCCATAATTCTAGAACACTTCCGACCGCCTTGGGAGCTGAGAATTTCGGCTAAACTGCTCTGCCGAGACTGAGACACTGCGTGTCTGGCTGGCGATCCATAATTCTAGAACACTTACGACCGGCTTAAGAGCTCAGAATTTCGGCTCAACTACTCTGCCGCGACTGAAACACTGCGTGTCCGGCAGGCGTTGCATAATTCTAGGACACTTCCCACCGCCTAGGGAGCTGAGAATTTCGGCTCAACTGCTCTGCCGCGACTAAAACACCTCGTGTCCGGCTGGCGTTGCATAATTCTAGGACGCTTCCGACCGCCTTGGGAGGTGAGAATTTAGGCTCAACTGCTCTGCCGAGACTGAGACACTGCGTGTCCGGCTGGCGTTGCATAATTCTAGAACACTTCCCACCGCCTTGGGAGCTGAGAATTTCGGCTCAACTGCTCTGAGCGACTGAAAAACAACGTGTCCGGCTGGCGATGCATAATTCTAGAACGCTTCCGACCGCCTTGGGAGCTGAGAATTTCGGCTCAACTGCTCTGCCGCGACTGAAACACTGCGTGTCCGGCTGGCGTTGCATAATTCTAGAACGCTTCCGACCGCCTTGGGAGCTGAGAATTTCGGCTCAACTGCTCTGCCGCGACTGAAACACTGCGTGTCCGGCTGAAGTTGCATAATTCTAGAACGCTTCCGACCGCCTTGGGAGCTGAGAATTTCGGCTCAACTGCTCTGCCGCGACTGAAACACTGCGTGTCCGGCTGGCGTTGCATAATTCTAGAACACTTCCGACCGCCTTGGGAGGCGAGAATTTCGGCTCAACTGCTCTGCCGCGACTGAAACACTGCGTGTCCGGCTGGCGTTGCATAATTCTAGAACGCTTCCGACCGCCTTGGGAGCTGAGAATTTCGGCTGAACTGCTCTGCCGCGACTGAAACACTGCGTGTCCGGCTGGCGTTGCATAATTCTAGAACGCTTCCGACCGCCTTGGGAGCTGAGAATTTGGGCTCGACTGCTCTGCCGCGACTGAAACACTGCGTGTCCGGCTGGCGTTGCACAATTCTAGAAGGCTTCCGACCGCCTTGGGAGCTGAGAATTTCGGCTCAACTTCTCTGCCGCGATTGAAATACTGCGTGTCCGGCTGGCGTTGCACAATTCTAGAACGCTTCCGACCGCCTTGGGAGCTGAGAATTTCGGCTCAACTGCTCTGAGCGACTGAAAAACAACGTGTCCGGCTGGCGTTGCATAATTCTAGAACGCTTCCGACCGCCTTGGGAGCTGAGAATTTCGGCTCAACTGCTCTGCCGCGACCGACTCACGGCCGTGTCCGGCTGGCGTTGCATAATTCTAGAACGCTTTCGATCGCCTTGGGAGCTGAGAATTTCGGCTCAACTGCCCTGCCGCGACTGAAACAGTGCGTGTCCGGCTGGCGTTGCATAATTCTAGAACGCTTCCGACCGCCTTGGGAGCTGAGAATTTCGGCTCAACTGCTCTACCGCGACTGAAACACTGCGTGTCCGGCTGGCGTTGCATAATTCTAGAACGCTTCCGACCGCCTTGGGAGCTGAGAATTTCGGCTCAACTGCTCTACCGCGACTGAAACACTGCGTGTCCGGCTGCAGTTGCATAATTCTAGAACGCTTCCGACCGCCTTGGGAGCTGAGAATTTCGGCTGAACTGCTCTGCCGCGACTGAAACACTGCGTGTCCGGCTGGCGTTGCCTAATCCTGAACACGTCCGACCGCCTTGGGAGGCAAGAATTTCGGCTCAACTGCTCTGCCGCGACTGAAACACTGCGTGTCCGGCTGGCGTTGCATAATTCTAGAACGCTTCCGACCGCCTTGGGAGCTGAGAATTTCGGCTCAACTGCTCTGCCGCGACCGACTCACGGCCGTGTCCGGCTGGCGTTGCATAATTCTAGAACGCTTCCGATCGCCTTGCGAGCTGAGAATTTCGGCTCAACTGCCCTGCCGCGACTGAAACAGTGCGTGTTCGGCTGGCGTTGCATAATTCTAGAACGCTTCCGACCGCCTTGGGAGCTGAGAATTTCGGCTCAACTGCTCTGCCGCGACTAAAACACAGCGAGTCCGGCTGAAGTTGCATATTCTAGAACGCTTCCGACCGCCGTGGGAGCTGAGAATTTCGGCTCAACTGCTCTACCGCGACTGAAACACTGCGTGTCCGGCTGCAGTTGCATAATTCTAGAACGCTTCCGACCGCCTTGGGAGCTGAGAATTTCGGCTCAACTGCTCTGCCGCGACTGAAATACTGCGTGTCCGGCTGGCGTTGCATAATTCTAGAACACTTCCGACCGCCTTGGGAGCTGAGAATTTCGGCTCAACTGCTCTGCCGCGACTAAAACACTGCGTGTCCGGCTGGCGTTGCATAATTCTAGTACACTTCCGACCGCCTTGGGAGCTGAGAATTTCGGCTCAACTGCTCTGAGCGACTGAAAAACAACGTGTCCGGCTGGCGTTGCATAATTCTAGAACGCTTCCGACCGCCTTGGGAGCTGAGAATTTCGGCTCAACTGCTCTGCCGCGACCGACTCACGGCCGTGTCCGGCTGGCGTTGCATAATTCTAGAACGCTTCCGATCGCCTTGGGAGCTGAGAATTTCGGCTCAACTGCCCTGCCGCGACTGAAACACTGCGTGTCCGGCTGGCGTTGCATAATTCTAGAACGCTTCGGACCGCCTTGGGAGCTGAGAATTTCGGCTCAACTGCTCTACCGCGACTGAAACACTGCGTGTCCGGCTGGCGTTGCATAATTCTAGAACGCTTCCGACCGCCTTGGGAGCTGAGAATTTTGGCTCAACTGCTCTGCCGCGACTGAAATACTGCGTGTACGGCTGGCGTTGCATAATTCTAGAACACTTCCGACCGCCTTGGGAGCTGAGAATATCGGCTCAATTGCTCTGCCGCGACTGAAACACTGCGTGTCCGGCTGGCGTTGCATAATTCTAGAACACTTCCGACCGCCTTGGCAGCTTATAATTTCGGCTCAACTACTCTGCCGCGACTGAAACACTGCGTGTCCGGCTGGCGTTGCATAATTATAGGAGACTTCCGACCGCCTTGGGAGCTGAGAATTTCGGCTCAACTGCTCTGGCGCGACTGAAACACTGCGTGTCTGGCTGGCGTTGCATAATTCTAGAACGCTTCCGACCGCCTTGGGAGCTGAGACTTTCGGCTCAACTGCTCTGCCGCGACTGAAACACTGCGTGTCCGGCTGGCGTTGCATAATTCTAGAACGCTTCCGACCGGCTTGGGAGGCGAGAATTTCGGGTCAACTGCTCTGCCGCGACTGAAACACTGCGTGTCCGGCTGGCGTTGCATAACTCTAGAACACTTCCAACCGCCTTGGGAGCTCAGAATTTCGGCTCAACTGCTCTGCCGGGACTGAAACACTGCGTGTTCGGCTGGCGTTGCATAATTCTAGAACGCTTCCGACCGACTTGGAAGCTGAGAATTTCGGCTCAACTGCTCTGCCGCGACTAAGACACTGTGTGTCCGGCTGGCGTTGCATAATTCTAGAACACTTCCGACCGCCTTGGGAGCTGAGAATTTCGGCTCAACTGCTCTGCCGCGACTGAAACACTGCGTGTCCGGCTGGCGTTGCATAATTCTAGAACACTTCCGACCGCCTTGGGAGCTGAGAATTTCGGCTCAACTGCTCTGCCGCGACTGAAACACTGCGTGTCCGGCTGGAGTTGCATAATTCTAGAACGCTTGCGACCGTCTTGGGAGCTGAGAATTTCGGCTCAACTGCTCTGCCGCGACTGAAACACTGCGTGTCCGGCTGGCGTTGCATAATTCTAGAACACTTCCGACCGCCTTGGGAGGCGAGAATTTCGGCTCAACTGCTCTGCCGCGACTGAAACACTGCGTGTCCGGCTGGCGTTGCATAATTCTAGAACGCTTCCGACCGCCTTGGGAGCTGAGAATTTCGGCTCAACTGCTCTGCCGCGACTGAAATACTGCGTGTCCGGCTGGCGTTGCATAATTCTAGAACACTTCCGACCGCCTTGGGAGCTGAGAATTTCGGCTCAACTGCTCTGCCGCGACTAAAACACTGCGTGTCCGGCTGGCGTTGCATAATTCTAGTACACTTCCGACCGCCTTGGGAGCTGAGAATTTCGGCTCAACTGCTCTGAGCGACTGAAAAACAACGTGTCCGGCTGGCGTTGCATAAATCTAGAACGCTTCCGACCGCCTTGGGAGCTGAGAATTTCGGCTCAACTGCTCTGCCGCGACCGACTCACGGCCGTGTCCGGCTGGCGTTGCATAATTCTAGAACGCTTCCGATCGCCTTGGGAGCTGAGAATTTCGGCTCAACTGCCCTGCCGCGACTGAAACAGTGCGTGTCCGGCTGGCGTTGCATAATTCTAGAACGCTTCGGACCGCCTTGGGAGCTGAGAATTTCGGCTCAACTGCTCTACCGCGACTGAAACACTGCGTGTCCGGCTGGCGTTGGATAATTCTAGAACGCTTCCGACCGCCTTGGGAGCTGAGAATTTTGGCTCAACTGCTCTGCCGCGACTGAAATACTGCGTGTCCGGCTGGCGTTGCATAATTCTAGAACACTTCCGACCGCCTTGGGAGCTGAGAATTTCGGCTCAATTGCTCTGCCGCGATTGAAACACTGCGTGTCCGGCTGGCGTTGCATAATTCTAGAACACTTCCGACCGCCTTGGGAGCTGATAATTTCGGCTCAACTACTCTGCCGCGACTGAAACACTGCGTGTCCGGCTGGCGTTGCATAGTTATAGGAGACTTCCGACCGCCTTGGGAGCTGACAATTTCGGCTCAACTGCTCTGGCGCGACTGAAACACTGCGTGTCTGGCTGGCGTTGCATAATTCTAGAACGCTTCCGACCGCCTTGGGAGCTGAGACTTTCGGCTCAACTGCTCTGCCGCGACTGAAACACTGCGTGTCCGGCTGGCGTTGCATAATTCTAGAACGCTTCCGACCGGCTTGGGAGGCGAGAATTTCGGCTCAACTGCTCTGCCGCGACTGAAACACTGCGTGTCCGGCTGGAGTTGCATAATTATAGAACGCTTCCGACCGCCTTGGGAGCTGAGAATTTCGGCTCAACTGTTCTGCCGCGACTGAAACACTGCGTGTCCGGCTGGCGTTGCATAACTCTAGAACACTTCCGACCGCCTTGGGAGTTGAGAATTTCGGCTCAACTGCTCTGCCGCGACTGAAACACTGCGTGTTCGGCTGGCGTTGCATAATTCTAGAACGCTTCCGACCGCCTTGGGAGCTGAGAATTTCGGCTCAACTGCTCTGCCGCGACTAAAACACAGCGAGTCCGGCTGGCGTTGCATAATTCTAGAACGCTTCCGACCGCCTTGGGAGCTGAGAATTTCGGCTCAACTGCTCTGTCGCGACTGACACACTGCATGTCCGGCTGGCGTTCCATAATTCTAGAACACTTCCGACCGCCTTGGGAGCTGAGAATTTCGGCTAAACTGCTCTGCCGAGACTGAGACACTGCGTGTCTGGCTGGCGATCCATAATTCTAGAACACTTACGACCGGCTTGGGAGCTCAGAATTTCGGCTCAACTACTCTGCCGCGACTGAAACACTGCGTGTCCGGCAGGCGTTGCATAATTCTAGGACACTTCCCACCGCCTAGGGAGCTGAGAATTTCGGCTCAACTGCTCTGCCGCGACTAAAACACCTCGTGTCCGGCTGGCGTTGCATAATTCTAGGACGCTTCAGACCGCCTTGGGAGGGGAGAATTTAGGCTCAACTGCTCTGCCGAGACTGAGACACTGCGTGTCCGGCTGGCGTTGCATAATTCTAGAACACTTCCGACCGCCTTGGGAGCTGAGAATTTCGGCTCAACTGCTCTGAGCGACTGAAAAACAACGTGTCCGGCTGGCGTTGCATAATTCTAGAACGCTTCCGACCGCCTTGGGAGCTGAGAATTTCGGCTCAACTGCTCTGCCGCGACTGAAACACTGCGTGTCCGGCTGGCGTTGCATAATTCTAGAACTCTTCCGACCGCCTTGGGAGCTGAGAATTTCGGCTCAACTGCTCTGCCGCGACTGAAACACTGCGTGTCCGGCTGGAGTTGCATAATTCTAGAACGCTTCCGACCGCCTTGGGAGCTGAGAATTTCGGCTCAACTGCTCTGCCGCGACTGAAACACTGCGTGTCCGGCTGGCGTTGCATAATTCTAGAACACTTCCGACCGCCTTGGGAGGCGAGAATTTCGGCTGAACTGCTCTGCCGCGACTGAAACACTGCGTGTCCGGCTGGCGTTGCATAATTCTAGAACGCTTCCGACCGCCTTGGGAGCTGAGAATTTGGGCTCAACTGCTCTGCCGCGACTGAAACACTGCGTGTCCGGCTGGCGTTGCACAATTCTAGAAGGCTTCCGACCGCCTTGGGAGCTGAGAATTTCGGCTCAACTTCTCTGCCGCGATTGAAATACTGCGTGTCCGGCTGGCGTTGCACAATTCTAGAACGCTTCCGACCGCCTTGGGAGCTGAGAATTTCGGCTCATCTGCTCTGCCGCGACTGAAACACTGCGTGTCCGGCTGGCGTTGCATAATTCTAGAACGCTTCCGACCGCCTTGGGAGCTGAGAATTTCGGCTCAACTGCTCTGCCGCGACTGAAATACTGCGTGTCCGGCTGGCGTTGCATAATTCTAGAACACTTCCGACCGCCTTGGGAGCTGAGAATTTCGGCTCAACTGCTCTGCCGCGACTAAAACACTGCGTGTCCGGCTGGCGTTGCATAATTCTAGTGCACTTCCGACCGCCTTGGGAGCTGAGAATTTCGGCTCAACTGCTCTGAGCGACTGAAAAACAACGTGTCCGGCTGGCGTTGCATAATTCTAGAACGCTTCCGACCGCCTTGGGAGCTGAGAATTTCGGCTCAACTGCTCTGTCGCGACTGACACACTGCATGTCCGGCTGGCGTTCCATAATTCTAGAACACTTCCGACCGCCTTGGGAGCTGAGAATTTCGGCTAAACTGCTCTGCCGAGACTGAGACACTGCGTGTCCGGCAGGCGTTGCATAATTCTAGGACACTTCCCACCGCCTAGGGAGCTGAGAATTTCGGCTCAACTGCTCTGCCGCGACTAAAACACCTCGTGTCCGGCTGGCGTTGCATAATTCTAGGACGCTTCCGACCGCCTTGGGAGCTGAGAATTTCGGCTCAACTGCTCTGCCGCGACTGAAACACTGCGTGTCCGGCTGGCGTTGCATAATTCTAGAACGCTTCCGACCGCCTTGGGAGGCGAGAATTTCGGCTCAACTGCTCTGCCGCGACTGAAACACTGCGTGTCCGGCTGGCGTTGCATAATTCTAGAACGCTTCCGACCGCCTTGGGAGCTGAGAATTTGGGCTCAACTGCTCTGCCGCGACAGAAACACTGCGTGTCCGGCTGGCGTTGCACAATTCTAGAAGGCTTCCGACCGCCTTGGGAGCTGAGAATTTCGGCTCAACTTCTCTGCCGCGATTGAAATACTGCGTGTCCGGCTGGCGTTGCACAATTCTAGAACGCTTCCGACCGCCTTGGGAGCTGAGAATTTCGGCTCAACTGCTCTGCCGCGACTGAAACACTGCGTGTCCGGCTGGCGTTGCATAATTCTAGAACGCTTCCGACCGCCTTGGGAGCTGAGAATTTCGGCTCAACTGCTCTGCCGCGACTGAAATACTGCGTGTCCGGCTGGCGTTGCATAATTCTAGAACACTTCCGACCGCCTTGGGAGCTGAGAATTTCGGCTCAACTGCTCTGCCGCGACTAAAACCCTGCGTGTCCGGCTGGCGTTGCATAATTCTAGTACACTTCCGACCGCCTTGGGAGCTGAGAATTTCGGCTCAACTGCTCTGAGCGACTGAAAAACAACGTGTCCGGCTGGCGTTGCATAATTCTAGAACGCTTCCGACCGCCTTGGGAGCTGAGAATTTCGGCTGAACTGCTCTGCCGCGACTGAAACACTGCGTGTCCGGCTGGCGTTGCCTAATCCTGAACACGTCCGACCGCCTTGGGAGGCGAGAATTTCGGCTCAACTGCTCTGCCGCGACTGAAACACTGCGTGTCCGGCTGGCGTTGCATAATTCTAGAACGCTTCCGACCGCCTTGGGAGCTGAGAATTTCGGCTCAACTGCTCTGCCGCGACCGACTCACGGCCGTGTCCGGCTGGCGTTGCATAATTCTTGAACGCTTCCGATCGCCTTGGGAGCTGTGAATTTCGGCTCAACTGCCCTGCCGCGACTGAAACAGTGCGTGTTCGGCTGGCGTTGCATAATTCTAGAACGCTTCCGACCGCCTTGGGAGCTGAGAATTTCGGCTCAACTGCTCTTCCGCGACTAAAACACAGCGAGTCCGGCTGGCGTTGCATAATTCTAGAACGCTTCCGACCGCCTTGGGAGCTGAGAATTTCGGCTCAACTGCTCTACCGCCACTGAAACACTGCGTGTCCGGCTGCAGTTGCATAATTCTAGAACGCTTCCGACCGCCTTGGGAGCTGAGAATTTCGGCTCAACTGCTCTGCCGCGACTGAAACACTGCGTGTCCGGCTGGCGTTGCCTAATCCTAGAACACTTCCGACCGCCTTGGGAGGCGAGAATTTCGGCTCAACTGCTCTGCCGCGACTGAAACACTGCGTGTCCGGCTGGCGTTGCATAATTCTAGAAAGATTCCGACCGCCTTGGGAGCTGAGAATTTCGGCTCAACTGCTCTGCCGCGACTGAAACACTGCGTGTCCGGCTGGCGTTGCATAATTCTAGGACACTTCCGACCGCCTTGGGAGCTGAGAATTTCGGCTCAACTGCTCTGCCGCGACTGAAACACTGTGTGTCTGGCTGGCGTTGCATAATTCTAGAACGCTTCCGACCGCCTTGGGAGCTGAGAATTTCGGCTAAACTGCTCTGCCGCGACAGAAACACTGCGTGTCCGGCTGGCATTGCATAATTCTAGAACCCTTCCGACCGCCTTGGGAGCTGAGAATTCCGGCTCAACTGCTCTGCCGCGACTGAAACACTGCGTGTCCGGCTGGCGTTGCATAATTCTAGAACACTTCCGACCGCCTTGGGAGCTGAGAATTTGGGCTGAACTGCTCTGCCGCGACTGAAACACTGCGTGTCCGGCTGGCGTTGCCTAATCCTGAACACGTCCGACCGCCTTGGGAGGCGAGAATTTCGGCTCAACTGCTCTGCCGCGACTGAAACACTGCGTGTCCGGCTGGCGTTGCATAATTCTAGAACGCTTCCGACCGCCTTGGGAGCTGAGAATTTCGGCTCAACTGCTCTGCCGCGACCGACTCACGGCCGTGTCCGGCTGGCGTTGCATAATTCTTGAATGCTTCCGATCGCCTTGGGAGCTGTGAATTTCGGCTCAACTGCCCTGCCGCGACTGAAACAGTGCGTGTTCGGCTGGCGTTGCATAATTCTAGAACGCTTCCGACCGCCTTGGGAGCTGAGAATTTCGGCTCAACTGCTCTTCCGCGACTAAAACACAGCGAGTCCGGCTGGCGTTGCATAATTCTAGAATGCTTCCGACCGCCTTGGGAGCTGAGAATTTCGGCTCAACTGCTCTACCGCGACTGAAACACTGCGTGTCCGGCTGCAGTTGCATAATTCTAGAACGCTTCCGACCGCCTTGGGAGCTGATAATTTCGGCTCAACTACTCTGCCGCGACTGAAACACTGCGTGTCCGGCTGGCGTTGCATAATTATAGGAGACTTCCGACCGCCTTGGGAGCTGAGAATTTCGGCTCAACTGCTCTGCCGCGACTGAAACACTGCGTATCCGGCTGTCTTTGCATAATTCTAGGACACTTCCGACCGCCTTGGGAGCTGAGAATTTCGGCTCAACTGCTCTGCCGCGACTGAAACACTGCGTGTCTGGCTGGCGTTGCATAATTCTAGAACGCTTCCGACCGCCTTGGGAGCTGAGACTTTCGGCTCAACTGCTCTGCCGCGACTGAAACACTGCGTGTCCGGCTGGCGTTGCATAATTCTAGAACGCTTCCGACCGGCTTGGGAGGCGAGAATTTCGGCTCAACTGCTCTGCCGCGACTGAAACACAGCGAGTCCGGCTGGCGTTGCATAATTCTAGAACGCTTCCGACCGCCTTGGGAGCTGAGAATTTCGGCTCAACTGCTCTGTCGCGACTGACACACTGGATGTCCGGCTGGCGTTCCATAATTCTAGAACACTTCCGACCGCCTTAGGAGCTGAGAATTTCGGCTAAACTGCTCTGCCGAGACTGAGACACTGCGTGTCTGGCTGGCGATCCTTAATTCTAGAACACTTACGACCGCCTTGGGAGCTCAGAATTTCGGCTCAACTACTCTGCCGCGACTCAAACACTGCGTGTCCGGCAGGCGTTGCATAATTCTAGGACACTTCCCACCGCCTAGGGAGCTGAGAATTTCGGCTCAACTGCTCTGCCGCGACTAAAACACCTCGTGTCCGGCTGGCGTTGCATAATTCTAGGACGCTTCCGACCGCCTTGGGAGGTGAGAATTTAGGCTCAACTGCTCTGCCGAGACTGAGACACTGCGTGTCCGGCTGGCGTTGCATAATTCTAGAACACTTCCGACCGCCTTGGGAGCTGAGAATTTCGGCTCAACTGCTCTGAGCGACTGAAAAACAACGTGTCCGGCTGGCGTTGCATAATTCTAGAACGCTTCCGACCGCCTTGGGAGCTGAGAATTTCGGCTCAACTGCTCTGCCGCGACTGAAACACTGCGTGTCCGGCTGGCGTTGCATAATTCTAGAACACTTCCGACCGCCTTGGGAGGCGAGAATTTCGGCTCAACTGCTCTGCCGCGACTGAAGCACTGCGTGTCCGGCTGGCGTTGCATAATTCTAGAACGCTTCCGACCGCCTTGGGAGCTGAGAATTTCGGCTGAACTGCTCTGCCGCGACTGAAACACTGCGTGTCCGGCTGGCGTTGCATAATTCTAGAACGCTTCCGACCGCCTTGGGAGCTGAGAATTTGGGCTCAACTGCTCTGCCGCGACTGAAACACTGCGTGTCCGGCTGGCGTTGCACAATTCTTGAAGGCTTCCGACCGCCTTGGGAGCTGAGAATTTCGGCTCAACTTCTCTGCCGCGATTGAAATACTGCGTGTCCGGCTGGCGTTGCACAATTCTAGAACGCTTCTGACCGCCTTGGGAGCTGAGAATTTCGGCTTAACTGCTCTGCCGCGACTGAAACACTGCGTGTCCGGCTGGCGTTGCATAATTCTAGAACGCTTCCGACCGCCTTGGGAGCTGAGAATTTCGGCTCAACTGCTCTGCCGCGGCTGAAATACTGCGTGTCGGGCTGGCGTTGCATAATTCTAGAAACACTTCCGACCGCCTTCGGAGCTGAGAATTTCGGCTCAACTGCTCTGCCGCGACTAAAACACTGCGTGTCCGGCTGGCGTTGCATAATTCTAGTACACTTCCGACCGCCTTGGGAGCTGAGAATTTCGGCTCAACTGCTCTGAGCGACTGAAAAACAACGTGTCCGGCTGGCGTTGCATAATTCTAGAACGCTTCCGACCGCCTTGGGAGCTGAGAATTTCGGCTCAACTGCTCTGCCGCGACCGACTCACGGCCGTGTCCGGCTGGCGTTGCATAATTCTAGAACACTTCCGACCGCCTTGGGAGCTGATAATTTCGGCTCAACTACTCTGCCGCGAGTGAAACACTGCGTGTCCGGCTGGCGTTGCATAATTATAGGAGACTTCCGACCGCCTTGGGAGCTGAGAATTTCGGCTCAACTGCTCTGCCGCGACTGAAACACTGCGTATCCGGCTGTCTTTGCATAATTCTAGGACACTTCCGACCGCCTTGGGAGCTGAGAATTTCGGCTCAACTGCTCTGCCGCGACTGAAACACTGCGTGTCTGGCTGGCGTTGCATAATTCTAGAACGCTTCCGACCGCCTTGGGAGCTGAGACTTTCGGCTCAACTGCTCTGCCGCGACTGAAACACTGCGTGTCCGGCTGGCGTTGCATAATTCTAGAACGCTTCCGACCGGCTTGGGAGGCGAGAATTTCGGCTCAACTGCTCTGCCGCGACTGAAACACTGCGTGTCCGGCTGGAGTTGCATAATTCTAGAACGCTTCCGACCGCCTTGGGAGCTGAGAATTTCGGCTCAACTGTTCTGCCGCGACTGAAACACTGCGTGTCCGGCTGGCGTTGCATAACTCTAGAACACTTCCGACCGCCTTGGGAGCTGAGAATTTCGGCTAAACTGCTCTGCCGCGACTGAAACACTGCGTGTTCGGCTGGCGTTGCATAATTCTAGAACGCTTCCGACCGCCTTGGGAGCTGAGAATTTCGGCTCAACTGCTCTGCCGCGACTAAAACACAGCGAGTCCGGCTGGCGCTGCATAATTCTAGAACGCTTCCGACCGCCTTGGGAGCTGAGAATTTCGGCTCAACTGCTCTGTCGCGACTGACACACTGCATGTCCGGCTGGCGTTCCATAATTCTAGAACACTTCCGACCGCCTTGGGAGCTGAGAATTTCGGCTAAACTGCTCTGCCGAGACTGAGACACTGCGTGTCTGGCTGGCGATCCTTAATTCTAGAACACTTACGACCGCCTTGGGAGCTCAGAATTTCGGCTCAACTACTCTGCCGCGACTGAAACACTGCGTGTCCGGCAGGCGTTGCATAATTCTAGGACACTTCCCACCGCCTAGGGAGCTGAGAATTTCGGCTCAACTGCTCTGCCGCGACTAAAACACCTCGTGTCCGGCTGGCGTTGCATAATTCTAGAACACTTCCGACCGCCTTGGGAGCTGAGAATTTCGGCTCAACTGCTCTGAGCGACTGAAAAACAACGTGTCCGGCTGGCGTTGCATAATTCTAGAACGCTTCCGACCGCCTTGGGAGCTGAGAATTTCGGCTCAACTGCTCTGCCGCGACTAAAACACTGCGTGTCCGGCTGGCGTTGCATAATTCTAGAACGCTTCCGACCGCCTTGGGAGCTGAGAATTTAGGCTCAACTGCTCTGCCGAGACTGAGACACTGCGTGTCCGGCTGGCGTTGCATAATTCTAGAACACTTCCGACCGCCTTGGGAGCTGAGAATTTCGGCTCAACTGCTCTGAGCGACTGAAAAACAACGTGTCCGGCTGGCGTCGCATAATTCTAGAACGCTTCCGACCGCCTTGGGAGCTGAGAATTTCGGCTCAACTGCTCTGCCGCGACTGAAACACTGCGTGTCCGGCTGGCGTTGCATAATTCTAGAACGCTTCCGACCGCCTTGGGAGCTGAGAATTTCGGCTCAACTGCTCTGCCGCGACTGAAACACTGCGTGTCCGGCTGGAGTTGCATAATTCTAGAACGCTTCCGACCGCCTTGGGAGCTGAGAATTTCGGCTCAACTGCTCTGCCGCGACTGAAACACTGCGTGTCCAGCTGGCGTTGCATAATTCTAGAACACTTCCGACCGCCTTGGGAGGCGAGAATTTCGGCTCAACTGCTCTGCCGCGACTGAAACACTGCGTGTCCGGCTGGCGTTGCATAATTCTAGAACGCTTCCGACCGCCTTGGGAGCTGAGAATTTCGGCTGAACTGCTCTGCCGCGACTGAAACACTGCGTGTCCGGCTGGCGTTGCATAATTCTAGAACGCTTCCGACCGCCTTGGGAGCTGAGAATTTGGGCTCAACTGCTCTGCCGCGACTGAAACACTGCGTGTCCGGCTGGCGTTGCACTATTCTAGAAGGCTTCCGACCGCCTTGGGAGCTGAGAATTTCGGCTCAACTTCTCTGCCGCGATTGAAATACTGCGTGTCCGGCTGGCGTTGCACAATTCTAGAACGCTTCCGACCGCCTTGGGAGCTGAGAATTTCGGCTCAACTGCTCTGCCGCGACTGAAACACTGCGTGTCCGGCTGGCGTTGCATAATTCTAGAACGCTTCCGACCGCCTTGGGAGCTGAGAATTTCGGCTCAACTGCTCTGCCGCGACTGATATACTGCGTGTCCGGCTGGCGTTGCATAATTCTAGAACACTTCCGACCGCCTTGGGAGCTGAGAATTTCGGCTCAACTGCTCTGCCGCGACTAAAACACTGCGTGTCCGGCTGGCGTTGCATAATTCTAGTACACTTCCGACCGCCTTGGGAGCTGAGAATTTCGGCTCAACTGCTCTGAGCGACTGAAAAACAACGTGTCCGGCTGGCGTTGCATAATTCTAGAACGCTTCCGACCGCCTTGGGAGCTGAGAATTTCGGCTCAACTGCTCTGCCGCGACCGACTCACGGCCGTGTCCGGCTGGCGTTGCATAATTCTAGAACGCTTTCGATCGCCTTGAGAGCTGAGAATTTCGGCTCAACTGCCCTGCCGCGACTGAAACAGTGCGTGTCCGGCTGGCGTTGCATAATTCTAGAACGCTTCCGACCGCCTTGGGAGCTGAGAATTTCGGCTCAACTGCTCTGCCGCGACTGAAACACTGCGTGTCCGGCAGGAGTTGCATAATTCTAGAACGCTTCCGACCGCCTTGGGAGCTGAGAATTTCGGCTCAACTGCTCTGACGCGACTGAAACACTGCGTGTCCGGCTGGCGTTGCATAATTCTAGAACGCTTCCGACCGCCTTGGGAGCTGAGAATTTCGGCTCAAGTGTTCTGCCGCGACTGAAACACTGCGTTTCCGGCTGGCGTTGCATAATTCTAGAACGCTTCCGACCGCCTTGGGAGCTGAGAATTTCGGCTCAACTGCTCTGCCGCGACTAAGACACAGCGAGTCCGGCTGGCGTTGCATAATTCTAGAACGCTTCCGACCGCCTTGGGAGCTGAGAATTTCGGCTCAACTGCTCTGTCGCGACTGACACACTGCATGTCCGGCTGGCGTTGCATAATTCTAGAACGCTTCCGACCGCCTTGGGAGCTGAGAATTTCGGCTCAAGTGTTCTGCCGCGACTGAAACACTGCGTTTCCGGCTGGCGTTGCATAATTCTAGAACGCTTCCGACCGCCTTGGGAGCTGAGAATTTCGGCTCAACTGCTCTGCCGCGACTAAAACACAGCGAGACCGGCTGGCGTTGCATAATTCTAGAACGCTTCCGACCGCCTTGGGAGCTGAGAATTTCGGCTCAACTGCTCTGTCGCGACTGACACACTGCATGTCCGGCTGGCGTTCCATAATTCTAGAACACTTCCGACCGCCTTGGGAGCTGAGAATTTCGGCTCAACTGCTCTGCCGCGACTGAAACACTGCGTGTCCGGCAGGAGTTGCATAATTCTAGAACGCTTCCGACCGCCTTGGGAGCTGAGAATTTCGGCTCAACTGTTCTGCCGCGACTGAAACACTGCGTGTCCGGCTGGCGTTGCATAACTCTAGAACACTTCCGACCGCCTTGGGAGCTGAGAATTTCGGCTCAACTGCTCTGCCGCGACTGAAACACTGCGTGTTCGGCTGGCGTTGCATAATTCTAGAACGCTTCCGACCGCCTTGGGAGCTGAGAATTTCGGCTCAACTGCTCTGCCGCGACTAAAACACAGCGAGTCCGGCTGGCGTTGCATAATTCTAGAACGCTTCCGACCGCCTTGGGAGCTGAGAATTTCGGCTCAACTGCTCTGTCGCGACTGACACACTGCATGTCCGGCTGGCGTTCCATAATTCTAGAACACTTCCGACCGCCTTGGGAGCTGAGAATTTCGGCTAAACTGCTCTGCCGAGACTGAGACACTGCGTGTCTGGCTGGCGATCCTTAATTCTAGAACACTTACGACCGCCTTGGGAGCTCAGAATTTCGGCTCAACTACTCTGCCGCGACTGAAACACTGCGTGTCCGGCAGGCGTTGCATAATTCTAGGACACTTCCCACCGCCTAGGGAGCTGAGAATTTCGGCTCAACTGCTCTGCCGCGACTAAAACACCTCGTGTCCGGCTGGCGTTGCATAATTCTAGAACACTTCCGACCGCCTTGGGAGCTGAGAATTTCGGCTCAACTGCTCTGAGCGACTGAAAAACAACGTGTCCGGCTGGCGTTGCATAATTCTAGAACGCTTCCGACCGCCTTGGGAGCTGAGAATTTCGGCTCAACTGCTCTGCCGCGACTGAAACACTGCGTGTCCGGCTGGCGTTGCATAATTCTAGAACGCTTCCGACCGCCTTGGGAGCTGAGAATTTAGGCTCAACTGCTCTGCCGAGACTGAGACACTGCGTGTCCGGCTGGCGTTGCATAATTCTAGAACACTTCCGACCGCCTTGGGAGCTGAGAATTTCGGCTCAACTGCTCTGAGCGACTGAAAAACAACGTGTCCGGCTGGCGTTGCATAATTCTAGAACGCTTCCGACCGCCTTGGGAGCTGAGAATTTCGGCTCAACTGCTCTGCCGCGACTGAAACACTGCGTGTCCGGCTGGCGTTGCATAATTCTAGAACGCTTCCGACCGCCTTGGGAGCTGAGAATTTCGGCTCAACTGCTCTGCCGCGACTGAAACACTGCGTGTCCGGCTGGAGTTGCATAATTCTAGAACGCTTCCGACCGCCTTGCGAGCTGAGAATTTCGGCTCAACTGCTCTGCCGCGACTGAAACACTGCGTGTCCAGCTGGCGTTGCATAATTCTAGAACACTTCCGACCGCCTTGGGAGGCGAGAATTTCGGCTCAACTGCTCTGCCGCGACTGAAACACTGCGTGTCCGGCTGGCGTTGCATAATTCTAGAACGCTTCCGACCGCCTTGGGAGCTGAGAATTTCGGCTGAACTGCTCTGCCGCGACTGAAACACTGCGTGTCCGGCTGGCGTTGCATAATTCTAGAACGCTTCCGACCGCCTTGGGAGCTGAGAATTTGGGCTCAACTGCTCTGCCGCGACTGAAACACTGCGTGTCCGGCTGGCGTTGCACAATTCTAGAAGGCTTCCGACCGCCTTGGGAGCTGAGAATTTCGGCTCAACTTCTCTGCCGCGATTGAAATACTGCGTGTCCGGCTGGCGTTGCACAATTCTAGAACGCTTCCGACCGCCTTGGGAGCTGAGAATTTCGGCTCAACTGCTCTGCCGCGACTGAAACACTGCGTGTCCGGCTGGCGTTGCATAATTCTAGAACGCTTCCGACCGCCTTGGGAGCTGAGAATTTCGGCTCAACTGCTCGGCCGCGACTGATATACTGCGTGTCCGGCTGGCGTTGCATAATTCTAGAACACTTCCGACCGCCTTGGGAGCTGAGAATTTCGGCTCAACTGCTCTGCCGCGATTAAAACACTGCGTGTCCGGCTGGCGTTGCATAATTCTAGTACACTTCCGACCGCCTTGGGAGCTGAGAATTTCGGCTCAACTGCTCTGAGCGACTGAAAAACAACGTGTCCGGCTGGCGTTGCATAATTCTAGAACGCTTTCGATCGCCTTGGGAGCTGAGAATTTCGGCTCAACTGCCCTGCCGCGACTGAAACAGTGCGTGTCCGGCTGGCGTTGCATAATTCTAGAACGCTTCCGACCGCCTTGGGAGCTGAGAATTTCGGCTCAACTGCTCTACCGCGACTGAAACCCTGCGTGTCCGGCTGGCGTTGCATAATTCTAGAACGCTTCCGACCGCCTTGGGAGCTGAGAATTTCGGCTCAACTGCTCT